>NC_056735.1:331766761-331899261 GCF_019279795.1 Protopterus annectens
ACACACACACACACACACATATATATATATATATATATATATATATATATAAAATACATTTTCCCTACTCTTGAATAACTGTGCTGCATGATATGTTTGATAAAACATCACACATATCTGCAGCACAGATGGCTTACTGGTAAAGTGATGTGGCTATGGTGTGCAGGGTCCTGGGTTACACACTTGCAAGGGTTGATAATTTATTTGCTGGCCAGAACAAGGGCTGTTGGATACAGAATGATTTAGGTACCTATAAGCAGTTGTAAGCGGGTATGAAATGGACAGTTATGCATGGTGTGAAATTTGTGTTGGGAATAGATTGCCCTTTTTTTGTTAAGGTGAGAGTGGCATGTTGGGAGATGATAGTAGGTATATTTGGGGAGGTAGGTTGGGTCGGAAGACAGGCAAGACAGCATACATATGACACATGTGGTGGGTAAACACCTTAGACGGGGAGGGGTGTTTGGAAATTGGAAGCCCATGAGCCCCCAAATGGAAATAGTGGGACTGAGGTCCCCACCCATGGGCAGTCACCACTGTAACTTCATGGGCCCTGAAGGTGGCTGTGCTTAGGGCTGAGCAGGATGGGCAGGCTGCCCTCTAATTGTGTCACGAGGGCCTCAAGGTGGTGTAGCAGATCCCTCAATTCTCTGTGGAGCTCCCTATGCACCAGACCCTGGACCTGATTTGATGTGACAGGATCTTGTCTGTGTGCCCTTCCAGGATGGGGACAAACACCATCCCCTGAGGTGGTTCCACCTGAAGGTTGTGCAGGACCAGCAGATGAGGAGTTCCTAGGTTGGGTCCCAGACGTGCTGTGGCCTGGTGCCATGGCCAGATGAGGTGGGAGAGGTGGCTCTGCTGGGAATAGCCTTCCCAAACATGCTATTGTGTTGCAGTTTTAGAACATATGTGGGTAGTAATAGTCAACACAGTCCAGGATTACTTACAACAGCATGCATAGATATTCCCATTAACCCAAAACACCAGATTTGGAACAGTTGCATAGCAGACAGATCACATGCATATATGGAACCACAGTGGCCATTACAATGGCATGCAGGTTACATTGTTAGCAACAGGCCACCAATTATAGTGTTTCAACATGTAACATGAATAGAACATATTTCAGTATTTGTTGCACAATAGGATATATGTCCCAAGAGTAGGTTTGGTGTAAACATACCCATTAATGTCTGTTCAGATTATTGTTGCAGATATGGTGGGGGGAAAGAGATGTTCATGTCTTCCAGGTACCAATTCAAGGGAACATCTCCCTGCTTATCATCCACAGGAGAATGAAATACTAATCAACTACCTTGTGCATCACCACAGAACCCTCTTTGGGTGTACGGACCATGATCTGCAGGAGAGGACTGCCCTGTGGAACGAGCTTGCCCACACGGTAAACAATGTTGGCCTGGATAACCGCAGTTATGATCAGGTACAACATCATTGCACTGACCTCATCTGCCACACCTGTCAGCATGCTGCTGCAGTTAGGAGGGACCAGCTAGCCACAGGTGCAGTCATGCCATCAAGCCCCCACTGACACATGCTGAAGAGCTCTTTGCCAACCTTGGGGCACCCGCCCACCAGCCAAGCCAAAAGTGTGATGATAGCATTGTGGAGGTGGGTGCTACCCACACAATGGATGAGGAGCGTGCAGGTAAGGCCCCAGGGCACATTAGTAGACCACTGTTGCTTATGCATCTTCATCTGTAAAGTATCTTCATGCACATGTTAGATAACATAGTCTGTTGCTGCAGTGTAGTAATGAACCGATGTGCATAATCTCTAGTATTGTGGGTTTGTACTGTAGATGTACTGAAATGCCAGTCCCACCCTGTACCAATGTCACAGGAGTGGCTATTGCCATCACATCTTTCACACAACTATGTCGGTCCCTCTGATATACCTCTGGGGCAGCAGCCTGTAGCTGGTGAGTATGGAGTTTTTTTGTTCAGGCTTGCCAATACATTGGCCATGTTATGGCCATGGTGTTTGCCATGCACACATTTAACACACCTACCCATAATGCATGCTGTACATGTTCAGTTATTGTTGCTGTTAGCTGCACTGCATCACAGTGGTCACCATGGTGGCATATCTGAAGGGTATGTAAAAGTCCTGCACTATAACTAACAACCTGTCAGTGCAAGATGTGTGGACAGAGATGAACATAATGGTGTGACAAATGGCCTACTGTAGGGACATGTCTGAAACATTACCCTTATACAGTTGCTACAACAGTGTATATACCACTATTACAATGGCAACTGTTAGAGATCTACACAATGACATATCACAATACCACATTCCACAACTTTTACAACCTTTAATGTGATCCTAACATGAGCAATGAATGTGTAATATGGAATCCTATGTTAGGACAACAAATATGGGGAATACATACCTTAACAAACTCGGGAAGCATGTGCACACACTCCAAATAACATATTGTGGAAGCAGCTTTTGAGGTACTGACAACATTCACTCTTCTTGAGTATGCACCTTCCATCAAATACAGGTCCTCAATGTCACACCAAGTAATGGTCTGCTGTCCAAGAAGTATGTCCATGACATTTGCCCACTCACCTGCAACAGAGGCAGCCGTGGCTTGCACGCATCTTACAAACCATTAAATGGATCCCATATCCAAAAGGTAGCACTCAGGAGTGGGAGACGTAGCCTTACCTCACCATCGCATATACCATGGCAAACAGTGCAGACAGTCATGTATGTGACAATGAAGTATGGGACAACATTAATGTAGAAAATAAACAGATGCCCATCCAAGACAGATGACAACACATGTTGCAAACTGGTCATGGAGGCTGCCCAGAAACATGCAGCAACACTGAGGGACTTGAAGAAATGTCTAGCAAGTACTGCCTGTGCAGTACCTGTGTTGACAATCACCTGGACTCTGCATAAGTGTGGCCTATGGGTTAGGGTAATCAGATAGAAGAGTTGTTCCACAGGAAACATCATCCAGGGCTCTCTACAGGTAGCATATGCATAATATCAAGTCTCCCAAAGCATGTGTTGCAATGTGTAATAGTATACTGAGACCAAGGCTGAAACCTACAGACAGTATTAATAAAGATACATGTGCTGTACAAGCAACACCTCACTCCACCTCAGGCACACCATCCCCATCTGTATCTTGCTGGTGCCAGTGTACACCTTAAGATTTGCTGTTCATTAGCAGGAACTATGCCAGTAGACATGGTGTTCTGATTTGGGGACACTGCAAAATGACACTCATGTGTGGCCCATAGTTGTCAAGCATCTGCAATGGGAAGGGGCGTCATCCTGAAACACAACAGTGAACTGAAGCTTACAGCCGAAGCTCACTAAGAATGGCTGCATCTGAACACAGTCAAGGTCATGAATTGTGCCACACATAACCCTGACTCCACAGCAATAGTGAAGGCACTGTGTGACCACCAAGGGCTGTGCACATGAGCTGAACTTGCAATCTGGCAGAGTTGGGGGACATTTGTAGGGTGGACTGACCAAATAATGGCAAGTGAAGATGGGCCATGCTAGTATACCTCTTCCAGGAATAGTGACTGCTGTAGTTCACTTAACAGGTGCTGCAACAAACCATCATGTTAAGGGTGTGCACACTTATGCAACCCACATATTGTATGCATCTCAATCAGCATCTGCACAACTAACACATTTGTTTGATACTGCATTTGATTGCACAGGTCATATGTCACATATTAGGTGTGTGTAATGTTAGCATATGCAGTATTCATAGCCACAGTAAGCTTTGAAGGTTGTCAATGTAGTTGGATTTTATTGCTCATACATGCACTGCTGATGATGAGATCTGCAAATCAGATGTCAGGCATTCACTGACAGCTGTCCTCACATCATTCCAGTTTTGTGTCAGACAAACACATAAGGGCTGTGAGCAACAGAGCAAACATAATTGCCACACATATTCACATTCAGCAATGGTGTGTACACTCATGAGGTATGGTGCGCAGTACATGCCAGGGTGCTGAACAGGTGCACAGCAATACTGTGTACATGGGTGCAGTGTGTTCCAGGGAAAGGGGCATCACCTACTAACACAACTCATGAATCACAGAGATGTATAATGTTGGTAACAGGGATCGACTATAGCTGCAGTGCATGATGTTGAGTGCCATATGTCATGCATGTTGACAGTTGGGTAATGAGAGGTCTAGTCAATATCTTTGTGCCACCTCACCTGGAAGTGTGTGTGTGTGTGTGTGTGTGTGTGTGTGTGTGTGTGTGTGTGTGTGTGTGTGTGTGTGTGTGTGTGTGTGTGTGTGTGTGTGTGTGTGTGTGTAGAGGTAAGCAATGATGTACAGGTATTAAAGTACATTTTTTGTCTTCCCCTCACAGGTGGCAAGATGGGTCAGGGTCTCTCCTGCAGGCAAACTGATGTTAGTGTCCATACAGACTCTGACATTGATGATAGGTATGGTAAGGCACAGGCAGGGTTGTCAGGTGCTGAAGCTGTGCCATTGGTTGACATCCCACTGTTATCCACCCCATCCCCGCACATAGTCACATTGCCTATACATACCCCATCACCAGTGGACATAGATGAAGGACAGTTGGTGGGTGGTGGCATGGGACAGGAAAGTGTGGTGACTATGACAAGTATGTCTGTATGCAGCAGCCATAGCCAGATGAACAGCGAGGTACCACACAGGCAGATGTGCAGGGGTGCTCATAGGAGGGCTGCTGGCCATCATGCCCATGGCAGATGTGCCACAGCATGTTTCACCAGATGCATGTTTTGGGCCATCATGGAGGCACAGGCATGTATGGAACATTATAGCAGAAAGAGTCTGAGGCTCCAGAGGGCTACTCATTCTGCTGTTATTGACAACATCTGTGATCTTGCAGGTGCCCACTGTTATTTTGCAGAGATCCTGGATAGATGGTTGGGTGAGATGGTGGGAATCCTTGACCATGCAATGTCTGTGTTAGATCATATGGTGGGAGTAGGGTGACAGTCACATGGACGTAGGTCAGCAACACCAACAGGTGAAGGTCTACATGGTCATGCAACAAGTCACAGTCATTCCCGTAGTGGCAGTACCAGCACTAGTAGCACTGCAGGAGGGTGCTGTCCACACCACAACACAGCAGGCCATGTTCACATGGCCCTGGCCAGTCCCAACAGGGACCCGCTTCCAGTGGACATTTGTCATCATCAGGGGAGAGTACCATATCTGGGCTTGTACCTGGTAGTGCCTGTGGAACCCCTGGCAGGCACAGTTCTCATGTCCATGGCCGGAGATGGTGAACTGCACACCTGCCATGTACAGCTGTCCAACAAACCCCTGTATAGGGCAGCCACATGGCAGAACTGTATGCATACACACACACACACACACACACACACACACACACACACACACACACACACACACACACACACACACACACATCACCAACACAGCTAGGGCACCTCCATACCTACACACCACATCTGCACAGCCCAATTAATAATGAAACCCCCTAACACACACACATGATGTCAACCAAATGGCTCAGCATAGGTCTCTGGCAAACCCACAACACACCCTGTGTATATGATAATACCTGTCCCACATCCCTGTCATCCATAACATCAATGCAGGGACAAGCTAATATGGTTCTGATGCACAGGGTGAATGTACTAAGGTGTAGCAATGTAATGCTGTGTAACATGTTTTCAGCAGGAAAGTTTAATGCTTACTTGTCAGGATGTGTAGCTATCCAGCCATGATACATCATAGCTGTTATTAACACTGACTGATTGTGGTCTCCATCATGTATTCAGTTTATGTTGTAGGTGTCTATGTGTCAGTAGGATGTTGGTCTGCTGTTGTTTCCTACATGGGGTATGGCACTGTGGGGACACATTGACTGTGTCATTTCCTGGGTACAGCTGAACACAGGTAACAGGTCTATATAACAGTTACTGCATGTGTCACATGGCTGATAGGTCTGAGGGGTGTATACCGGTGAATGCATGGTGGCTGATGTCAGCAGCCCTTCTACAGTGGACAATGGTAAGTGTACTGGGTGGCACACACCACATGTTTGTGTATAACACACACACAGAAGCTTTATTGTTGATGCAGTACACAGAGAATACTGTACACATGGATGTACTTCATTTTGCAGTGAACCCATTTTAGCCTATGTGATTAAACCAAGACAAAATAGGTAAAACATCACATCAGTAAATAATGACATTGACAATGGTACTGGCAGGGTATATGTCCACTTCCCCAATGTAGTGCAATCCTGGAGTGGGTAAACATAGGTGTGCTGGTGTGGGTGGCACAGCCCTCCACTTTGGAGTGTGTGTGGGGTGGTGTAGAACCACACATAGTGTAATTGACAACTACTTAACCAGTTAACATAAACTGTACAGTATTACAACAGACTAAGCAGAGGGATACACACAACAATAACCCCAATGAGGATGGCTGTATCCACAACATCCACACTCAACTATATATACCAACTCCACTATTGCTGTACAGCTATACAGTGGGGAAGAGGGCATTTATACATCTATTACTAGTTTTGATGGAATGAATTTCAACAAGATGATACATTTGAAATGTTAGCATTTGCCAGTCAGTTCTTGGACGGATGACCTCCTGGGACATGTATTATCTGCAAACTGAAGTAGATCACTTCACATACACACACACTTACTTGACAACACTGAAAATAGAACCCCTACCTAGGTACTTATTGCTACTAATGTGTTTGGCCTTAATTGCACACACCACACAGCTTTTAGGATGAGGTATGTCTGGAGTTTCTTGTTAAGCGAAGACATCACCAGGCCTTGTACAGTATGGTAATGGGGGATGTACTGGGTGTTAATGAACAATACATAGTATGACATACTGTCATATACACATTGAAAAACACAGAACAGTCATATACACATCTGAGAGACCTGGGTTTATTAGTGCTAACTACCTTGTCAGTGAGTCCATTCTGTTACAGATAATTTGCACACAGCACATGCATCATTGGGCTGGATAGTGTAATCAGTTACCTGTATGGTTGATGGTGACAGTGGTCATCATACAGTGGACCTCGGGACATATACTGGGGAGTACCATGGTGTAAAGACAGTATACCCAGCACCCACACCCACATTGGATATTTTACTCACTGAAACCCATGATAATACTCTGACGTACCCACAATCACACATTGGCCAGGACTGCAATACAACCCCTTGTCTATCTCATCAGTGCTACTACAGGGATATGCATTTATTGCACATGCCACAGTGATAGTAGGATGATGGTTTTGTCATGACCCTCCTAATGTCAGCAGCTTCACTATCCCTTATACTGTAATGCAAGGTGTATTGTATTTGGAGGATGTGGCCTTAGAATTATGTATCCTACAAATATAAACACTTGCACACATACACACACTTGCCAGGACTCAGTGGGTAACCCATGCCTATCTACCCATTTGTACAACAGTGTTGTGCTGGTACTGTAAGCTCCAGGTAGCTCATAGGGTGAAGAGTGTAACAAGATACATTTAATGTCCATTACAGCAGCAGCCATTTCTAACTATGGCAATGGGGGGTGTAGTGGGTGAGAAGGCCCTCCCAGTATTATCGACTACAAGTTTACAAACACACAGACACTGTTATTTTCAGTAATGCACACTGACACATTTGTCAGTACTGGGGTCCATAGGTACAGGTGTTCCTAGGTGTGTACCAGGATATTGTCCATGGAGAGATGAGAAGAGTAGGGGATATGGGTACAGTGGTATCATGCCACCTGACATTTGTCAGCAAGCCATCTATCAACTGATGCCATGTGTGTGATCCTCAGGGTGAGAGTTAAATGCAACATCCAATCATCTGGTTACCTCTTGCAGAGGGCCAGTGAGGTGCTCCAATTGACATGCATGCAACATATATTACATAACATGGCCAGTGTCTGGGTTGGAGACCTGTACCCAAGCATGTTCTGTTGACTGTGGTAGTCTAGATGAGGTATCCATGACATGTGGTGCATACAGGGTGGGCTTTCCTAGCTATGGCATTCATATCACAGCTGGATAGACATGTCGGTGTCAGACAAGCATAGATTGCCTGTAAGCAGCCAAGATGGATACCTGACATCTCAACATCTGTACATAGGACAGGAAGAAATCAGCTGGCCAACAGGTTATGCATTAGGATGAATGTTTTGACAGGTAGACGTCTGACACTGATAGGTATGCCATTACTACATGACAGCAGCCCTCAATGACATGTCCTATACACATAGTAGTCTACAGTTAATATCCACATATCAGATCAATATCCATTAGCAAATACTTAATAACACACAGCTCACACACCAGGAAAATGATGGTCAGTACCCAGAGTCCTGCTTTGCATGCAGGGGTGTATGGTTCCAGTAATACAATCTGCAATCTACTCTTACTTGGGAAAGCACTGTTAACATTAGTAACGTAATGATAAAATACATGCAAGTGTGACTGCATATAACCTGGGATGCTACCCATGAATGAAAATCATACAAACGGAAACATATGTTAGCACTGCTTACCATAGCACAAACCAGTGCAAACCTGCTTAAAGCTGCTCAAAACTGCCTTAACCGCTCATATCCAACAGTTCTTGCTCTGCCTAACAAAAAAAAATAGCCCTTGAACCCAGGACCCTGTACAGTATAGCCACAGCAGTTAACCACTAAGCCATTACAGCTGTTGTTTGTTGTTTTTTTTCCAATATACCTGTCAGTACACATACTGAATAGTAGTGAACAACTGCTTTGACTTCTACAATCGTGTAGTACTTAGTTAAAATACTGTTGAATCAGTTTGTTGTTATATCTAAATATACACATATCAGATAAATATGGTGGGATACATCTGGGAAGGTATATACAGCAAACATGTTTACACATAAGGATATGGATATATACATATGTAGATATATGTATACATGTACATACACATATTTATATATATATATATATATATATATATATATATATATATATATATATATATATAAATAGAACTTTAACCGTGACTAGGTACTTAAGAACTATTAAAAAAATTAAAAAAAACTTTTTCAAGACCAAGAAAATAAGGAGACTGAGACGAACCGGTACTTATTAGTGCTTTTGTTCTTCATTCTCAATGGACTTCATCAGAAAAAATAAAATAAAACACTGTGGCAATGTTTTATTTTATCTTTTCTGATGGAAGTCCAGTGACAATAAAGGATGAAACAGCTAAAAAGTACCGGTTTGTCTCAGTCTCCTTATTTTATTGGTCTTAAAAATTTTTTATTTATATATATATATATATATATATATATATATATATATATATATATATATATATATATATAATATATATATATATATATATATATATATATATATATATATATATATATATATATATATGTGTGTGTGTGCAACATGTTTAGCAATCTGATACCTCACTGGCTTGTTATCAGGTATGATGTCAGTAAATAATGATGTACTGTACATATGCACTTCTTACTGCATGACATATGGACAAAGGGTGACAGACTTGGGGGACGGCGGCACAAACACAGGGCCAATATTGACATATTGCTGTGATAAACTGAGAAATTTCCTGGTGTAACAGGGTTTGTTGTGACATATCTCTTCTGAGGGATATGAAGTCAGTAACTTACATGGATGTCACCATGTACTGACTGCAATCATCAAAGTATGCTACTGCATTTCTAAAGATAGAAAATGTGTGAGTAACACAGCACATGTAAGACTCCAAACTCTGGCCACTCTGCAGATAACCCCATAGGTGAGAGTTTCCTCAACCACATAACACTGTCATGCCAGACTTTAAATCATGTACAACAGCCATATCCACACAAACCCTGTTAAACCAACATTACTTCAAATGTAGGACAGCAATACTTACATTCTATCCCCATGTCTGGAGCATCCTCCTCCTGTTTGTTGGCCTGTCTCCACAGTGAATGTTGTAAGAGGTATTTCCAACTACCCTCTGTGATGCTGTCAAACACTTGCATGAAGTCCTGCTCACAGTGAAAGAAAAGGCCAACACCCACATGAAGTGCTTAGTTATAGGAGTGTGTTTTCATACAACTGGCTCTAGGAATGATACCTCAGCTGTTCCACATGCAGTTAGCAAGTGGGGGATTGCAATCCATGCACAGGCCATCAGCTGATCATGAGCACTACTTACAAAACTCACGCTGCTGCCTATGCAAAACAGATGTACTTTTCCACATCCACCAGAGCGATAGAGAGACAGAGACAGAGACAAAGTAAGAAATGAAGGGAGTAAGAGCCAAGCATGTTTGCGTCTGATCTGTGGGTGGATAGTGGTATCTGGGTATTATAATGGTTGCCTATATTGTTTACTAATCCATACTGTCACATAGTAATTGCACATGGCTATACACATTTATGGCTGAGGATTGTTTACAGCAACCTCTACAGCGTTTGAAAACTGTTGGCCATGGTTACTATCTGTGAGGCAATATTCAGGGGAACTACCAGTATAGTGGTTGTTGCCTAGCCAAGTGTGGAGAGTGTTCTCTGAGTAATACAAGGGTGGCCTATATTGTTCACCAATCCATAATGTCATATGTAGGGCTATGGATTGTCTACACCAGCCTCTCTGGTGTTTGACATCTGTTTTCCTTATCACATGTGCCACAGATCTTATAGGAGGGATGTTGCCCTAAGATACTTCTAAGCAGAGGAACATCACCAGTCATTATAAATACTGGCATTGGGTGATGTAGTGGGTGAGAGATCCCAAAAATAATTTTACTCTAAAGACACACTGACATTTGCCAGGGGTGAAGTTTAAACCTCTATCTAACAATCTTTACGGACCATTATGTTACACATTGACCATATGCACCACTGACCTGACATGGTTTAGGGTTGGCAAGAGGTACTTCTACGGTGGATGATATCTGGATGACTGCTAAAGTCAGGCTCTGAGATGTGTACTGGGTGTAGATGGGGCCAAGATCTTTGAGGTACAAACACAAACACTTGCCACAGATGAGATTCAAACCTATACCTATGTAGTTACTGCTATTACATTGTTCTGCATTTATGGCATGTGCAACAGAGCTTATAGGGATAGACCTTGTACACAGGGGTACTTCAAGGTAACTGACATCAGCAGGCTTGCTAAAGTAGGGCAATGGGAGGTGCAGTGACTGTGAATGGCCTCAAAATTATTAATTTTTACACACCCACAGAGTTTCACAGTTACCTTGTCTGGGATGAGAACTCCTACCTAACTAGTATGTTGCACTATAACATTACACAGTTATCGCATACACCACAGAGCTTATAGGGCTGGCACTTTTCTAAAGGGATATTTCAAGGTGACTGAGATCAGCAGACTTGCTAAAGCAGGGTAATGGGAGATGCAGTGACTGTGTATAGCCTCAAAAATCATTAATCATTATACACACACACACACACACACACACACACACACACACACACACACACACACACACACACACACACACACACACAGAGTTTCACAGTTGTCACGTCTGGGATTAGATCTCCTACCTAACTAGTATGTTACACTACAGCATTACGTAGTTATCACAAGTGCCACGGAGATTATGGGGTTGAGAATTGGCCAGAGGGTTATTTCAAGGTGACTGACATAAGCATGAGTGCTAACATGGGCTATGGGAAGTGCAGTGTGTGTGAATGGGCCATAAACCATTCCTCTGGAAACACACACACACAACACTCAGTCACACACAACTTTACATTTGACAAGACTGGGTATACACATGCTAGATGGATACTGATTTGTACTATCATGTTACACAGTTTTCACAAGCACCACAGGCACTATAAGACTGAGGGCTACCAAAAGCAAATGTCTGCAGTGATTGACATCAGCATATCATGTGATATTGGCCAATTGGATGTTTGCTGGGTGGGACAGGCCTCATGATGGCAATCTCTTTTACATTGTCTGCCTTTCTCTTCCCCACATCTCTGTGTGTCTATGTTTGACCTATTATAGTGTGTTGGCCTTGGATATGTGTGAGTATTCTTATCCAATGTGTGTGCAAAGCATGAATGGTGTGCAATGTGGTGTGTGTGCACAGACATCTGCGACTGACAGATACGTATAGTCCACTGTTGTTGTCAAATATGGGCTTCATTTCTTTAAGTGTAGGAGCATGCCCAGTATGACCTTCTGTATTAAGTGTGTGAATCCAGTCCGGGTAGGTTGTACTCCAGTGCAGGATATTCTGTTCTACACCTACAGCTAGAAGTCTGTTTCTGCAGGATATCTGTAGATAGGTTGACAATATGGAGTCACAATGGGCGAAAGATAGTGGGATAATGTAACTATTGTGTCTGTGCTGCTTGTGTTACATGGTTGGTGTTAGCAGAGATATTCAGGCATATGTACTGTTTTACACTGTGATGTATTATGTTGTCAACTACTGACAGATATACTTATTTGCTCACAGTTATTTCCTGGGAAACACAAGACGAATGAAAGTGTGTCCAGTATTGTGGTCTGCAGCCTACATATTCTTGCACACTCATGCCATTCTGGAGTGGAATCTGCAGACACTTGCTGGTGGGTCTGTGTAAATGGTCCAGCACCTTGGTACTGTGGTGGGTGAGGATCCCCTACTTGTGCATCTATTGACATAACAGAATGGCCATATTCTGCTTTGGCCACACCTCTCAGCTGTACAGATTCACCCAGGTTACCCAAAGGCAGGGCTCATATATCTGGTCAGTTCCCCTTCACATTGTGGTTTGCAGTGGGTTTGTAGCCAGCCATTACTGGGTTTGCAGCCAGGGGTAGTATGGGCACACATCAGAGTTTCAGACTTCACACACTCCATGGCATCCATGCTTCTACACCCCCCCCCTCTATTATTCTATCCTATTCCTAACATGATGCGAGTGATATCTGAGAAGTATCCCTATAGTTGTCCCTTCATCCTAGCCATATTTAGTGGTTGGTCCACAGTTCATGCAGTAGGTCATGGTGGGCATGCTACTGAGATTTGTCTACATGGCCTTGCATTTGTGTTCTGTGGACTGTATTATGTTGTTAGTTGGGACCCCATGAGATAACATACATTCTAAGTACGGGTGAGGCACAGGCCTTTGACAGAGGACTGTAGGGGATTTGGTAGTGATGCAGGCCGTCTGTAGCAGGCCAGTGCATTCTCTCACTCCTACAGTCCCAGGCTGTGAGCCACTGGATTCTCCTGGGGTGACAGGGTAAGTGTGTGAGGTGTTAATGGCAATAGTTCTTGTCCATAGTAATCCATTGTTCTGGATGCTGGCAGGGTACTGCTTACAGCTAGGGACACACCTGCATGGGACACCTCTTCAGAATGCTGCATTCTGTCAGTATTCCCATACAGAAGGGGGGTCATACTGTACTCATTCCCAACAGCAGGGATATGACCTGTGATAAACCTGTGGCTGATGGTGAGGTGAGATGAGTGCATGTGTGATATGGAAGCTTCTTGCAGCTGACTCACAGATATACCTGGGACATTCCCCTTATGCTGCCTTGTGCGGGACATAGGCAGTCTCTCATTACTTCTGTGCCTTTTATGGTCTGCCGGTGATTGGCCAGACTACATCACTATTCCATACTACACAGACAACTAATGTGCTGCTAACCTGTATGTACAATTCCAAAGGTGTGTGCAGTTAACAGTTGCATTTTATGTACTCTGTCTAGGGTACTTCCATCTGTGTACTGTGTGTATGTCTGGGCCCACATTCATGGCATGTCCATCTTTCAGATGGTGACAGATATTGACATCTGAACAATGAGTATGGATGAATGCTGAATTGGGTCTTGCTGGGAAGCATCGTGGTTGGCACTGCAGTTGTCAGAACATGGCCCTCTCATAGACAGTACTGGCCATAGGCCACCGGAACACAACCCCCCATGCCTACATGCTGACCACTTCCACACAATATACAACACAAAACAACCTAACACACAGTGCCTTGCATATTGTACACATGTAACAATCTATCCTGTAAATTGGGCCAGCTCAGGTAATCTGTGCTCCACTGTTATTAAACCCATACATACATGTTACTGCATTTATACATAGGATTGTGGGGGGAGACACACCTGACAACTGTAAACATTTGCTATGACTGTACTGGTATTTCAGGTGCTCTTTTGGCTTCCATTTTGTTTTTTTATTCTGACCTATCATCCAGACTGGAGGCATATCAGTAGAGTACAAATCTTAGGTTTTATTGACCTACATTTCAGCTTCAGACTTCTTACCCTTCAGAACTAACAGACAACTGCCTGACCTGTTGTAGTCAGTCTGTGTAGATCTGGAGGAGGGCTTTTCTCTATTGCCATTAATTGGAGGCATTAGCACAGCCTTTCTTTATGGTCATCTACACCTGTCCCGCTGGCTGAGGCCATTGTTGGGTATGTGAGCCTCATTGGGATGCATGTGTGTGTCCTATGGGCACACAATTGAGCCACCACTTGTACTGCAGTGGGATATGTCACCTTGTCTAATACTGCCTACTTTGTTGACACCAGTATTTGTTATGGAATTCATGCTGCCCATATAGGTGTCCACTATCTGCTGCCATCCCGTTCAGCCACCCATTCCCTTGCATGCTCACATCCATACTATAGATACAACTAGCAGAACATACTACTCCATTCAGCAATTGATAGGAAGAGTGACTTACCTTGTGGCTGTGGCAGTATTGAGGATGGTGCTGGACGGCTGATGTTGTCGGATGCACATAGTACACTCCCTATATATGGTAAAGCCAGGTAGTGTCATGTTTGGCATCCCTTTTACTGTATGTGCATGTCAGAGAGAGGTGTCATTCCCTAGGTTCCTACCATGTCAGTGTATGTGCTATGCGTTGTCTCTTTGCCAAAGCCTAGGCATATTGGCACACCTCCATCTGCCTACATGGGTGGGCTCAGGTTGTTCCTCCTCTGAGTCACTCTGTGCCTGTGCTGGCCTTGGCAATGGTGGAGGGCTGTGTGGCCCTGCCCTATGCTGTTCCTGCTGTAGCTGTTTCTGCAGGATCATATTGTGTAGCATGGCACATAGAATGAAAATCCGTGCACATGTTAAGTGGAGAGTACTGCAAGGCTCCACCGGATATGTCTAGGCACCAGAACCGTGACTTGAGCATCCCAAACACATGCTCTATTATGATTCTAGTTTGTGCGTGTAGACCATTATGGAGTTCTTGTTTGGGTGTGTGTGCATTTCTGATGGGTGTCATCAGCCATGGCTCCAGTGCATAACCAGCATCCCCCACTAGGTAGCTATATGGGAGTCCCCACTGGCAAATCTCTGGTACAGTTGCGTCATATGCCATATGTGGGAGTTGTGATAGCTTCCAGGGCTGCCAGCATACACATTCATTGTAATGCCCTGGGCATCACACATGACCTGGCAGTTGATGAAGGGGAAGTCCTTGCAGTTTATGTAGACCATACCCCGCTTGCCAGGTGGTGCTTTGATGTGTATGTGCATGCAGTCTATAGCACCCACTACCTCAGGGTATTCTGCTATTTGGTGGAAGAGACGCATATTGCTGGTCAATGCCTCACGGGTGTTGAGGAATTATATGTGCTCAACCGGCATGTGCTGACATGGTATCCAGGAACTGATGGAGTACCCTGGATGCTGATGCCTGTAGGATCCCCATGATATCCCCAGTTGGCCTTTGGAAGGTACCTGTGGCTAGTATTCTTAAGCCTACACTTACCTTGGTATCCACTGGGATGGGTTCCACTCTGTTGGTTCTGTGTGTGAGGCGTGGCCGGCACAGCTCAATAATTTGCTGTAGGATCCACAAAACCAAGCCATGAACGACTCAAGGCAGTCAAAAAAGGTTTATTTAAGCACTTTTCATCAGCTTGGTAAGCTGACTTCTTCAGAAAATAAAACAAAGACCACTGGCAGCTTGATCCTTATAAAGGCAGAACACTCATTTACATCATCAAGCAATAATTCAATTAATATAATTAACATAAAATGAAATGAAATTTAAAAAAGACTATTTAAAAGGACTATTTAAAAGGACAGTAACCGTTAGTGGTAGCAAACTACACATCCTTATAAATATACCTACAACACAAGTACATAAATCAACCTGTTGTTATGAAAATTAATCTTGTGAAGTGTGTTACATGTTGCAACCGTTAAGTAAACAACAATATTATTTAATTTTCAACAGCTTTTTAACCCTAGTTGTGTTTTACTGTTAATTCAAGGGTCTAAACCTACATATGTCGTTGTGTGTAAGGTCAAAGCATCAAAGACCCCAAAAGTTGTTATGAGTTTCAAAAAACATGTTAAAAAACATGTTAAAAAATAGAACTCAATTTATAAACCAATTTAGAAAAAGAAGTTTGTATAAAATTTGCAATGAATGTCTTTTTGTTTTTATATAACTATAGAACAATAAGTAAATATACTACTATATTTGATGGTGCTAAAAAATTAATTAGTGCTAAAAATTAATGCTAAAAATTAATATTTTCACAGCAAATTTTTAGAAACATAAAAAACATAAAAAACACAATTGTGTGTGTATATAATGGTACAACAAAAAGTATATAAAGTACATAAAATGTATGTGAATCGCACATAACATATATACTTAATAAAATTTTTGATAATATTTTTTAAATAATTTAATTTAAGTTGTTTATGATAAATTAGGTGTACATGATGTCATAAATGTCGTGGTCAATAGTTTTAATGAGTTCATAGTAACGTTTATTAAAACTAGCTTATCCACGAAATTAATCATAACAGACATAGAAAGCATGAAAAACATGAAAAACACCTAATATCATGAAAGTAAATGCCATAAAAAATATATATAATATATGTATGTATATAAATGCCATAAAGGAAATATATCTAATGACAATACCTTCATCTTTTCAAACACTTAATTTTATATTATATTGTTTAGTTTTGCTTTAATATTGCTTAGTAAAATAAAAGTAACTGGGGGGCTTTGCCCCCCCCAAACCCCCATTGTGGGGGGCTCTGCCTCCCACACCCTCCTAACTATATATTCTAACTCCAGGGTCGCACTACAGTGGGGAAGGGGGCATATAACATTTACTTGCCAATAATACTTGTCGGTCAAATGAAGTGTCGGTCAAGTGCAATTTCGGTAATTTGGTGTCGGGCAAATGGGTGTCGGTCAATCAGAAGTTAGGGCAAATGAAGTAGGCCCTCAGACACACACCCCCTTCCTTAGCTATGCTTAGCTAAGGGAAAACACGGGCCACAGAGCTCAAATAAGCTTGCAGCATGCATGACACTCCCCCTTATGAGGTCATCTACCTCTTATGCTTATACCATGGTGTTGCTGTACCTACATGGTTTTGGGTGCAAGCTAACAGTGAGGGGAAATCTGTGATTCAGTATCATTTCCCCCATTTGCATAATACTGACTGCTAATGCATGGTTACAAAACTTACACTGAGCCTTCCCCCTTAGCAACCAATATTCCATGGTATTGTTGTCTTATGCATGCCATTGACTATTATGGCAGAATGCTGATTTTGGTTTAAAAGCTTATTTCCAACTTTTTCTTATTTCCGGGCCAATCCTGTTTGTGCACTGCTGCCCTATGCTTAAACGGCCGAAATCTGCCAAAAAATATAAAAGTTACTTTTTATAATTTTGCAACTATTTACCATGCCAATGACCATATATTTGGCCATTGGCATACCTACTGCATGATTTCTTTGGAGCTGTTATGCCTCCATTTTGTAATTTGTAGAAATGTATTCGGTTAGTAGCCGAATACATTTCTGCAGGTTACATTATTCCTGCACAGACGCCACCTGCTTCCTGGATCACTAATTCACCTCATTTGCATGGTTGTCACCTGAAAAAGGGGTGATTAGCATACAGGAGCTGTGTCTGTGCAAGAATAGTGTAGGAGCGCTCGTGCACATCCCGGGAGCTAGTTTCTGGATTGTTCATCGGCCATATTGCGTGCAGCAGCTCTTGCACTATTCCTGCACACTGTGCAGAGCTTGCTAAATCCTGGGGAATATGTTTTATTGATTTTTAAAATTAAATGAGGATGTATTATGTTATAGCATTGTGATATTTATTTTACAGTTTTTTAAAACACATTATAGAAAACTTCAACTGTTTGCATGTTGGCTGTGTGCACAATTGTGCACGTCTGTATATAACAGTAATTTAAGAAACATACTGCATTAATGTATTATCTATAAATATTCATAAACAATGTTATAATCCACATGCAAATTACAGCTGTACTGTTTTTTTAACAGCCCTTTTAAATTCTCCAAAATATTAAACTGCCTCTTTACTTTTTTAAATTGTCCCTTTAAATTCTCAAACAACATTACACTTTCTATTTAGTTACACTAAAAAACTCAGAGAAGTACAGTGTAAGACTTTTTTTGGAATTCTTCCATAGCTTGATTATGCTACTAAATAGTTTAAGAATACATGATTTAGATTTGGATAAATGAAAATTTCAGACCAGTGTGCTTTCTATTAAATGCATTCCCTACCTTCTTACAAATAATGGGTTAGAACCAGAAGTAGGCAATATACATGCTGTAGTAAATGTGCAAACTCCAACAGACAAACCCTCATAAATGTGTTTCTTCAGAGTGATTCAGTTAAGTTCTTAACACATTTATCAGATATAAATCTGCTTCTAGAGAAGCTATTTGAGTGGTGTACAGTCAAGGGTAAGACTTAGGAGCAAGCTAAGAGTTTTGACTCACTGAAGAAACTGGTGGCTACTGTTCCTACACTTAAACCTTAATGCAAAATTATCTACAATACTTCAACCGGAAGCAGGTCAAAAGAGGATAGGAGTATTTTCACTGAAAAACAACAAACCTGTTGCCTGTGTATCAAGAACATTAGCAGATGCACAAACTAAATGCATTCAGCATTCAGAAATCAGATTAAGGAAACATGCTACTAGCTATAGTTTTTGTAAGAAATTCCAGAATTACAGGCATGTGAAACATTACAGCGGAGACTGATCAAGCTTTAGATAACAACTTTAATAAGTCATCATAAAGCACCAGCAATATTGCAAAGAACAGATGTATTATGTGAAAGTAGGCTACAAGCCAGGAAGTAGCACTTACCTGGATGAAAACAATAACAGCATGATTTTAGTGGAAGAAGATGTGTGGCATATATTGTAATAATTTCTTGGAAGTTGCAGGAACTAAACATTTCTATCAGTGAATAACTGAAAATGCCACTGTTAATACAAGCTAAGTAATATTTAATTAAACCTTAATTAAATGTTATGCAGTGAAAGAATCATCTGTATGAGTTCTACTAAAAGTTGTACTAATCACAGGATCATAGGAGATTACTAGGCCAATGGCCCTGAGAACCCTTACAAGCCTAGCCAAGAGTTTATCCCCAAAAAAGAAACCTCAATCAGGACCTGTTTTCCCTGTCAATGAGGGACACAGGTGAAACTCCAGGGTCAAATTTGTGGTTTCCCATCCACTCATCAAGGTTGTGCTTGAAGAGGGTCAGCGACATACTTTAGTTGACATGTGTGGGGAGCCTATTCCAGAGATGGGGCAGGCTCTGGGAGACAGACCTGTCTCTCCAGCAGGTTTTGTTAATGTCACATATTAGATTTAGGCCTTTTGATCTGGTAATACACAAGGAGCTAGACTTACATATATGGAGCATCTCTAGTATGGCAGGGTCAAAATTTCTGTGTAGGCAAGACACAGATCACTTCTAAGAAATCTGTATGATACAGAGTAGAGTGATACTGATTTGAGCCTGTCCACATAGGACAGGTGTTGGAGGCCATGGATTCTCTTTGTGATGCATTTCTGTGGCCTTTCCAGTTGGTGCAGGTGTTTGGAGAAGTACATACCAAATGGGGTGTTGTACTCAGTTATTGGCCTAATGAGGGAGGAGTACAGAGAGGTAATAACTCCCTTATTTCTGGCTGCAATCCCTTTACTTATGAGATGAACCAAGTAAAAGGCTTTTCTGACCATTGCTGCTACATGATGGTCAAATGCGAGATTGTTGTCAACCTGTGTACCCAGGTCTCTCACAGGGGCTTGCTCTGGTAAATAGTAGGGGCCGTGTTTTTGCCAAATGGTATGATAATACATTTTTTTTGCATTTAACTTAAGGCCATGACTTTGGCACCAATCATTTGTTGCTGTGAGACCCTCTTGTAGTATGTTAACATCATTTAGGGAGTCAATAACAGCACCCAACTTACAGTCATTCACAAACTTGGTCAGCCATAGGACTTTTGCCTTTATCTGGACCTCTGAGAAGTGGATGCTAAACAGTAGGAGTCCCAGGACAGTTCCTTGGGGAACAACACTAGAGACGGGTCTGGTGTTGGAGGTAGAGGCACCTATTTTGACCTTGTGGGTCCTATCAGTGAGACAGTTTGCCACCCACCTGATGACATAGGGATTTATGACAAGTTGTGTTAGCTTTTCAATGATGCCTGAGTGGGGGATTGTGTCAAAGGCTTTGGCCAACTCAAGGTAAGCTGTATGTACTGACTTTCCCTCATCCAGGGCCTTGGTGACTGTCTCAAAAAAATCAGCCAGGTTCAACAGGCAAGATCTGCCCTTGACAAATCCGAACTGGGTGGGGTCATGTGCTTGGAGAGTGTCTATGTCCTTGTTTATGAGGTCCATAATAATATGCTCCATGGCCTTACAGATCTGACTTGTCAAGCTAATGGGGCAATAGTTTTCAGGGCCAGTTTCCAGCTCAACTTGGACTCCACACACAAAAAAAAATCATCTCAGTTCAAATACGAAGAGTACAAGACTACACATCTCTAATTTCTATTTGCTTTCTATGTTTGTAAGAGCAGTACTTAAAAGTGTCCCTATTTTTTGGGCTTTGTCCAGATTTCTTGATCTAAAAGGTTGAGAGGTATGTGTCTGGATTTATTGTGGAGTGGTTGAGTGGTATGGTCGAGAGAGGTACCAAAACCTCATTGCTGCTGCTGCCAGGGATCACTCTCACTCTTCACTCCCTTTCTCACTGTCTCTCTCTCTCTCACACACAGACACACGCACACACGGATGCACACACACACGCACACACACATGTGCACACACATGTGCACACACACACACACACACACACACACACACACACACACACACACACACACACACACACACACACACACACACACACACACACACACACACACACACACACACACACACACACACACACACACAGTACCTAGTCAGAGTAGCCAGTCTCCACCATGGAAATCATATTTTTCATATTTGTGCACAAGTATGCACATCTCCACCTTCCTCCCTTACAAGAGGTAAGTGGGTCTTCATTTCTCTATCACCCTGTACAGCTCATCCAGTGATGGGGTTGCTAATCACCCTGTACAGCTCATCCAGTGATGGGGTTGCTAACTGAGTAAAATAAATAATAAACTGCACAAGGCAAAAACTTTAATCGAAAAAACAATAAAGCAAAAAGCAAAAAGAGCACTTTTACGACTCACAGGTTGCTTCATCAGACAGTTTGAAACACTCTAAAAACAACTTTAAATAGCAGCAGTATAGCTATCAGCTGATATAATTAACTTTTAAAGAGAAACACTCAAACAAGATGATGAAACCGTTTCATAAACCCTAACTGAGCCCTTGTCACTTAAACCATAGTGTGGGCTTCATCCCTGTATGCCACAGAGCTGGACAACTCCAAACAAATCATTTACTTTTATAGGTTTGATACAAGAACATGTTACACATGTTGTCATTAGACAGAATATAAGACATCCTCTCTACAGCTTTCCTTCTTCTGCACAAAGAGTCTCCTTTGGCTTCCATATGTCTCCTGGCAACAGCTATTATGATGGCATATGCCATGTGACATATCATATCAAGGTGGTATGGTGGATTCTCAATGTTCGGTGATTCCAAGATTCAGACCCATTAATTGCTATAATCAAGATTTATGCATTGTGCAGGACACATCTAAAATGGTGGATGTTCTCAACAGATATCTTAATAAAGAAAGCCTTAAACAGGGATTGCAATTGATGCCTCCTGCAGGGGATGTAAAAGACATGATCAACGCCACATGATAAAAGTGCTTTGGTCCAAGAATTAAATCTTCACGACAACGTTCTACAGATCTCCTCAAAAGTACAGCCCATCAGTTTGCTTCTTCATTTAATTAGAAAACATGGCAATTGAATGCTACATCACCAAATGGGAGGAAATTGCTTATATACCCTCTGCAGAGAGGGAAACAGAGTATATAACTGGGAGTAGCTTTCAAGAAGCAACTTTCAAGACAAATAGGTCTTTATCTGCAGTTTATACTCCAGAGGAAAACAATTGGCTAGTACAGACACTGAGCAGATGCTTGACAATATCCCCGTGAACAGTCCTCAAGTCCGTCAACATAGCAAAAACAATACTTATAAAGTGGGGCTGTACCAGCTGTGATTTGTTTTTATCCCCTTCCCCATGATCAAAAATGTCAGAGGTTCTTTTCCCTAATGTCTCCTTTAATAACAAGCATAAAGATTCGAAGACACAAATATGGATGAATGTCTACTCAGTACTTTTCTTTATTTATTTATTCCTAATGGCAAAGTTTCCATTCAAAACATAATAATTAAAGGTAGCAGCAGTCTTGGTTGATCCATACTGATCCAGAAAGATTTAGCTGTCATGCTTTATTAGTATCTTTCGCACACACACACACACACACACACACACACACACACATACACATAGTCTCTTTTGCATTCATGCACACATTCACTCACACATCGCTCTCATTCTAACTATCTCTCAATCTCTCACACACACAGTCTCTTCTTCATTCATACATGCATTCATTCACACATCGCTCTCACTGTCCCGATCTCGCATACACACCTTCACTCCCTCATTCATACATGCATTCACTCAAGCATCGCTCTTACTGTCCCAATCTCTCACACACACAGTCACTCCCTCATTCATACATACATTCACTCACACATTGCTCTCACTGTCCCGATTTCTCACATACACTGCTCAGCTCTATATTCATTTGTGTAAGAGAAAGACACATAACTATAATATGTAGACGAACTGCGAGATCACACTACATTGAGGAAAAGGGTAAATTTCCTGATCCTCACTGTACTGCAATCTCCACTCAAAAAGCTATAGCAGCAAACTTGAATTAATGAAAAGTATGCTATTATACCTATATTCTGGCTATGGAAGCTGCAGTCAAATGTGTTTATCAGGGAATATAAATATTTTCAGCAGTAATTTGTATGGTACAACTGTTTGTGAAGTAAAAGTAAGATGGTTAAACGTAGCAGTGTTGGGAAACATTTTAAAGTTGATGAAGCAGATGAATCAAATGCAGGATGCATCATTTGTTCTGCAGTTATATTGTGTGGGTCAGGGTCATCTTCAAAGGTATATACAACATCAATGTTGTTAAACCACCTGCGATATAAACATTCTGAGCAGTACAATGTAGTTAAAGAAGCCATGTCGACATCTGTAAGCAGTGCTTTGCCAAGTACATCATTAATAAGTTCTCCAAAACTATTACAGCCATCATTGGTTGATGTTGTTAAAAAGAGCAAATAGCAGACAGGCAGTGCAGAAGCTCAACAGGTCCATGTTGCAGTTGCAAAAATGATATATGCTGACTTGCAGCCAATCTCAAGTGTTGAAAATGAAGGCTTTAAGAACCTTATTGCTACATTAGAACCATGACACCAAGTTCCATCCTGCAAATACTTTGCTGAGACTGTTATCCCCAATATGTATAATGATGTTTGCCAGAAAGTGAAAGAACAGCTGCAAAGAGCTGTGAGTATTTTGTTAATGACAGACACTTGGACATCCCTGTGTAATACACAGTCATTCATAAGCTTAACGGGACATTGGCTGGATGAAAACTTCTAGGCAAATTTGTGTACTGCATTGGGAAAACGTTACAGGTAGACATACTGCTGACATATTGACAGGCACAGTTTCAGAGATGTTACAGCTCTGGGATATATGTAAAGAGCAAGTCCATGTTTGTTTCAGAGATGATGCAAAAAACATGGAAAGGTTATGACTTATGCTAAACTTGCAAGTGTTGGTTGTTATGCCCATAGTTTACAACTGTGCATCCATGATTCTCTGTTTGTAGAGAATTCAGTAAGCAATCTCATTTCTGTTGCCACGAAGATTGAGAGGTACTTCAAACATTCCACTAGTGCCATGGCCATACTTGAACAGATACAACAACAGATGAAATTGCCAGACCATAAACTGCTTCAAAATGTTTCACAAGGTGGAATTCAACATTTTATATGTTTAATAGGGTGTTGGAGCAGAACCGTGGCATTGTCTTGTACACGAGTGAGGAGCTATCAACCAAAAATCTGTCTGCAGTAACTCCATCTCAGTGGGAATTAATGCAGAACATTTTATCAGTTCTTTAACCATTTGAGGAACTGACACGTGATTTATCTAGTGACAGTGCCTGCATCTCTGTTGTATTTCCAGCATGTAAGGCACTAAAAACATTACCTGTCAAACTTAACGTCAACTGCTGGCATCAAGCAAATGGTGAAAGGACTATTAAAGTCTCTTGAAGAACGTTCCAGTAGTACACATAAAAATCCTCCATACATTGTTTCAACTGTTTTGGACCTTCCATTCAGACTACAGTGCTTTGAAACAGAGACTGAAACTGCTGAAGCAAAACAGTTTACTCACCAGGCTGTGGAGGCAATGACACCAGTGCAAACTGTGCAGGCAGTAGGTTCTACTAGCAATGTGAATGAAGAAAAAACAACATAGGCTGCAAGAAAAATGAAAATGTTGGATGGATTTTGGTCATACTGGGACTGTTTGCATGATTCATCTAATGCCAAGCAGTGTACTCCTGAGCCATTTGAACAGCAGTTTGCAGTTTATGTCAACGAGGGTTCTATCAGAAGAAGTGAAGACCCAGTCTCCTGGTGGCAATCTAATTGTAACAGACTTCCTTTGCTGTCTGCAGCTACGAGAATTTATCTTTGTGCTCCCCCAACAAGTGTGGCAAATGAGACTGTTCAGCATAGCGAACAATGTCTGTAGTGCCAAGTGATTTAATCTCCTGCCCAGCTGTGCTGAAAAATTGGTGTTCCTGAAGTGGAACATGAAACTGTAGTCCTGACTAAAGAGAAACTGAATAGTTGTATTTAACATTTAGCATTAGTAGTTAAATTAATGCTAAGAGCAATGAATAAAGTTCAGTAACTTACTAACTTTTGAGAACTGCCTAACAGCTAAATAGTAGAATGCATCTAGTTATTCTGCTGATTTTTAATTTTTCTTTGAACTTGTTATGTTCTTGGATATATTGCTCATAAATAGTTTACTAATGCAGTTCACTGTTTAGTTCAGTTTAATTAGGTCATACCAGTTAGCACTAGTAAACTATTTGTATTCGTATTTGGACACTTGGCAGAGCCGAATATTCGTATTCGGATGAATAGTACAAGTCAATATTTGGTACATCTCATAGTTGAGAGGGCTGTGTTATAAGATAAAGATTTATAAGATAAAGTGTTTTATATTACTAGTATATACATTTTTTAATATTGCTGACATAAAATAGTTCTTCTTTCTAATGTTTTAAAGTTGTTGCAGGACAGGAAATTGTTGTGGGAGGAAGTACTTTAAATCCAAAATATAAGTTATGTAAGTATGTAATAATGTCTACACTGACAGTGGCACAGTTATTCACACATATATACACAAGCACAGGTGCCAAGGCACAACCACAGACACACACATATATAGAAATATGCACACACACACACACACACACACACACACACACACACACACACACACACACACACACACACACACACACACACACACACACCTACAATTACAGACACTTTGTTGGCTTTGTACACTTCAGATGTGAAATTGCAATCACATGAATGAAGAAATATATAAATAATAACTATTTCTGGCATCACAGACAAGTGGATGTTCTCCCTTCTATTTCTGCTCTCTGTAGATCAACCACCTTTATTTTCAGCTCTACCATCTCTTGCTCTAAACTCTAAATTTTGGTACTCTGGTACTCTGATGTTCTGTAGTACTTGTCTGCTTATGCAGTTGTTAGCAAGTATTATATCTGAGGTCTAGAGATGTTAAGCCCTCCTACTGCTTTACCTCCATTTCTGCCTCAGACATGCTCACACACACACACACACACACACACACACACACACACACACACACACACACACACACACACACACACACACACACACACATCATTGTAACTGGTGTTATACTTAATTATTTTCATTTTTTTCTTCTTCTCTTGCTCACCAAGAGCTACTTTTTAAGAGGCATGCCCTGCTAGAGCTGCAATTACTTTATTAGATGCATATTTATTGTTTTATTATTACTCTTCTAAGCTCACTAACCATGGTGTTTCAGCCCCACTAGAGAATGTATGGAAGATGGCAATCATTTCCTTTTTTCATCTATGCTTCATTGTACTTTGATACACTGTCGTATAGTGGTGGACTTTGTTTTTTACCTGACAATACCTCTACATTGATACCCAGTTGGAGAATATTCATTCTCCTTAAGGATAACAATGTGTGTTGTGCCCATTATCTATCAGACATTATTATGTAACTATGTGTATCTACTTAGCAAGGTTTAATATATCTTACTATGCTGCATGCCACTGCTGCACTGTAAGCTGACACCATGCGTAGAAGTGATTCATAGAATCGTTTCACTCTCTATGCAGGACAGCAGAACAGGAGATATAACCACAATAAATTAATGAGGAGAGCTAATGATGAGTGAGTTTCCACTAGTGAAGCTCACCAGCATGACTGTATGGGAACAGGATACATTTGTGTCTAGTAGCACATCTGCCCAAATCTTAGCCAATTTTATTACTGGGCAGGTGGGGGGGGTGTTTTTAAAAGACACCATTTTTTGTGCTTTTAACAGTGCTAATATGTGGCTCATCACTGTATGATGTGCAATATACTAGTGGGGAAGGAAGATCACAACTTTAACAAGTATGGCACTAGTGTGTAATGTGCAAGTGCTATCCCAGTGCTTACCTTGATGGGGTCGGACTGCATTCTAATAGTGCTAGTTTGTTGAATCACATATGATGAGGAGGGCATTAGTTTCCATAGCCATTCTATGTGTGTGGCAGAATGCTTATACAATTGTGCAAAAACATATACATGGTCATAGTTCATCATGTATAAATATTTATAAATTGTTCAGGGCTCTGGTATGCAGGTATAGTGTATTGTCCTACTTTGCTCTGCATTAATGACTATGAATGCTACCATCTCACAAAGCACATACAGCCCTAGGATATGTTTCTATGAAATCATAAGTATAGCAAGAATATAACTCTGAAAATTATCCTAACAAACCACTACTATTGCAAGTTACATTTTACTTTGGGTAGTTTTACCTTAGTACCTAGTAGAAATTTATAGTAAAATTATACTAGCTATCTTGTTTATCTGGGAAAATGTGTTTAAAATGCAGAGCACACATTTGCTAAAATCATTTCAGACCTGTGAATAAAATAATGATTCATTAGACTCTAATAAAGCACAAACATCTAAATGAACTCACACAGAATATTTCCTTAAATTTGTGGAAGATGCATGATAGCACCAGAGAGCAGCGCTGACTTTAATGATATTGTCAGTACTAGAGATGCAGTCTGAGCCTGCAGACTTTGCCAAGCTCATTACAGACATCCTCAGAGAATGCCAAGATGCTATTAATGATCAAATCACTTTCATTTGTGGCACGGCCTCGAGTCATTACTGATGCCCTTGGAAGTCAGTAGCACTACCTAAATACAAAACAAGTTTCTGTAATGTTAGTTTGTGCCAAAGATAAAATATTGCAAGTCACATTATGTGACTTGAGTTTGCTGATTTTCTGCAGTATTCCATTAACCTTGATTGTTCAAATGGTACCTGCCACCTTAATTTCTGAGATGTCTTGTCTTCTTGCATTATATAACTCATAGCAAAGCAGACGCACAGCATGGTAGTTGATTCTAGTATTTGACTCTCTCTCTATCCCCGTTTCCCATTTCATTAAATTCTCTTTTCAGCTCTGAAGAGAATCAGCATTTCTCATTTGTTCTCCTTATCCCAACTATATAGATATCCTAATTTAAGTTTGATGCCTGTGTTATTCAACACTTGTTTAACAAGCTATTAATATAATTCATAGCTAAAAAGAACTAATTTTCTCATCATTAGAATGTATTCATTGCAATGTACCAGTCAGAGGTTTATAGTATACTGTAAAATAACAAGCCTTAGCATGAAGCATTTATACCCCACTCATTCTATTTACTGTAAGAATATTTTCAATACAATGTAGGCCAATATGACTTTGCAGATTTTTTTTCATCATATTCCTTGAGGTGGAATAGAAAAAACACATAGTCCAATGAAGAGATTGCTTTGAAAATATGGGCTGTGGTACATTCCAACAAGAATGATATACTACATTGAGAAAAACGTGCTCACGCTTCACAGGTTAGGAAATACTGAGATTAAAATTCAGTATAACAGTATTATGGGTAACCATCAGGAAATGTCAGATACTTGAAACATTATTGGTTGAGTTAAAGATTCAGCATGTCTTGCAACAGTATTAGCTCATAAATGCCAACTTGCTGGGTAACTGCCAAGCAAAGGGTGTCCATGGGATTAGTGAATGTCAGGGAATAAAATAATGGCAGACTACAATTACAAAAATGTATGCACAATACTTGGATAAAAAACATACACTATGTAGTCATGCAGAAACAGTTTCTGACTTAGAATAATTGTGAATATTTCTCTGCCACAAAGAATTCTGCATCTTTTCTTTGGCTTTATATAGATTGCAATGAATGTTTTTTTTTTTCATTAAACAATATTCACAATACATTCACTTTTCATGCCGTTACATTTCCAGTCTGTTTTATAGCCACAAATATGTTTTGTTTTATCTGATAACCGCAGTCACATAGTTTCAGTAATACATAAGCAGCATTTCTCTATTCATGCATTTGACTTGTGAAATTTTCATAATTTTTCACATTGCTACAGCTCTGTATATTTCCTAAATGAGCTAGCAATATTTTTATAATTCTTTACAGTGCCACAGTTCTGCACATTTCAAATAAGAGCTTAGGACCGACATAAGAGTTCCGCTGTCATTTAGTCAGCCTTTTAAACCTTGGCAATGAAAATGCTGATGCTAACACAAGCAGCCTCTTAGAATGCTGTGATAAAGCAGAGTAAGCCCTGCAGTTCAAAGAACCCGAGGCTTATGTTGAATTGAACAGTACACTCTTTATCAACCCAAACTAAAATGCAACATTTGCATTTGGCCTGACAGGTGTGAATCTTAAAAGCTTGCAGTGGATAAGTATTTCTCATAGTAAGACAGTCTTTCTCACTTTAATCATATGCACTAATTATCCGCACACAGTAGTGTATTAAAAATGCAGTCTGCAGGAAATTCATTATTTTAACAGTATTGCCTGGTTCACATTTTCTTTGAAATTGTGGATAATATAGTACCTTCATTTAGTGATCTCTTGTCAGATTAAGATAACCTGTCATGAAAAGGGCAACAGCTTATTTTCTGTAGCTTTTACCATGGTGCATTTCTGATTACAACAGAAAGCCAAATTAGATATAGAAGTCAGTTTGTTAAAAATATGGTTCTTTTTAATATAAAAAGCATCAGATGTACTGATAAACATATCTTTGATAATACCAAAACTTTTTTTTCCCTTCCAGAAAAACATTATTCAGGAAAAGTTTATCTAGCATGACAGAACCAGACATGTTTTGAATTACAAGAGTACCCCCTAGTGGTAACTGCTTATAGTAATGTATTATTCCTTATTTCTTTTTTATCTCTGTCTACTTCCAACACCCTTTTATCCGAAACTCCTTCACAAGGCAAGTGCAAGATAACAAAATCCACTGTGATTATTTCTAAAATAAAAAATGCAAGACTAAAGTTTTAGATTATTTAGCCCTGCCACACAAAAAATATCCTGTAAAATAGTAAAACTGCTGTAATGTAGACCTATGAAATCTTTTCATGGAGATTATTTTAAATGTATATGAAATCCTGAATCGTATCTTAAGGGTTGCTTCTAGTACTCTGCATGTAATGTCAGGTGTAATGATCTTGGATTAAGAATTTGCTTCAGTGCTGAGTTCAGTTCCATCCTGTTTTCATGCGAACATAACAGCACTGTAACTGTATTTACTTGTGTATGGGTATCATTTAGCTTTCTTTCAGTGATAGCCAATCAAGTAAATGAGCTAGCTGGTCAAAAGTCATAGTTCATTTCTCAAAATTGCAAATTTAGTCTATCACAATCTCCTCAAATGCACATCTTTCAAAACATAAATTAACCAACTATCAGAGTTCTGTATTTTTCTCTCATTTAATTAAAGACGCTACATTTGTGTTAAATCGTGTGTGTGTGTGTGTGTGTGTGTGTGTGTGTGTGTGTGTGTGTGTGTGTGTGTGTGTGTGTGTGTGTGTGTGTGTGTGTGTGTGTATGTGTGTTTATGTGCATATGTATGAGCAGAGTTGCTCTTTAAAATGTCAGATGGGTAGAAGTTGAGAGTTTATATGGAAAATAGAGGTCTATTGCATGTGCTCATGTAGATCACAACACACTTACTCACTGCCATTTGCGTGAAAAAGCAATTGATCAAACCCCCGCTAGCCTTATCTGCTATTTCTATGTAGCCCTCCCAACACCTGACCTTATTAAACTGAATGGCTTTACCAGAACCCTAACTTTAATCCTAAAACTCCAACCCAATTCCCAACGCAAGACTTAATTCCCTTACCCTAAAACTCCACTCTCCCTCTCTAACCTTGTCCCTGATTACTCCTTAAAACTAAAACTCCAGTCTCATCCCTAAACCTAAATTCCCTAATTGCAGTCTAACCCAAGTGCTCCCTAATCCTAAAACACACTTTCTACTCCCTAACTCTAAAAATCTCCTCCCGCTCCTTCCCCTGGCTGGCACTGCACTTACCTTGCTCAAACTCAAATAATATATTCGGGTAAGGTGCGACATGCTTGCTGAAACTCATATTTGTGTTACAGTGCTAGCAACAGCATACACAAACTACAAGATGCTCAAGCACTTGAGTCCCTGGCTTCAAGACAGAGGTTTTAAAGTTCTTAGGATTCAAGTGTTTTTAGTAGACCCCAAAATTATAGTTCCACACAGTTGGGAAACTTATCTTGCTTGATAAATAAGCTTACTGTACTCAGGGCTATTCCATCAAATATGTAGTAAGTCTCTTTCTGCATCTAGTGATTTTTCTGACCATATCAACTATTTCACAATTTTGTCATGAATGAGGACCATTTTAAGTGCACTAGAAAAAGGAGAGAGCAAGTAAAATACTGATATTTCTTTCTGAGTGCAATTCTGTAGTTTTTTTACAATATAGTAGAACGTGCTGCCTTCACAAAGATGCCTATATGTGAGATGATGGAGAAGTACCCAAGAGGAAGCAACTGGGGCTGTCACAAAGAAACCCTTCATACAGTTGTTCTGACTGGAAACTACACAGTGTAACGATAGCTTCTACACTAAAATTTACTGTAGTTCAGCAAAGTTACACAGAGATGCTTCTTTCTGGAAACCCTTTGCCATTTCTTCTTAAACATCTGTTTACCTGTAATTTGTCAAGACTGTTTACTCTGAATTTGCCAGAATTGTATGATGAATTAGAGAATCCCTTAGAAAATTTGGAAAACGAGGGCTTAAAAATCTTAAAGATTCCATGGATCAGCTTGCCCTTTTCATCACACTTTTTGATCACCTTTGCACCAGAGAGGCCAAAAACTAAATTTCTGTCCAAAGGGAAATTAATACATCTCATTTTTAATATCATATGTGCAATTCTGAGAATGCAGCCATGCAAACCTCATCAAAACAGTACCAGTGGCCACAGCTCTGGAAGAAGTATCAACAGAGTCATGCACACACTGTAAACAATGAGTAGTGACCTATGCAATAAGAAGAAACTAAATTATTTAAAGCAGATTTTTCATACAAGAAGAAACTGCAGATAAAATATTCCTAATAATTTTGCAGTTAGCCAGAACAAACTTTAACATATGAGACCGAATACTCTGAAATTCTACAAAAGCGGTAGCTGCTATTTCAGGTTTGAGAATATTGTATAAAAAATTAAAAGACTGAAAAACTTTATACACCCTGTCTACCTTTTCAGGGGCAGTTGGCTGACTATCTGTGAAACTGCAGGCAGTAACACACACCTCCTCTAAAGCAGCCAGAACATGAAGAATGGGTGAAGGTTCTGTAAATTCCTTCTGTAAAACTCACAGTATTTTCTGAGGGTCTGAGAAACCTCAGTGTTCTCTCACTGAAGACAGGAGCAGCCTTAGGTCAACTGGTGCCCTAGGCAAAAGGGCTCCACGGTGCCCCCATCACACCACCCAGTGCCCCCATCCTGGTCTACCTACACCAAATAAATACTGGAAAAGTGTCCCTGCAACAGCGGCACCCTAGGCAGCTGCCTAATTGGCCTATGCCTAAGGCCGGCTATGACTGAAGACACTGGAATATTCTAGGAATAGTCTTAGAGAAGGAGACCCCCCCCCCTGAATAATCAGAAACTGAGCTCTTCTCTGAGTCTGAATCAGAAATCAGCGGTGAAATCCCTCTATCTGCCCCTTCATCTTCCTGTGTAGGTTCAGAATCTTGAATCCCTACAGGAAAAAAGGTATCCCTCTTTCCTTGACCAGGAACTACTTTGCAAGAAGAATCAATAACATGAATTAAACCTTGAGCCAGACCCAGGAAACTACTCCTGTCTAACTGTCTAATGAACTTTGAGAAGGAGCAGACACATGCTTAATTTTCTGGGGATTTTTTTATAGGAAAAATGGGACCTACCATGTTACTAATGGTAGTAGCAGCTTCCCTATGGATAGGCACACCATTTTGATACAGCTGGGATGCCTTCTCTGTTCCCTCTCCCAGGACCAGCAAGAGTGGCTCTCCCTTGCTCACTGAAGGGACCCCAACATCTGCAGAGCATGTGGCTAACCCTGGACCTTAGTGGCTGTAGCTGCTACACCAGAGGGATCCACAGTAAAAGATTAGTTGTCTGAGGTACAGCAAATGGCTCCACAGAGTCACTCACCTGCAGCTGGGGTAAATTGCTAGTCTGTTGTGGTGGCAAAGGCCATTTGCATAAGTTTTTCTTTTTGTGCCTGAAAGAAGGACAGACCATGGAAGCAGTAGTTTGGTCTGTGGTCAAACTGAAAATGGTACCACTTTTTTCCCATGGAGGACAAGCAGCAAATGCTTATAAAAACAAGTCTTTAAAAGTCACTATTTTTCACAGAAAATATAGTAAAAGGCACATTAAAACATTTTACTAGACCCCAAAAAGTAAAAAAAAAACAGGATTTCTCCACAGAAAAAAGTAGTTCTCAGTTACTTTACACAACTTTTAAATTGACAAGAAATAAGAGTGCTCCCATTTAAAAGTAGAGTCTCATGACAGTCCATTAAAAAAACAAAAATTCTAGATTTATAACAACTTTCCTGACAAGGAAAGTAATAAACCACAAACAATATTTAGGAAATGGAAGTTTTTTTTTTTTTTTTTTTACGAAAGAGAACTTATCTGCCTAGCTAAGGAACAGCACCAAGCTGACAGTTGAACCTCGAAGGCCTTAGAAGAGAGTACTCTTCAGTGGCAGTTAAGTTTTGAAGGGCTTGATGCCCAAACTTGTCTTCTAGCCAATTTGACTTCAGCTGCCTGATACTTTCTTCGAGTAGTAGGTCCCCTGAAGGTTTGGAAGCTATCTGGCTGTGATATCCTTGGCAGGATATAATGCATATAGCTAAGGTTACTGCAGCAGTGATCAATAGGATGAACATCTGTGTCTGATCGTCTACAGTGTGCTGTGATAGTAATCACCTTGGTGAAATAAATCAAGAATACACATTGCTGCAGTGTTCTGGAATCCTGCAATAAAATTAATCTAGAATACATATTGCTACAGTGTTCTGGAATCCTGCATACTGCAGTGCACCACCTACTGGACTCATGTCTTTTGGCTGTGGAGAAATGTTATTGCAGGGCACACAAAAGAACAGTGGTAACATGTATGCAGGCTATGTAGCCTATTACAAACCATGATGCTTTAGTATGTAGCAGGTAGAAGATGGATGTACACTACTGGTTCATTTGCATATCTGTAATGTTCTTTGTTTTCCATAATGCGTTCTGGGCTACAGTAGCAATATAGAATTTCATCTGGGTGGTGCAGTGGTGCAGCGGTAGCGTTGTCACCTCACAGCATGAGGTTCTCTGGTTCGATTCTCAGCTGGGTGCCTTCTATATGGAGCCTACATGTCCTCCCTGCATTCATGTGGGTTATCTCTGGGTGCTCCAGTTTCCTCCCACATTACAAAGACATGCATTTAGAGCATTTCTCCCCAGGCCTCCACTGAAAATTGGCTCGTTCCAAGTTGGACTTTCCCAGTAAACAAATGTTAAACAAACAAAAAAAAACTTATACAGATTACAAAACTAAGATAATGGAGAAAAACACTGGAACATGTTAGGATCTTCAAGTATCTGTGAGTATAATTGAGGAGAAGGGACTTCTGAATGAAGAAGTCAAAGTATCAGAGGTACTGCCACCAAATGGTGCAAAGTGAGTGTCAGGAGTAGTGTGTGATCAAAGAATTCCAAAAAACTTGAAGTAAAGTATACAAAGTGCTTCAGATGGATAGTAAGATGCATTCTCTGGGACAAACTAAGATAAGACAATTTCAGAGAAGAAGCTGTTATGAAGACGGTCAAAGAGAACACATTACGTTGGTTTGATCACATGTGCTGGAAAGCAAAGGATGAGCTGGTAAAGTACATTTGAGAGAAAGAGAGAGAGAGAAAGTGGAAGGAGGCAAGATGACATGAGGTTATCCAGCCAAGAGATGGATAGATGGACTGTGTGAAAAAGACCTGAGGGAGGAGATCATGACTGTCAAAGAAAACAGAAGAGTGATTCTGAATTTGAGTGAAGTGCAACAACTGGTGCAAGACCCTGACTCCATATAAATATGAGAAAGAGGGGGCTCATCATGATAATTATGATACAGACTATTCCCAACATATGGCTGGATACCTGTGAAGTTGGAAGGTGCAGCGAGATGGTAACAGATGTAGGTCTATGTGACAAGTGATATCACACTGCATGTATGCAGATTTAATCACTGTCCTGCAACACATAGCTCACAGATGAACTGACTGACTGACAAAGTCTGGACTAAGAAAGAAGATTATTCCATTACAAACTTCCTTCCTTATTGCAGATGGCATCCTATACTTGTCTGACAGATGTTATGTTACTCCTATTTATTGCAAGCAGTATACTGCACATACCTAACAGATGTTACGTTATTCCTGGATAAAAGGGTATGTATATCTTGTAGGCAATTCTAGTGCTACACAGGAAGGTTAGACCAGTTTCTTATATGACATTTCCCAATATGCATGATTCTATTTCTTCTGTTGCCTGTACCTGAGTTGTATTATTGTTAGTTGTAATGCTTTGTTCTTCAGCTTTTTCTCTTTCATTTATTTCTTGGGCATCTTCTGTATTTTCTTGAGAGTATTCCACATTTTCTAGTTTTAAAAGTAATTTTATATTTTCTTTATCAAGAAGTTCAAATGTCACACTAAAGACCATTGTGTTTTTTCTCTTTTGTTAAAATAGATTTTTGAATTCATTCTAATATTTTTTCTACTAGTATTTATGTGTGTACATTCATATGTGGGTGTCTAGTGTTTGATCAATATTTTACACATGGAATGGTGAAAAGCTGATTGAAAATAAGCTATATTGGCTTTTTTGAGTGAAATGGCAAAAAACCCAGAGGTTGGGAAATGTGCCCATTCCAAACTGGTGCGATCTCGGAGTTGGTATATATAATTAGTCGAAGTGTGGGGGTTCAGAGAAGCTTGTGCCTTGTGGAAAATGATGCATTTTGTTTTCTTAGTTCAATCATTTAATGTTTTGAACTGTTAACAGTTCACGTATTTGAGTTTCGGAATTATGACATGTCAATGAAATATTATAACTCCATATGCACATATAAACAATGTATACATATGCAGGTTCTTAATCTCATGGAATGACAAATCAACTTATAAAACATTTAATTATTGTCCCTTACAGGCAAGATACTGTCACAATCTTTTTAACTATTTTTTTGAGCAGGAAAGATGTACAAGTTCTTTCTGATGTCATCTTCCAGGTCCTTTTACTCTATAGTGTTACACCCAAGACTTCTGTTTTGGGTACAAAATCCCATTTCAAGAAGGGACAATGACTCTGAAATGACTGACTTAAGCCCTCCTTTTTATACTTCAATGACTGACTTCATTAACCATAAAAAAACTGGAAAATTTCCCTGACTAACATAACAACGTTCCTATCTTCTTTAAAGGAATACATCTATTTAAAGTAACAGCTTTATTTACAAACAATAATAAACAATATTCACACCAGTATTGTTTGCATTATTGTATATCAATATCAATTCATTTTCACATATCATTAAAATAGAACAGTCAGACTATACTGCATTTACACCTATCAACTTGAAACCCTTGACATGAGGCGGAAGCCTTAGATGGGCCATGTGCACTGTCGTGGATTGAGTCTGGTTGATGTTGCTCATAAGTGTGAATGGGTATAAACAAAGTGCCCACTGATGCAGCTTTTTCTGTCTTGTTGCCAACTTAACCATATTAGAGGGGCATGATATGTGAACACTGCAAACTCCCAGCAGAGGAGGTAAGATTTTAGTTAAGAGAACATCCACTTGATCACAAGGCATACTGCCTCAAGTGTGGAGGACTTGATTTCAGACCTATTTACTTTACAACTCAGAAAACATAAGGGGTGTTCTTCTCCACCAAAGGTTTGTGATAGTATTGCCTATAAGCCTACTTTTGATCCTCAGGCGAGACTGTAAAAGGCCTGCTAAAATATGGACATACTAAAACAGGCCCTGAGTACATTTCTTTTAAGTGCTTAAAAGCACTGTGTCCCCTAATGTTAACCTTTTTGTGAGGTATAATTTCAGACAAGACATATAGCAACAGAGGACAGGAGAAAAAAGTATGTTACTGAAGGTGGATTTGGTGAGTCCATATGTTTTTATGGCATGTGAAATACTTTTTACCTCATAAGAAGAGGTAACTGGTAACTTGTTAAGACAGAGTACCTGACTAATTCTCCTGGGTGGCCAAACCTATAGGAAAATACCATAGATGAGAGTAGCCATGATTAATATAGTCAGAAAAAATGACAACCAGATTTATTGACCATTTCACATTTGATTCTTAGGCTACTGTCAGCATAAAAGATAGGTTTGTTCTAAGTACCACTTCACTTTGAATAAAATTAGGTATGGAACCTTGACAGAAAGGGCCTAATGCTCATAAATACTTCTAGCAAAGGTAATATTGGAACTCTAGAACCTAGGCCATCATCTTTAGGATATTGAGATCCGTGTGGGATTTTTCTGTCGGATGAGTCAGTGACAACTTGAAAGGTCATAGATGTACAGAATGTGGAAGAAAAGGGCTCAATACCACATTTGTGCAGGCCAGAAGAGAGCTATCGGAATTATCCTGACTCTGAGATTTATTCTAGCTATTATGGGCATCCTTTGTCTGACCCCTTTGTGGATGAATTAGAGAAAAGAATTTGGGACAGCTAGCATTTGTTAGACTAAGAGATTGTATATTGGAGTATCTCAGAGACCAAAAATTCTTGTCACTGTGGCTCTTGGGGATGATTTCTGAGACAACACAAAGTAACAACAGAGAGTATCTTTCAGAAAACAGGCATCTCCTATAACCTCTTTACCTTTCAGTAGAGGGAACAGAAGTGTGTTCCTCTTTGTTTGTTGATATATTAGACAACTGTCAACATTGTCTGAATGAATAATGAAGACGATGATATAAGGAGTCCTGAGAGGTCAGCAAGATAAGGAGAACTGCTTTTTTTTTTTCGAACATTTATGTGAAGATACTTCGTAATGGTGTTTTATGACATGGGCATCTGTAAGGAACTTCACTGTACTTAGTTGGCATAATTAAAACATGCATTTTAGGATATATATATATATATATATATATATATATATTTATATATATATATATATATATATATATATATATAGATATATATATGTGTGTGTGTGTGTGTGTGTGTGTGTGTATATATATATATATATATATATATATATATATGTGTGTGTGTGTGTGTGTGTGTGTGTGTATATATATATATACATACCACCATTTTATTAGTGACAGATAAAGACATATTCACTTAAGTGAGCAATCATTGGGGGAATTGGCAAGATTTTCATGCCAATCTGAAATGGCTGAGATGCATAATGTGTTATCTAACTAAAGAAATTACTTGATGAATGCCACAGTTATCAATCCATTCTTAAACTCACCATCACAGCTTCTGAATCATATGTTTCTTTTGCAAGCTGCTACCATTTGGAGGCACAGCATAAAATAACACATAGGTGCAGATGATACGAAAAGGTAAGATGACCTGATGACTTGACTGCATTAAATGAAGGTCACACCAATATAATTAACCGGCTCAGTGATCTGTCACATGAAAAAGTGGAATAGTACCCCTTTTTAAGCATGCTTAACTTGATCCACTGTTGGCTCTTAAATTATAATTCAGCGATGTGAGATTTTCAATTAGCAGTGCATAGAACAACATGTACTGCAGTGAAAGATAAAAAATGAAACATCAGTTTAACTAAATTTGCAAATAACATCTCATTCCAATATGACACATAGTAGCCTGCTGCCAGGACAAGGCCCCTGTAGTCAGTCCAAATTGATTCTGATTTGGTCACCATGGGAGTTCAACAGATTTACGGGATTTGCAGATTCCATTTAAAATAGCCTGTGCTGTCATACAGCAGGTCTTCTTTCCTGTGAGATAAAATTCATAAAACATATTGGTCTTGCAGTGAGTCGGTTTTAATTAAAATTTTATTTAAGAGTTTGGAAGACAGTAGTTATTTGAAAATATAGTGTTCGGAGATGGGAAATTATTTTCAGCTGTCACCAGCAGGGAAATTCAGGACATATTTAGAGTAATTAGCAACAGGAGTATTTATGGCAAGCCGCAAGGAATAACTGCAGTTTCAGACATTGCACTTTAATGCTGAAAATGGGGAAGTATTCAGAATGTGCTGAGAGACAGAAGCATGATTATTGGCATTAAACACAGTATGTAGTTGTTAGGGTGTTTTTTTATGTTCTCTGAAGGGCAATAGATTAATAAACACAGATACGTATTCAAGAGCTTTGCTTTTGCAAATGGCAGAACGGCAGAACTCACACACTGGCCTTACAGGTTTCTAGTACAAATTCTGTGAACACTAAAAATATACAGAACAGGGTTTTACATATTTAATTTCTCTGCCTTAGAGTTACTCATGGCTACATGAAAGCATACTGTAGACAACTTGCTTTCAAAATGCAGTGCTTAATGTATCACTGACTGTGAAGCATGCAAGTATATTAATCAAAAAATTCGAACTACTATAATGCTGTGCTAATACTTGTGTGGCAAATAGATAGATTGATCGACAGTTTGATAATTTTATGTGTACAGATATACAGTCATATAAATGCAGTCTGTTAATAGCATTAGTACCTGTGCCTTTCATCCTTTCATGTTCTATCTACTTATATCTTAAAGGTAAACACCAGCTATGCTGAGAATTTTAGTCTTTTGGCTTTTCCCTGTTAGCAGTCACCACAGCGAAACTCCATTCCGCTAATGATTAGCAGTGAATTTTTATGGTGTTGAGTTGCCAGCCCAATGCCCAACCTTCAAAGAAGGCACACCCATGTACCTACCTGCATGTCTTTAAATGTCACTCGACTATGGGGAGGGCATGCAGACTCCACACAGAAGGCACTCCAGCCGAGACTCGAATGGGAGAACTTCTTGCTGTCAGGCGACAATGCTAACCACTGCGGCCTTTTGACAGCTATGCAGAGAATAATACCTTAAAATAATAACCAGTACCATATGTAACCTACCAGTAGGCATATTACACCTGGAAATGCCTTATTTATAAGCAGAATTAAGACATAATTAACAGCTTAGCACATGATGCTGGGAGGCAGAATTCTGACTACAAAATGCTTTTTCATCTAAAAGTAATAGTGGTGAAAAAAGATAAACAGAATGCTGATTCACTCTGCATGAACTTACTGCAGAATGTTTGTCTAAATAACTTATCTGTAATAGTCTTTGTTTCAAGTCAACTCAAGCATTGTAATATTCTGTTTTTACCATATGTGTTAGAAAATGCTACAATAAATACTGATTGTATTTGATAGAATAAATTAGACAAAAGTATTTCTTCTCACAGGGTTGTAGGGTCACTTGTTAGCTAACTTAATTTAGTCACAGTCTATGCAAGTTGAGGCTGAAGGACTTCAACCTCATATGAAGTTTGTGTTGGAGGGAAGCCTTCTAGCTTATCAGTGGGAGTGGTAAGCATTAGGTAGCCTATCTACCAAAAGAGGAGTGGTTTCTGGCTCAGAAATTGTAGTATATTGGCCATTTGGGCAGTTTTTCCATCTCTTTCAACTTTCTGGTTTAAAAGCCTGCGTTTGCACTTGTTTCCACCTTGCCTGTAACTAGTCTAGTCCAGATACAGATTTGCTGTATCCAGGACTGTTTGTAAGCTTCTGGGTGGTGCCAAAGTAAGCTCTTCAATTTTTTCCCTTAGATCTACTAGTTCTCTCCTCTCATGTACTTTTACTGGTTTATCAGTCTAGCACTTTACCAGACTCCTTGTAGCAATTATTGTAGCACTCAAAAGTGCTACCAGCACTAAACATTCTACAAGAAAACAGCTCCAGTACTTATTATTTATGCCTACCCCTCCAGGCATGTCTAAAGGTCAGTTCCCTGTGCATTCTTCTATTAACCTGGTGAACTGGGCATCCTGAGGCAATGTAGCAACTGCCTCATGTACTCTGACAACCCTCTCTTCTTACCTCCCAGCAATCAGACTTGCGAGAGATGCACTTATATATCCAAACTGGAAGCCACACACTCTCCAGCCAAGACCTGAATAGTTGATCAAGAAGAGAATGTCAACACTTGCACCACACCACATGGAACACATAGTCCTCCAGAACACACAACAGCACTGCCTTCACATAAAAACACAAACCACACACCCACCTTTACAGAGGCTCTCAATAAAAATCTAGCCAAACAGCAGAGACCTCCAAGGCAGAAACACACTCAACCACCACATCGAAACTCTAATCATGAAACACATAACTCTCCTAAACAGAGTGCCACTCAACCAAAGTCCCTAAGGCAAAACAGCATGCCCAACACACTAGTCATAGGTGACTCCATAGTGAGACACACTGATGTCCCACTCACTAGGTTGAATAAGGAGAAAGTAACAGTCAGCTGCTTGTCAGGCACCAGGATGCACCACATAATGCACGCACTCAGGTCTCTCAACAACAGGTACAAATATGACTCTGTCATTGTACATGTGGGTGTGAATGACCTGAGATGTACCTCCCTGTACTACATGAAAATAGACATGGAGGAGCTCTCAGATTATGTAGCCCAGACGGGTATAACTCTAGCCCTGAGCAGCATCCTACCATCACCCAGAATGATACCACAGTACAAGCAGAAAATGATTGATTTCAACAACTGGCTAAGTTTTTGGTGTCATTCTAAGGGGATCTGGTATCTGTCTGCCTTGGGATGACATGATTGACAGACCTCAATGCTTTGTCAGAGATGGCCTGCATCTGTCACCCCTGGGATTACGGATACTGGTCAAGGCTCTTGCCACCCCTATAGTGTCTTTTTTAGGCGGTGTTCCAAAGACCAAATTACCACCATAACAGCTACAAACAAATGCAATCTGAGGGTCATGCTGCTCAAAGCTAGAAGTCTAAATCTCAAAATGCATTCACTCGAAGCACTCCTTAAAATGGAGAACATCGACATTTGTGCCATAACAGAGACCTAGTTCAAGGCAGCAGAAAGCACTCCTGCACTACCAGGCTATAACTCATTCCACACCTTTCGGCCCCAGAACTTGGACCGAAGCTCCAAAGGTGGTGGTGTTTCCATATTCATAAAGGATGCACACACCTCCAGACTAGTAGCCCAACATTACTCATCTGAGATACTTCAGGTGCAGCTAACATTGGGTAAGACAGTGATTCAGGTCGTAGTCTGCTATAGGTCCCCAACCATATCCCAAGACTCACACTCCACGTTCATAAGCACCCTGGAGAATATTAGGGTTCAATCTAACACTGTCATACTAGGCGACTTCAACTAACCCTCCATTAACTGGGAAAATTACTCATGTACCAATACACTTGCCCAACGTTTCCTGGAATTCATTAATTCCAATGCCTTGGACCAGCTCGTTCTGATCCCCACTAGAGATAGCAACATCCTTGACCTGGTTATTATTAACATGGGCAACCATTGCTCTACACCAACAGTCAACTCCTCCCTGGTTAGATCTGACCACAAACTAATCACCTTGGAAATCCACATCCCTCCCACACCCCCCACATCCCCGCAAAGGCAACCACCATGAAAACTTCTTCAAAGCTAACTTTGGGCTCCTAAAAACAGAATGGCTAATTTCATGGCACCCATGCAAATGGAGATCAGTTGCATGACCGCTGAATCATATGTACTGTACGAACACGTACACAAATGCATGAATCTCACCATACCCAACAGAACCAAGACACTCTCCTCCAAGAAAAGGAAGCCAATCTGGTAGTCCCCTACCATAAACAAACTCTACAACAGAAGGAGGAAACTGATGCAGAATAAGGTGAAGTCCCAAGACTGGAAAAAACTCCCTTATCAGCCTCAACAAAAAGTTGAGATCCCTCATCAAATCTTCTAAAGCTAGTTATGAAAACAGAATTGCAGCAGATAGTAAAGAAAACCACAAGGCTTTCTATAGTTATGTAAAGAATCTCCACGGCAATACCCAAATTTGCTCTGAGCTACTGCACAATGATGCCTCCTATACCAAGCCAACAGATATTGCCAATGTACTGTCCGACAGACTCAGTGCCAACTTTACCCTCCCCCCCAAAGGACCAATCACAATACCAGTAGATTGCCAGGCACCCAGTATTACTGCTGCACAGGTTCAAACAGCACCGTCCAAGGCCAAGAATACAGCTTCTATGGGACATGACAATATCCCTGGCTGTGTTCTACATGAACTATAGAGTGAACTGGCACCTCACATGTGTGCTCTGTTCAATCACAGCCTCACCTCAGGCTTTGTCCCTACCAAATGGCGCACTGCTACAGTCATCCCTCTCCACAAAGGAGGAATGACTACAGACCCTGGGAACTATCGCCCCATTAGCCTGACGAGTCTGATAATGCAAAGCTTATCATCATGGATCTAATAAACAAGGATATAGGGAATCTCCAAACTCTGGATCCCACACAGTTTGGTTTTGTGAAGGGTAGATCATGCCTGTTCAACTTGGTCGACTTCCTTGAGTCAGTCACCAGAGCTGTGGATGAAGGCAAGGTGGTTCATACAGCTTACCTTGATCTGGCCAAGGCCTTTGATAGCATTTCCCACTCAGCAATCATAGAAAAACTCACTACACTAGCCATCAACCCCTATATCACTAGGTGGGTTGCAAACTGGCTCACAGGTAGAACCTACAGTGTGAAAGTAGCTGACTCCAAGTCAGACTGCAGACCAGTCACGAGTGGAGTCCCACAGGGTTCGGTCCTGGGTCCTCTCCTCTTTGGTATCTACTTTTCTGAAGTCCAGGCCAACATGAAGGGACTCTGGCTGACAAAGTTCGCAGCAAGTTGGGAGCTATTATTAACTCCCCGAGTGATGTTGACATCCTACAGAAAGGCCTCACCGAGACCAGCGACTGGTGTCAGAACCATGGCCTTAAGCTTAATGCCAAAAAATGTGTAGTCATCCCATTTCAGAAAACCCATTTCCCATGAATTACCACTACGATGGTAGTCCACTGAACACAGAAGGCATTATAAGAAATCTAGGAACACAGGTTGACAGCAACCTCTCTTTTGATCACCACATTGCCACTGTGGTCAGTATGTATTTCTATGCGGCATGTCTCATTACTAAGGGTTTTGCATCCAGGAAGAAAGAGGTCATTGTCTCCGCCTACTCTTCCCTCATTAGGCCAATCATTGAGTACAATGTCCCATTTGGCATGTACCTCACTAAACACCATACATGTCAAGCAGAGCACCTCACTGTCCCTCTTCAAGAGAAATCTTGATGAGTGGGTGGGAAATAAAACATTTACCCCAGGGATCACTCCAGTGACTTTACTCGAAAGAGGCAGTAGGAACTAAGGTCAGGTGGCACAATGCCAGGGTAATCTCATGGGCTAGGCTTGTAAAGGCCCCAGGACCATTAGCCTAGTACACATCTATGAACCTATGAACTGTCTATACTATACCACCATTTTTAAGCCAGGCTCGATTATTTAATTTGAAGATAAATACGTCCAGCTCAGTGTTTTACCTTCTATATAACTTAGACGTTATTACCCTAATGTCTGCATTTATTCATTTTGAATATTAGAGAATATCCCATCCTATCATGTTTCCCATTGTTGACTCTCTTTATCAAGTGTTTCAAGTAAGTGCCAGTATCATATGTATCATCTGATCATAATTTTACAGAATGTGCAGATTTTTGCCTTATGTTTTTGATCTGTGCTTTATAAAATTTCTGTTTTTTTTTTTTTTTTTTTTTGGCAAGTCATTAAGGACTGAAGTCACTAAATAATGACAGACATTTGCTTTTCAGGCTTAATATCATTCAAAAAATGCATGCTAATACAAAACCTGTTATTTTAGTCATTCTCTGAGCTTATAAGGGTAACATGTGAAAGCTGTCTTTGATTTTTGGGACATCAAAACCCATCCCCCACACCCACCACCATTATTTTTGCGTTGCCCAGAATTCTTGTGCGAAGACTGAGAGGTATGGCCAGTCTTGTAAAAATAATTGTATTATCTTTAGATCTTTTTGGCAAGTTTGGTGAACATACTGTTTTTGCTTTTTATGTTTTTTTGCACAGCAAAATTTGTTTTGTGCAAAGGGCTCATGTTTAAGGGATTTGGCTTCATTGAGTAGAGCTTGCTTTTTCTTTTTTCACTGATATCAAATTACTATGGAGTAGGGAGTGTGACTGGTTTCACATAGTATTGAATTCTTATTATTTTCTCCATAGCTGTTTGTCCTTGGATTTAATATATATAAATAGCACTGGCCACTGTGAAGTGCCCCGTTTGGGGTGCAGAATGCAAGCCCTCCCATAATCATGATGTTTTAAAAATGTAAGATGTTTCCCTGTGTTATTTTCCTTTTCTTTCTTTGGGGTATGCTGTCTGTCTCAGTAGATGGAGGTTTCAGATGGTCTGTCTCATTGTGATACTTGTTATGTCAACAATCATTAAGTTTGGAAAGATATGAGTCCAATTCATTATTTTGTATTTTTTTTGTTTTGGAATGTTGCCTTCATCTCTTTCCTTGCAGGCTATATGTTACCTCTCACATTATTGACTAAGAGGGAAGGACTAAGAAAGAGTTACTGTATGATAGCATTTTTGCACCATTTTCCACCAAAAGAGCATTTCATAAGCTCATCCCAGCTGCTTGTAACTTTCTGCCATATGAAATCGGAACATTTTCCTTCCTAACTCTTTTTAGAAATGCCTTGTTGAAACACTTTACTGAAACTACACAATACAAATGTTGTCTTGAAAGTGGCTGCCTCATTTTCTTTATTTTTTTTATTCACTTTTTTTTTAGTTTCTTCCAAATCGCTTATAAATGTGTACTGTTTTTTTCAGGAATTGCAGTGATGTTCCAATAGTATGGTTCTGCAAGCTAATATTCTGACTATACAACATGTGTTTGCTGATTTATATAAAACCACTAAGAAATTGTTTATTACAATATGACACTTAAAACCACTAAAAAGTTACAAGAGGCAGCAGATGATTCCTTATGGAATTCAGGTTTATTTGGAACTGGAAGTGGATATGGACAACCTTGTTACATTCCAGGATGCCTCTGCAGTCTTCGTGCAATATTTTATTGATTTTATATAAGATACATAATGACCTCTACAGGAAAAAGTGAGTGACAGAAATAAAGTTTTTAAATAAGAAGGTAAACCAATAAGACAAAGAGCTTGAAGCAAACACACACACACACACACACACACACACACACACACACACACACACACACACACACACACACACACACAAAATAAATAGGCACTACTGACTATAAAAGAAAAGTTATATTTACCAGGAAAAAACAGAAGTGGTCAGTGAGCTTTACTGCCTCTGCAACAGTTGAAAGATCAAAATACAAGTGTTGTACCCTGTTGTCAGGTTCTGTTCTATATTCTAACTCAGTTATAAAATATTCTAGTGTAGATACAGGACCTAAACTTTTGGTCCCTGTCCCCATGGTGAAATGTACTAATACTTTGTCTGTTACTTCTTTTGCCCCTTTGAGTATGAACAAGGGGGCAGAAAAGAGTAGTCAAAATGACTACAGTAAATCATGAAAACTTTCAAATGGCTACAACAGGAACAAGCTTAACAGAGTCAACAAGGACTGGTGGTTAACATGTCCAGTGAAATTTTAGATGCTAATCAGTTTGCTGCACTTAGTAAAGGTTTAAACTGTTATTTAACATTTGTTTACTGGGAAAGTCTGACTTGGAACTAAGCCAATTTTCAGCGGAGCCCTGGGGAGGAACACTCAAGTTCTTAATTGTTTTGAAAGTCAGTTTCAAACTATCTTGGATTTAAAATTATTTACTAGGACTTTAAATTTGCAGCATTGATTTTATAAAAAACACATCTAGTATATAGAGAAAAGATGAGTTACACATTTCTTTCAGACATCTTCATTTTAGCATCCTTACCTCTCAGTGGTTAAACTGTTTGAAGACCAAGTGATTAATAATTAATACCATAGCTGTAGTTACCTTAAAAATCAGGCACAGTTTTACCAGACTAGTTAGGGATTTTACACAACCTCAACAACAATTTAAATTGGTTTTTACTATAGTGGACAAAGGGGGTGGGGGCCTGAGGTAGTGCATAGTTGGGAGATTATGTTTCACATATAATGCAATTTTCTATCATAAACTGATCTCACCTGAAAGTTTTAAGGAACAGATTGAGGTATTCCTTATTCTGTAAGACTAGGTGGTCCATTGTATTATTTGTGAGGGACTGATCAATGAATTAACTGTCTCTAATTCTGGTACATATTTTTATCTTTTGTCTAAGAGTTAAAGATTCATGAACACATTAGATTCATGTTAGAACATTGAAAGCACATAACACTGAAATTCCAGAGACCAAAATGTTGAAAATTCAAAACACTGAAAACTCAAAATATTGAATCCCATAACATTGAAAATACATAGGAGATCAACATATAATATATGCCAGCACAACTACATACAGAAACAAATAAAAAACAAACCATATTATACTTCTCCAACTATAAGCTGGGGGGCAAGCCCCCCTGCACCACCCATGTGGTAGGCTGTGCCCCCCACACCCAGTCCCCTACACCCCCTGCTACTTAGATATATCAACTCTGAGATCTCACTACACAGAACAAAACAGCAAACATACCATTCTGCTCTTCATGACTGCCTGTTTAAATTGTAAAAAAAACTATCCTCAACCTTCTCTTAGAAACACTACTTCACTGTTAAAACATTTCACATTACTATATATCTCTGCAATACTTACCGGAGTTTCATAGGTAACCTCAGTGATGTTCCCTTGTTACTTGCTATACTGCAACATAACACTTCTTAGTGTAGTGTAGTGGGGTCTTGGAGTTGATATATTTAAGTAGTAGGGGGTGTATGGGGGGTGCATGGGGGCTTGCCCCCCTGCTTATAGTTGAAGAAGTGTAATATGGTTTGTTTTTTATTTGTTTCTGTATGTAGTTGTGCTGGAATATAGTACATGCTGACTTCCTTTGCATTTTCAATGTTACAGGATTCAATGTTTTGAATTTTCAAGATTTTGGTCTCAATGTTTTGAATTTCAATGTTATGGGCTTTTAATGTTCTAAAGTGAATCTGAACACATTGCCCCTACTCCCTGGCTGGCAGATTGTTTCAGTTAGGGGTTCAGTCACTGCACCATTTTCTGAATTTCTTGAGGTATGTCTTAAGCCTCTTTTGGGACAGGTGTCTATCCAGCTGCAAGACACCACACAATTTCTAACTTTTATAAACAACATACACATGGAAAATGCTGTTTGTCTTGATATATCCATAATATTCCGGCACTAGGCACTAGAATCCCCAACAGTCAGATGTTTGTAATAAACATTTCAATGAATATGTTTTGAAGATTCTGGAAGTGATGTTGTAGCAAAATGTTTTCTAATTTGATAACTAATTTTATATCCAGCTTAGGGATTCTACAATGGGAGCAAACTTTGTTATCATCTGTGCTGTGTTTTTTTTTTTTTTTTTTTTTTTTTTAATGAATGTTATTTGCAATCCTATTGCAAATCTTTACTTTTACAAAATGAAACTGTGAAGAAGGTCTTTGTGTGATTCCTGGATAGTGTGGAATAGAAATGCCAAAAAAATCCAACAGCTTTTGTGGCATATTTTAATCCATATGCTTGTGAAATTAGATTTAGTACCATCTTTGATCGATTTAGTCTACCTTTTGCATGTTCCTGTTACAAAACCATCAGATGGGTCTATGAAACTACACTATACAGAAAATCATTTAACAGAATTTCCTTACTAAAAACCTGCAGTTGTCACCCTAAACATGTTATTAAGAATATCACCAAGTTCTATCTTTTGAGTCTCATAAGATTTGTAATCAACAGGATGATTATGTAAAAAATCAGAGACATTAAAGGTCACTTTAAAAAGAGGGTGGTTCAATGATCTGTGGATAAACAAGGTTTTTCAGGACACATTACCCACTGATATGGAAGATGGAACAACAGGTAGCACATTCACTTTTAGTGCAGAAGAATGTGGGTTCTATTCCTGCACTGTAAAGTTTGATAGCTTGCAGTGCAGCATAAAGGGGTACTGTACTCCCAAGTGTGCCATCCTTTGGATGAGACATTAAACTAAGGCCCAGCCTGCTCAAAATGGTGATAGTTCAGGCATATGAAAAAGATCCCTCAGCATAGAGAGGGAGTCCTTTATTTAAAACAACATAAAAACATTTGTATATATTTCTTCAGACCATGTACAAACTACTTTCTATATATATGTGAATTCAATTCATCAATAAAGCAATACTTTAATACAATCAAGGTCTTAAAGTCAACTCACATCTCTTGCCACAAATAAATACACACACACACACACACATATATATATATATATATATATATATATATATATATATAATGAAATCTTGGAAAGTGAGAGGATGCCTGAGGAATGGAGAAAAAGTGTTTTGGTACCGATTTTTAAGAATAAGGGTGATGTGCAGAGCTGTAGTAACAACAGAGGGATAAAACTGATCAGTCACAGCATGAAGTTATGGAAAAGAGTAGTGGAAGCAAGGTTAAGAAGGGACATGATGATTAGTGATCAGAAGTATGGTTTCATGCCAGGAAAGAGCACTACAGATGCGATCTTTGATCTGAGAGTGTTGATGGAGAAGTACAGAGAATGTCGGAAGGAGTTGCATTGTGTTTTTGTAGACTTAGAGAAAGCATATGACAGGGTGCCTAGAGAGGAGTTGTGGTATTATATGAGGAAGTCAGGAGTGTCAGAAAAGTATGTAAGAGTGGTGCAGGATATGTTTGAGGGTAGTGTGACAGTGGTGAGGTCTGCAGTGGGAGTGACGGATGCGTTTAAGGTGGAGGTGGGGTTACATCAAGGATCAGCTCTGAGCCCTTTCTTATTTGCAATGGTGATGGACAGGTTGACAGACGAGATCAGACAGGAGTCCCCATGGACTATGATGTTTGCAGATGACATTGTGATCTGTAGTGAGAGTAGGGAACAGGTGGAGAAGACCCTGGAGAGATGGAGATATGCTCTAGAGAGAAGAGGAATGAAGGTCAGCAGGACTAAGACAGAATATATGTGTGTGAATGAGAGGAAGGATAGAGGAATGGTGAGGATGCAAGGAGTAGAGGTGGCAAAGGTGGATGAGTTTAAATACTTGGGGTCAATAGTTCAGAGTAATGGTGAGTGTGGAAGAGAGGTGAAGAAGAGAGTACAGGCTGTATGGAGTGGGTGGAGAAGAGTGCCAGGAGTGATTTGTGACAGATGATTACCTGTAAGTGGGAAAGGGAAGGTTTACAAGAGGGTAGTGAGACCAGCTATGTTATATGGGTTGGAGACAGTGGCATTGACAAAAAGGCAGGAGTTTGAGCTGGATGTGGCAGAATTAAAGATGTTAAGATTTGCACTGGGTGTGACAAGGGTGGACAGGATTAGGAATAAGTATATTAGAGTGTCAGCCCAGGTTGAAAGGTTTGGAGACAAAGCCAGAGAGGCACGATTACGTTGGTTTGGACATGTGCTGAGGAGGGATGCTGAGTATATTGGGAAAAAGATGCTAAAGATGAAGCTACCAGGTAACAGGAAAAGAGGAAGGCCTAAGATAAGGTTTATGGATGTGGTGAGAGAGGACATGCAGGTGGTTGGTGTGACAGAGCAAGATGCAGAGGACAGGAAGAAATGGAAACAGATGATCTGCTGTGGTGACCCCTAATGGGAACAGCCGAAAGAAGATGATGATGATGATGATATAAACACACACATGTACATATATACTCAAAATTGATATCTAATATTTGATATCCTAAAATGTATATATATATATATATATATATATATATATATATATATATATATATATATACACACATATATAAAATATTTCATTTCAAAGATCTAGCTTTTAGATATGGATTAAATAAAAGCCCTACCATTAAGGCCAAGGAATCTATCTGCTTCCAGTTCTAGTATCCACTTTAATTCATATTGTTCTGTCAGGATTTTCAGATCTCCTGGTCTTAGACTTGGTCTTAAACATTCTATCACTCTAAAACTAAATCTATGTATATAATTAAACATGGCTGTGTGCTTAGCAAGTGCACTCCTTTCTACATCTTGATTTCTCATAGCTGCTAAATGTTCCCTGACCCATCTCCTCAACATCCTATTGGTCATGCTAACATAAAATGAGCTAGAAGAATTACAGGTAGCTAAATAAATTATATTTCTCATTGCACAGCTGGCTGTAACTTAAATTTGTATTCCCTGTTATTCTTCAGATATATGAACTCATTATTTGATGCTAATACATCAAAAATATTACAGCAACTGCATCTCTGCAACCCTTTTACTTCTGTCTCATTAAATTTTTTATACGTGTGTGTGTATATATATGTATATATATATATATATATATATATATATACATATATATATATATATATATATATATATATATATATATATATATATATATATATAAATTGTATAGTTTTTATTTGTGAAGTAATTGTTTGCAAATATGCATTTTAGGATATCAGATATTAGATATCAATTTTGAGTATATATGTGCATGTGTGTGTTTATATATATATATATATATATATATATATATGTGTGTGTGTGTGTGTGTGTGTGTGTGTGTGTGTGTGTGTTTATTTATTTGTGGCAAGAGATGTGAGTTGACTTTAAGACCTTGATTGCTTAATTGATGAATTGAATTCACATAAATATATAGAAGCATGTAGAAAGTAGTTTTTACATGGTCTGAAAAAGCATCATTGATGTGAAAAAGCTAACCTGGTATTAAATTATATTTGCTGTTTTTAGCCACCTCGTTTCTGCATTTTTATTTTATTTATCTGTATATCGTTGTGCAGTTGAGGTCCGCAGTGGCATTGTGGTTAGTTGGGATATTTATTTGTATATATTTACAAAATGCACATATGTACAGGCACATACATAGTCATTATTACTTTTTTATGATTTAGCATTTTTCTTATAAGATCCTGACTGTCATTTTTCCATAATTGACCCCCCCACTCATTCTTCCACAAACATAATCTACTTTTTCACAATATATCTGCCAAAATCCATTTCCCATTAAACAAAATTTCATTCAACCTTTCATCTCAAATAACACATACTGCATTAAATACATTCTTATCTACCCTTCTTACATGTTCTTTCTTCTTGTTCTTATAATATCCATACATAATCATATTCATATCTATATTGTTTACATCACTAATATTCTCAAAATATTTTCCTCATACAAATTTTTCCAGAGTTTCACCACTCTTTTATGTTTCAAAAAAAAAAACAAAAACATTCTCTATTTTCTCTTCCTCTCCACAAAATAAACACACTATTTCAACTTTCTTTTTATATGCCATATTCTGTTTTGCTAGTAACTTATTTATTACCAGTCTCCTTAGGAAATCCTGACACTCTCCTATATTGGTACACCACTCTCTCCATACTTTAATGGCTTTAATCACTTCCCGTAAAATTTTCTATGGATTTACATAACAATATTATTTCATAACGTCATTAAACCACATCATTCTATCCTTATCTATAACAGCAGTTCTTATTTTCTACGTTAGTCCTTTTTCTTGATAATTTTTAAATTCTTCATTTAAATATTCTTTTTTCACTTTTTCTTATTCTCATCATCTCTCAGAAATGTTTGTACTTATATTTAAATATTCTCACTATAAGATTTTTATTCTTTTCCTTTATCAAATTAATACTCCATACAAGTTTAAAGATGCTGTACTTCCGCGGTGGTGCAGTGGTAGCATTGTTGCCTCACAGCAAGAGGTTCTCCTGTTCGATTCTCAGCTGGAGTGTGGGGATTGCCTTCTGTGTGAAGTCTGCATGTCCTCCCCGCGGTTGGGTGGGTGTTTGAAAGACATGCGTAAATGGGTGTGCCTTCATTGAAGGTTGAATGTCGAGCTGGCACCTCGGCGTTCATGAAAATCTACTGCCAATCATTAGCAGACCAGAGTTCCACTGTGGCGACTCCTAACCGGGAAAAGATAACACACACACAAGTTTAAAGATGCAGAATAGACAACTGGATTTATTTACTCCAATCCCCTTCATCTTCATTCATATATAACATGCTTCTTTTAATTGGGTTTAATCTTGAACCCCATATGAAAGAAAACATCAAATGCACAGTTTCTTTTTCATATTTTTCTGGGATCATATAAATATTTGACATATATGCTATTTTTCTGATTGACACAGAATTCACCAGATAAACTTTTCCCTTGAATGCAAATCTATACATCTTCCACAGAAGACATATTTCTTTCAATTCTTTTATCAAGCCCTCCCATTGCATCATCACAACACATTTGTCCCAAATGTTATCCCTAGCAAAGACACTTCATTCACTAAAAATATACACCCCAGTTTTCACCATATCCCCCAAACCTTTGCTTTCATCTTTATTCAAGGTCATTCCCATTTCCCTTAAACTACTTCAGAAAAACCAACACCTCCCTTGTCCTTATTTTGTTCTTAACAGCTACAACTACAACTACATCATATGCCACGTCAAAACTATTGGAATCAACACCTCCTTTTGCATGATATATCTACCATCTTTCATTATATAAGCCACTTCACTCATTATTGCATTCATTTCAATGCAAGCAATACTCCACTCATGGGACATCCTTGTCTTATACCACACTTCATGCATATTTTTTACTCAATCACTAACACTCTCACTCTATTAATCTGATGTGCTGACATACACACTCTCCTAATTATTTTACCTATTCCATACTTCATAATACCTCACAAAGCATTATGTCATTCCACTTCAAATTCTTTGCTAATATCACCTACCATAAGTTTCAGATCCTTCCTTTTACTTATAATATCATCCACAATTTTTCTCACAACTAATAACAATTCTTGACAGCCCTTCCCTTTATTCCATATGTACTTTCTTCTATAATATGCCTCATCCTTCCTTCCATTTTCCTCTGTATTGTTCTCAAAAAATTATAATCTGTGTTACTTAGTGTGATGTCTCCATTTTTTATTTCATTTTCATTCTTAAATATAAATTTTAATATCCCACCACATAACTCTTAAGAAACAAACACTTCCTTCAACCATTCATTCAGCACATCAACAAAATACTATACATTTTCACATATTTCACTTTTTTGTCTTGTTACATCATCCTGTCAATGAAAAAATACACTATTTATACTTCTTTTTAAATTCAGTCTACCATTCAGACTAATTTTTATAGAAGTCTTTCATGGTTATCTGATCCTTCCGTAACTGCAGTACTTCCCCCTCTCCAGTTTCATTCCATACTTTTTCACTTATTCTTTTTATTCTCTTTCCTATTTTCATATATTCCCTCCATCACCTCCATCCATATTGTTAAATGGTCGAAAAAACCCATCACAACTGCATCACCATTTGCTACCACTCCACCTGATAATACAAAATATTCAGTTTCAGATCCAAATACCCCTCTTCTATAAGTCCATTGAGTTTTGTTCCACACAGCTAATTTATTACATTTTACAACTTCCAGTATCTGTTTACATCTTTCCCTTTCTTTTTAGATTTTCCCCTTTAATCACAATTAAATTCCCTGCAGTTATAATTTTCATGTTTGCCACAACATGGTTTAATATTTGATGAAACAGAGTTTATCTTTCCTTGATAGTTATACCTGCATATAATGGTATAATTTTGTAAACATGTTCTCTCCACCTCACATTCACAACAGTTAACCTTGCCATCCTTACCAATATTGCATCTAGTATTTTCACTGTCTTTTTATACAACACAGCCACTCCAGAACAATGTTCACTTAGTAAGCCCTGTATTATATTTCCATCCCACAAGTTTTCTATATGCAGTTTTTCTATACTTGCCAAGAATCTTACATCCTGTAACTGAATAGCATGCACTTTACATTTAGCACACCGTTCCAGTATCCCTATCCTTCTTACAATGTTAATAATACTAGTCATATTAACTGACAGTACTATAAAATTGTTGCTTTTCCTTCTTTTTATTTTAGTCTTTCCCCAGTGTAATATTTTCCTTGATCCTCAGAATCAGATTTTTCACTGGCTAGAACTTTGGAAAAATATTAGTATCAATTCTTTCTCCTGGCCTCTCTTCCTGCATACAGCATCTCTCTCTCTCTCTCTTAATTTTCTGTTCCATATTTTTTCTTTTTCTACAGTTTCTTCTTCAGCTAGTTCACCCTCTCCCCAGCCTCTTTTTGTCCTTTATCATGTAAGTGTTCTTCCTTTTCCACTTCTTTTTCATTATTTACTGCTTGCTGTTGACAGTCCATCCAAAGGTATCCCTTTTTTACACAACCTGCATTCAGGTACACATCTTCTTGTTGTATGTCCTTTCTCCACCCACTGGTTACCTTCTACCTTGTCACAATCATTAACTAAATGAGAAAAGTCCCACAAAAGAAACATGATTTACACTGGCCAGCACATCATGATGTCCCTCTATGACCAGCCAGAGGAATAACACTTGGCAAGGGTTTCATCGTGTTTTTTTTTCACATTTCAAACAGCTTATTGATTTGGCATTGGCTTTTCACAGTGGTACTGCTTCAGAAAACTTTGCAGCATAGCCATTAATCACCAGAATATATCGATAGCCATAATTAGACTTAACTAATGAAGCTGCAAGATCCATGGCTATGCAATCAAATGTAGCCTTGATAATATGCACAGCTATCAGTGGACTTTTTGACTCAGGATATAGTGTCATCTTTGACATTGAGTTGCATAGAAATTCACAGTGTCTTTACTACTCCATGGCAATAAAATCTTGCTAGCTTTAGTTTCTTTCACATTTAAGATTCCTCCCAACATACAGCTATGTGCCATTTTAATCACAAGTGTTTAAAAAGGTATTGAAGTTAACAACCAATGTAGTATTCCCTTTCTGTCTTTATTCATTAACAAGTATGAACATGCTCCAGGAATCCATTAACCCTTCCATTTCCTTCCCATCATTACATGCTGTACAGTTAGTGACCTTAGTCATAGCACAGAGTAAATAGCCTGACTTCTGATATAAGGATCACAGAATCGCTTTCAATTGGTACAGATTCATTATTATCAGGTTACACATACAGTACATTTTTGAAAGGTGTAACATTCACATTTCCATTGATAGCAGTTTGGTTAAAATATAATTGCTGTTAAAGACAGCATTATTAGTTAAACAATCCTTATCAGTGGGTGTGGTTCCAACAAGTCTTACACCAAGCTACTATGATTGTTCAATGTAACTAAAGGGGGGCAGTGTATTTTTTTTTGAATAATTAAAGGTGTAATGTGATCAACAGAGTTCCTGTGCAATATTCATGTGCATTTTAGCAATCACTATGAGATTTATGGATAATGCACAAATGCTGTAGTTTATGATGGATTTACTTACATTATGGTTATACTGACTCACAAACTATGAATGTGTGTGTGTGTGTGTGTGTGTGTGTGTGTGTGTGTGTGTGTGTGTGTGTGTGTGTGTGTGTGTGTGTGTGTGTGTGTGTGCGTGTGTGTGTGTGTGTGTATATATATATATATATATATATATTTATAGATATTTGTGTGTGTGTGTGTGTGTGTGTGTGTGTGTGTGTGTGTGTGTGTGTGTGTGTGTGTGTGTGTGTGTGTGTGTGTGTGTGTGTGTGTGTGTGTGTGTGTGTGTGTGTGTGTGTGTGTGTGTGTATGTATAGATATAGATCTATATCTATAACATAGTATAGAGGATTATAATCAGATCTCCAGCTATAACTAGTTTATGTGTTCAAGGCATGGATGCCAAAAAGTTAACGTCGACAATCAAGTTTAAGAGGTGAATCTTAGTATCAATGTTGAGAACACATAATAAAGGTTATGACTGGAGACTCAATCTTAAATCTTTGTAGGGCACAATACCTACATGTAATAAGTAAAAAGTCTATGAGCACATAGTGTTTTACCAGCTTTGAAAGCTGGTAAGGCACTTAGCATAAATTGCCAGACAGTGGTATACCTATCAATTATTTTGTTTAAGAATTTTGGATAAATCCACAAAGAATGACAAGACAAGGATCAAATTTAGGGACAGTTTATAAATGTTGCTTTAATTCACTTAAAAGCATTAATAGAACAATGTGCTTTGCATCAATATGCATGTTCTAATCAGTTAGAGGTTCAAAACTCTAATGTCTGGCATTATTGACTGAATGCAGTCCTCGGTGATTTATTGAAAATCAAAATTTTGCAAGAGAAACATTGAAAGTATGAAGCAAAATTAGAGACATTCTGCAAAATGAGGGACAGTTAAGAAGTACAGCAGGAGAAACTAAGTGCTCCTCTTTGAGAAGGTAAAACAGTAAAACAGCTTTTAAAAAGTAGTAGATGCTTTATTCCGCCATACTTCCCATTGAAGTACTAAAAGCTTTTAGTAGTATAAATACCATCTCGGGACTCCTCTGACCAGAAGTTACTAACCAAGTGGGACTAACCTCATCAGCAAAAAGTTAATAAATAAGTAAATAAATAAATACATGCATACATAAGAGCTGTTTTACCTTCTGCCACTGTTCTTTGCTGGCCAGCCCTGTCTGTTTGCAACACCCTAGAGTGCAATGTTATCTGTAATTGCTGATGGTGTCCTTAACAAGGTTTTGTCAAGTCTGCAATGGATAGCCAACTGGTTGTCTGACAGAACCCATGTGGTTAGAATTGCAGGTACCATTTCTGAAAGAAAAAAGTTGCCAGTGGTGTACCACAGTGCTCAGTTTTGGGTCCTCTCTTGTTTGGCATCTATTTCTCAGACCTTCAGGCCAGCATTCCTGGCCTATAGTTAACTAAGTTTGCAGATGACTGTAAAATGGGTATTGTTATTCAATCTTCAAATGACTCACAATTGTTCCAATATGGGTTAGACCACAATAACAAATGCTGCAAGGGCAACTGTCGCACATCAAATATAAAAAATGTAGGAAAGTTCATTTCAGTAAATAAAAAAGTTTCACTTGCCATATAAGTGATCCACCCCTCCAATCAGACACTGTTGTATGGGATTTAGGCATTCTTGTTGATAATTCCTTATTGTTTGACCAATGTGTCTCCACAGTAGTCCCGAAAACCTTTTATCTGGCTCACCATTAGATCTCCATTAGAGACATCTCAATTTCTTGTTTTTCATATATAATCAGACTCATTCTTGAATGTACGACCTCTTGGAATGTATTTGCCTAAACATGTCACATGTCCTTTGGGACCTCAAAGATTCATAATTAATAAGACCAATGGCCTCAAAAAGCTTAGTTATCATGGGAGACTGTCAGCCCATTCTCAGTCCTCAGTCTCATACAGACTCCTCCATATAAATCTGTGTCTATCCTTTTGAGTTATGAAAAATTCAAACCTATATGACCCTGTATTCCTTCACAGAACTAATGGTACCTCAGATACTTGGTTAAGGAACTAAACCTTCATCAGCAGATAAATAAGACACATTGGCATGATAGATTCATATCTCAATGTATCCCCCAACTCTAAAACAAGTTTCCTTTACATGTCAAACAGATTAGCACCCTTGCCACCTTTAAGGTAAGTCTAGATAACTGGAAGGGAAGTCTCAAATTATACCCTGTTCTAACTTGTGTTGCCCTCTTTGAGGCTACAGGGAACTTCTGAATTTTTTATTTTTTTTTTTGGTTAGGCTTGCAATGACCTGTAGACTGAATACCTAGTACTTACCTATGAACCAATGTCTAATAAATATTATAGACATGTAAAACAATATCTTATAAGGTTTGTCTGTCTTTTTTTCTTCCCTTTAGTTGCCTGAATAATGAAGGTGTTGTAAAGCACTTGTACTCTTCTGACCTTACTTAGTGTTGTAACGCAGATTGTGAAATGGAATGGTCTGATAAGATGTGTTGATGGCATGAGACCAGAAATCACATAAGCACATAAAGAGTACAGTCTGACAGTGAGACTTTGAGACAATAATCATGTTTGTATTGATACAGAGCTTAGGGATATCACCACCATATTGCCAAGTAATCTTTGTCACATATCTATAATAATGTTTTTATTATATCAGTTACCAAAGATAACAGTATATATTCACAGCTTTGAGATATACAACTGTAAGTTTGATATACCTTTCACATATGGTATTATGGTATTTTTCAGTCACCACGTGTATAATGCACATTGGAAATCCCTATATTATAGTAAGGAAACCGTACAACTGCTTTTGGGTTTGTGTGTGATACTTGCTATTCGCTAAATTACAATATTTATGTATGCTTGCCAGCTACGACGCGACAGCAGCTTTTTTTTACATGAGCTAGTTTTGTACCATATCAGAATTACATTTAAAAGATACAATTATACACAACTGAACTTTATATGCTAATCAGCATACATAAAGCACCTTAGAGTAACAACAAAAGATACAACTTTTAGTTAACCTTAAAATTATATTTTGACTATAAACAATACGCATTTCAATTGTGGTGGTCACTATGTATGTTCGATCAATTTTTTGTATACTATACTATACTCCAATACAGTGGCATTAAAGTACACTCTCAACACACATTAGGAAGTATTTATATTAATAGTTCATATATACTACATGTATCTAGCAAGCTCTTATGGGTAATATGCAGACTGCAGCTAAACACATCTTTATTGCACGTCTGTAACCAGATAGAGGAGACTGAAATGATTGTAAATACAATTCCTCAGACCTGGTGCCCTCACCCCCCGAAAAAGTTCTTCTACTTAAAGGTGAAGAAGCTCTTCTATACAAATGAAGAGTAAAATGGAATTTCTTCTTTCACAATCTTTTCTTTGAACTTCCCTCCAAAACAAATTAAATTAAAAAAAAAGAAAAACAGAAAGGGACTTAAGTAACATACAGAATAAGGACTCCATTTTTTTACAGTACTTTGTTGATCGTGAATAAGACAGGGAGACAATAGCACATTATTAGCTCTAACAAATGTTAATTTCTATTAGTTATGCAAACAATTTACCCACAACCAAAAGGACAGTGTAAGAAATTCCTACTGCCTAGACTGTATTATGATGCTGCAATATTCATTGCACGTAGTGCTGCTACACTGTTTGGTCAACATAGTGCATGTTGAACATATTTTATATTACCTGTGTATGTCACTGCTATCAGTACATTGTATAGCATGTTTACTGTTATGTAACCATATAAACATTTCTACAAGTACGCAAAAAGTAATAGTACAGTGACCACAGATGTGAATGCTATTTTCAAAAGTCTGTACTCCTGTAACTAAATTTTACCAGCATGACAGAGCCTATCATAAAACTAATAGCAAAGGTACTGATGGTCAATGAAGACTGGAAAGTGAAAAGCTTTACCGTGTAAAAAGCTTTATTCAACACTTTCGTCTCAGCAAGACTTCTTCAGAAAAACAGTACATTCACTAAAAGTGTTGCTTATATATATTGCAAACATCCAATAAAAAGCAATTAACCAATGGAAACTTGGTGTCAATTAAGAAACCACAAAATAAAAAAAACATACTTTTTTCATATAAATCAATACATTTCATTTAGATGTGAACAACTAAATAAAAAATATTAAAAACCAACGAGTTAATAAATTAATTAATTCAAAATGTCCTATTAATTTTCTATGTTTCAAGAAACATTTAATGTTAATGGCCTCATTTAAGCCAGTTTTTTTTTATCAGCTCCCAGTTTAACCTGCCATAGTGTTTCTCTCTGCTCCAAATAATTTTTATAATCCCCTCCTCTAGGGTCAGAATTCACAACTTGTAATATAGAGAATAAAAATGTTTTATATTTATTGCACTCCTCAGTATGTTTGTAAAGGGCATTATTAACATCTTTATTCCTTAAGCTGTAATTATGTTCTCTCATACGTTCCATCAAGGTACGTGTAGTCATCCCTACATAGAATGCTTTGCATCCACTACATAACCCAATGTATACTACTCCCTTAGTTTTACATGTTAGATAATGATAGATGTATGAATGATGTTAGATGTTAGGAAATGTTGAATGAATTGATTCATTAACTCATGCTGGTTTTTAATATTTTTTATTTAGTTGTTCACATCTAAATGAAATGTATTGATTTATATGAAAAAAGTATGTTTTTTTTTTTATTTTTGACACCAAGTTTCTACTGGTTAATTGTTTTTTATTGGGTGTTTGCAATATATATAAGCAACACTTTTAGTGAATGTACTGTTTATCTGAAGAAGTCTTGTTGAGACGAAAGTGTTGAATAAAGCTTTTTATATGCTAAAGCTTTTCACTTTCCAGTCTTCATTGACCATCAGCACCTTTGCTATTGGTTTTTGGTGTTTATTTGGCATTGGTTTCACGTTTTCTATCATAAAACTGTGATAAGGGGGTAATATAGTTTCTGGTACTGTTCAGGAGTGTTATACAAATCCATTGTTATAATTTCCTAATCTATCACAGTACTAGAATATATTAACCATTACTGACCTTTGCTGTTCCACATTACTTTATATGCTATACTGTTCAATGCTGTACACACACATGTTCACACTGTTCAAACTATGGTAAGCTAACAGACAGCAGCTTTATATGTACCTGGGTATAAACTATTTCCCATTACTATAGGTATCTGTAATATTTTAAACATACCTGCAAAGTCCAGATTTCTGCAATTATGTTTGCTCGAGTGGTGAGAGCTGCATTATATGCATATTCCTCTTCAAGATTAATACTATTATTATTAATTTGCAAATCCATGGAGGCTACATGGGTTTGGATGATTTTTGTTGGTGTTTGTGTGTGTGTGTGTGTGTGTGTGTGTGTGTGTGTGTGTGTGTGTGTGTGTGTGTGTGTGTGTGTGTGTGTGTGTGTGTGTGTGTGTGTGTGTGTGTGTGTGTCCTGTAAGCCCTCCATTCCCTCTGATGTATAACCAGTTATTATCATACCCCGTACCATCCCCTGATCTGGCACCCTTACCCCATAAAGTTCTTGTACTTAAAGGTGAAGATCAAAAAGGAAAAAAAAAGAAGTTCTTCTCTATAAGCGAAGAGCAAAAAAAATGCTTTAGTTCCTGCTATATTGAATTACTGTGATCAGTTTTGACCACAAATGCAATATTGGCTCGTAAATGCCATTATGCATGTACTAGCTATGCTTCTGCTCCACTTATTAGCAAGTTATTCAGTGTAACTCAGGTGATTAACCCCCCTCTATTGGGGGTCACCAGCTGACTTAGAAGGCAGAGATTAAGCTAAGTGGCAGGAAAGTAAAATCTGTAAACTTAGGTGCACTATAGGTATGCTATTAAGTAGTTGTGAGGATCTGAAAAATCAAATAAGGAAAAAGAATGTAGGAATCATTGGTTAAAAGGAAGGAGATGGTACAGACATTTATTTTATTTATTTCCAGTTTGATTACCAGGGAAGTCCACTGGGTCAACAGGGCCCATTTTCAGTGGTGGCCCGGGGAGAAAAGCATCGAGAATGCATTAAAAAAACTGTTTACATACAGGATTTACAAGAAATACAAGCAAGGTCTGAGAATGCATTAACAGTTTACAAATATGATTACAAGAAGTACAACCTAGTACCAGAAACAGTTCTATAGAACCGATTAAAATTAAGCTTTTTCATTGAGTATAAGTTAGCAGAAATTTATTGAAACTGAGTGTTAAGGTTGTATAGATATTTGACATGTATTAATAAATTACAGGAATTTGAGAAATTGTGGATATGCTTTACATGCATATATTAGAGTAGGAAGGAGTACTCTATATATACAATATTTACAGGTTTTGTTGAGCAAATATAGTTGTAGGAGTGGAAGAAGTAAGGAGAGGAATAAAGCCGCAGGAGAGTGCAGGGAGATGTGATAGACTTGAAAGAATATGTCTGAGGGAGGTATATAGGGATTATATGCCAGTAGGGGGAGACTCTTATGGCTTGAAGTGATTGAAGCTTAAGTAGGGAGGGATTATATGCTGGTAGGGGGAGACTGTTATGGCTTAAAGTGATCAAAGCTTAAGTAGGGAGGAGGCAGGGGCATTTCCGTTTAGTAGACAGGTGTATGACAAGCTGGGCTTTGACATTTTCAGAGTTTGGGGTGGTTCTTAGTGAGTGAGGAAGGGAATTCAAGTTTTGGCCTAGAGCACAGGAGAGGAGCAGTTGACCAGCAGGATCTTTGGGTTTATGGATAGCTATTAAGTTTTGATGTTCAGATCTAAGGGTTCTGTTGGGAATATAGGGGGGAAGGATATTATTTAGAGCAGGGCATTTTGTAGGCTGAAATATGAGTGTATGAGCTATAGGGAGTTGTAGGTAATCTAGGTAGTTTGGTAGTTCTAGCCAGTTCAGGGATTCTATGGTGAGGCAGTGGTGAGTGGAATTTTTGGACTTGGAGGCAAATTTAGAGATTTTATTGTAGCAGCTTTCTAGTTTGGAGGTAATGGAGGAGGACAGGTTGGTTAGGGGAGGAGCACCATATAGTATTCTAAACTTATTCTGTACATCTTTTGTACCATTTCATGGGGTGGCAAAAGCCACATCATTATGGCTAGGCTTACAAATGCCCCAGGGCAGAAAGCCTAGTACTATACTATGAAACTATGAAACTATAGTAAGGAAGGAAGGAGAAAAGTAGAGGCTAGAGTTTGCCTTCTTGAGTTGGAGAGAAAGTGATTGTTCCTATACAGCATACCTAGCTTTTGGCGGGTCTTTTTAATGTTCTGTTGTACATGTATATCGAACTTTAGGTGTTCATCAACTATTATACCAAGCAGTTTAGCAAAGGAGACGACTTCTATAGGTGTGTTAGTTTGGCTAAGGATTTTGAAGTCATTTTTATTGAAGGAGTAGTTCTTAGTGGGTGGGAATAGTAGAATTTTGGATTTGCTTGCATTAAGAGAGAGTTGGTTTTGGTGCATCCAGTTTTCAGTTTTTGAGAAGGCAGTGTGGGTTTTAGACAGCAATTCAGAGAGGTTTGAGGCAGAACAGACTAGGGTTGAGTCATCTGCGTATTGAATGATTTTGGTGTCAGGAATAGCAGTGTGAAAGTTATTGATGAAGATGTTGAATAGCATAGGTCCAAGGATGGATCCCTGTGGGACACCAGTAGGGGTGGGTAAGAAGGAAAAGATGAAGTTGTTCCATTTGACAGCCTGAGATCTGTCTGATAGATAGCTGGAGAACCAAGAAAGAGTTTTAGGTGAGATGTGAAGGTTTGAGAGATGACAAAGAAGATGGTTGTGGGAGATAGTGTCAAATGCCTTGGACAGATCAAGAATAACAATAGAAACTAGCTGCCCTGAATCACTGGCATTGTTGGCAGTATCTAAGAAAGAAACTAGGGTGGTTATGGTGTTGTGGCCAGGGCAGAAGCCATGCTGAGTAGGTGTGAGGAGATTATTTTAGGTCAGGAATGGCATAAGTTGGAGTTGGATGCACTTTTCAAGGATTTTAGAAATAGAGGAGAGTAAGGCAATAGGGTGGAAATTTGAGATGCAGGTATTTTTCCCTCCCTTATGGAGTGGGAGAATGAAGGCTGAGCACCAAAGTTTGGGGACAGAGAATTATTTTATCGATCTGTTTATAATGATACTGATTGGGAGAGCAATGCCATCTGCGGCATGTTTTAGGTAGGATGAGGGAACGTTTTGGGGTGCATTAGAACAGGGCTTAAGTTTGGATAGGAGTTTTTTTATGAGAGTTGTGGAGATGGATTTAAGCTCAAATAGAGGAGGAAGGTTATTTGGGGGGTTTGGGGGGGAGGCTGATGGGTAGCTGGGTTATTGTTGGGAAAATATTTTGTAAGGGAAGAAATGGTTTAGATGAGAAAGGAATTGAATTCAGAACCTAGTTCATGGTCAGTTTTACTTGGGTTGGGACATGGATTCATTTTTGAGCCTGGACAGAGAAGCGAGTTTATTGTCTTCCAGAATTGTTTTGGATTATTATAGTTATTAGACTGGAGCTTAGTATAGTAGTCTTTTTTGTCCTTGTTGATTAGCTTTTTTGTGAGGTTATGGAGCTGTTTATAATGAAGCAAGGTATTGGGTAAATTGTTTTTGTTTTGATGAAGTTTCCACAGTTTGTCCCTATGGTGCATTATTTGTTTGGTCTCTTTGGAAAGCCAGGGAACTGTGTTAGTTTTGATTCTTTTATTTCTAAGGGGGGCTATGGAGTTTAAAGTTTCAAATAAGACAGAGTTGAAGTGGTCTATAGCTTTATCGAGGGGAAGGGTGTTTAGAATATGCCAGTTCATTTGTTTGAATATATTTGAGAAAGTAGTAAGGTTGAGGTTGCGAAGGTTGCGAGTAAGGATATATTGATGTTGGTGTGGAGAAGAGCTAGTGGAGCGATGAATGAAGGCTGGTAGATGGTCACTAATGGTATCAGGAATTGTGCTGGATTTGGTTATTTTATTAGGGTTAGAGACTAGGATCCAGTCTAAGGTGGATCCAGAGGAATTAATTTTGTTAGGTCAGGTGATAGAGAGGATAGTCTGAGTGAAATTGTAGAGGTTGATAGATAGGGAAGGAGAGGGGATGTTGAGTTTGTGCCAATCAATATATACATCTTCTAAGATGTAAGTCTCATAGTTAAGTTTTGTAGAAGCCCATAAGATAATTTCTTCAAGTATTGATATATTATCACCAGGAGGGATATAGTGGGCACTGAAGCAAATGTTTTTGTGCTTGTTTAGTTTTAGTAGTCCAACAGTTAGTTCAGTGTTCTGGAAATGGGGATAGGAATTTGGAGGGGTATTAGGGTGAGCAGATTAGAATAGACTAAGATGGTGCCACCACCTTTTTTACTTACTCTGTCATTTCTGAGAATATGAAATCCAGGGGGCAGAATTTCTGAATCAGAGATGGAGGGTTTGAGCCAGGTTTCAAAGATGGCTAGGATGTCAGGTTGGTTATGGCTTAGCCAGGTGTGGAATTGGTGAGATTTATTGCTAAGAGTCTGAGCGTTTATTGTGAAGATCTTTAGGGTATTATTAGAGGTGGAAATAGTTATGGGGTTGGTGTTGTTGTTACAGGTTAAGGGACCAAGGTTGGGGTGGGTGTCACCTGCTAGGAATAGTTTGTTAAAGGAGACATCCTTTAGCCATTTTGGATTGCAAAGAATAGGTCTAGGAAGGTTATAGATTGGAGTTGGTGACACTATTTTGGCTTTGGTGGAGAAGATTTTAGGATGGAAAGGGTGCAGAGCGTTGGCTTGAATGAGGGAAGGGGAGATAAAGTGGAAATGAAAGAGAGTGAGGGTACAGGAGAGTAAGTTTAGAGGTTATTTTCGTTGGTAGAATTGGACAGGCATATGAGGTATAAGAAGTGGCTTGGTATAAAGGAATTGGTAGCAGAAGTAGGAGGTAGGGGGTATGGAGGATTTGACGTTGTAAGAAGAACATGTCGGAGAGTAGAAAGAGAGAGAAGTATGGATTATAAAGGAAACTGATTGTTATGACTGGGACTAATGTGTTGTAAAGTAATAGAGTTATTATGGAAATTAAGGGAGTGTGTAATAAAGTTTGGAGTTATATTGGGAATTAGAGAAAAGGGGGGAAATATAAGTATGAGGTTGGGATGCAACATGATTAAATTTGTGGAGAAATGGCTAGTCAGATTAAATAAAAGCATTCCCTGACAGACTGTTGCAGAGGGTTATTCGTGTTAATGTGCATAAAGAAAATACTTGGCACATCATAATGAAATGTGACAACTACGTGTTAAAAGAAAGGTTAGTAAGTTAGGGTGCAATGATAGAAAATGTTGATGATATCTGGATGTAAGTTCATGGTGCTGGCAGAATTCTCCTCACTAGTGCACCTGTAATGGAAATAGCTCTGTTCCCTGCTGAATGGAATTTAAGAAGTGAAGGCTGTGTGGTCTGCTTAGTGTACCCATCCATGCTTCATACTGTATGGCAGGATGTGCCAAAATGTGGCACACTCAAGTAAGACTTTGGAGGAGACAGTGAGAATTTATACTGATGCTGTGAAGGGCAAAATGGTTGGTTGCAACCTGATTGACACCATGGACTTGAGTGAATGGGCAATCCGAGCACTGATATTGCCAGATCAGACTTACTTTTGTTAGCCACTAACAGTGCTATGCAGACAGGAACTCAGTAAATGAACAGGTTGCTATGGTAACAAAATGTGAAGAAGAAACATCTAGTCAGCAGGATGCCATGATGCTTTCTACATCAGCATCTGTTCAGAAAGGAGTAAGATTGTTATTCTCTTAAGGATAATGAAAAATAAGGAACTTATGGGAGAATTTGGAAAAGTTAGAAGAAGGATAATGGGATACATGCAGGATGACTAATATAATGAACAACCCAATGCGTAAGGATATGAACTGATCAGTGGTGGTTCTAAAGAAATATGGAATAAGGAAACAATTACCTTTTAAGAACTAGAGTTAATTATCTTTCGGCTTTTCCCAGTTAGGGATTGCCACAGTGGAACTCTGGTCATGATTGGCAGTGGATTTTATGGTGCCAAGTTGCCAGCATGACGCCCAACATTCAACAAAGGCACACCCATTCACACTCACACCTACCTGCTCGTCTTTAACATCACTCGACCACAGGGAGGACATGCAGACTCCACCCAGAAGGTGCACCAGCCGAGAATTGAAAAGGAGAGCTTCTTGCTGTAAGGCGACAATGCTAACTCCTGCACCACCGCAGCTTACATTAAGAGCTAGAGTTAGTAAATAAACCTTTTGAAAATGAAAAGGGAACTAATAGGCCAAACCAATGTTTAATATCTGTGTGAGACACTATAAAACTTTTAGTAGTCCTTCATTCAGTATTCACATACGCTGAGAAAAACTATGATAAAATGAACAAACACATTTATAAACCACCAACCATAATATGTTATCCATGAATTGTTTTGTGACACTGTAGATTTTCATTTTTTTTAATTAAACAGATGATTTATGCAAGTCCTTCAAAACAACATTATAACTGTTATCCAAACAGTGTACTGATACCTTTAACTGAGCTGCTTTGACATTGGTCTCCAAGTCAGGCAATTTAATGTATCATCCACTACAATGTATTATGTGATGTTTACATGTTAACTCTAGATTTCTTAGCGTACCACAAACATTTGAAAAATGTGCTATTGAAGTTTTTTTTAATGTGTACTTGTAGGGGTAAAGGTTGTAGTTTGTACCATGTATAAGATCTTGGGCTGGATTCCATAAAATTCGCAGAAGCTTTTTGTAGATAGTACAGCATGCCAAAGGAAGAATTCAGTGCATCTGTTGCTGATGCAATTTCAAAATACACGCTGAAGGCAGTCCGAGTACTTAGATATGCAGTGTTGGATAATAATGGATTCTACGCAAGCTGGTCTGATTCCAAAACACATCATGCGCACCCAATGCAACTGAAATGTGACATGTGATATGTGACATCTTGATTCAGTTTCTGAAATCCTCGGCATATGCTTTATAGACCCCAAGGAATTAAAGTAAATATGATGGATTACAGCAAAATCCATAGTAACAGTCCAAAAAATATATAAAAATGCAACCTGCTGTTATTGAAATACAAGAGGCTGCAGTGATACAAGCCATAAATAAGGCTGTGGCCATGCACCCTATAAGCCAAGCAGCTAGACTGAGAGCATGGCTATAAATAAACCAGTTGTTAAAACAAAATACTTGACAAACACTGACTTGACAGACAACTGGTGCAGGCTGTCTGCAAAATTTGTGCCCCACACATGTCCATGCAGACCCTGCAAGGAAACCCCATTCCCCCTTGAAACCAAAGTGTGTTTCAGTCAGGGTGTACTTGCATCTGGCACATTCCAGAGAAACATGGGAGAAGCTGTGTGAGTATCACAGACAGTTGCCAGCCGCATCCTGGCAAAATTCTTGTAAGCAATGTGCAGCAAGGTGGATGGCTACATATACTTTCATCCACTGCCATGGAGTGGAGAACTGTAATGCACCAGTTTTACAGCATTGCAAACCCCCCCCCCCATGTTGTCAGTGCAATAGATTGCACATGCATACCTATCAAGACACCAGTATTTCCTGAATCAGGCTGATGGATAAACAGAAAAGTCTGGCCATCCATCAGCTGCCAAATTGTGTGTGCAGCAGATGGCAGTATATTAAACATCACAGCAACACATCCTGAAAGTGTCCATGATGCTGCTATATGGAGGGAAAGTGGACTGAGGGTAGCATTCCAGCAAGGTGAAATACCTAAGGCAACTACTTCTAGGTAAGTACAACAGCACATCTAGAATTTAAGCTAAGGGTACTCTTCACAACAATATCCATTCTGACTAAATGTGTTTCCATTCCCTAAAACAGGTGACTGTGGTTATACACTTCAGCTGTGGCTAATTACACAATACAGTGAATCATCCAACCCTGCACAGGAAGCCTACAACACAGCACACACAACAAACAGAAACATCATAGAGCATGTATTTGGTGTATTAAAAGCTAGAGTCAGATGTCTGGACACATATGGGGGTGCACTGCATTACACATCTGGGAAGGCAGCATAGATGATAATGGTGTGTGCCATGCTGCACAACATGCTAACTAGAGAACATGGTGGTCTTCCAGCTGCAGGTGTGGGTGAACTACCCCAAGAACCCCAAATATCTGGACATGACATCCTACAGGTATCAGAGGAAGAGCAGAAGGACATGGGCACAGAAGCCACAGGCGTAGGCAATGTAGAGTACAACCACAAATGCAGGTCCAAGCAACACTGCAGCATCTGATGCATATCTTTGAGTCCTGACAAACCCCATATACATGAGTATACAGACTGAATATTGATGTTCAGGTGTTGCCCCACCACAAAAAAACAGATTACATCTAATCTCAAGTACCCACCAGATATACATACTGACCATCACACATAACACCATGATCATAACATATTACAATATGATATGCAAATGTGTCACAACAGGGATCATCAACTCAGAGCACAACTGACACAGGTATGCATGCACACTCAGATTGTTGCATCACGGTATGGAAAAAAGTGAGGGATACGCATCAGTGTTACACATTCCTATCTCTACTATATAATAACATCAGCAGCTGCCACAACTGGGGTCTGGTGGTCAACAGCCTCACCCTGTTCAACATCCACTGTGCCATCATCCTCAAAATGGCTAGACAAGTTGACCTCCATATCTGAGGCTACAGCTGCAGCAACATCACTGTCAACCTCATGTATGGACTCTTGAAACACTTCAAAGTCCTGTGTGCCAGGGGCCACAATACCATACTGAGACACATCTGAAACAACATCATGATCAGTGGATGGACTGCTGGATGATACAGATAGTTGATGTGCTACAAGATACAAAGAAAAAGGTCAGGACAATGTGCTTACATCACATGATGGATATCATCAAAGACATATGACATATCTATTTCACTGCAATGATACAAATAACAGTGACTTTACATGTAGTCTACTGTATGCATGTTTCATGGAATCTATCTACATGGAGTATATAATTTGGTTACAAGGCCAATATGTACGGCATGAACTTCAACTATTGTAAGGAAAAACAGCATTCATGATCACATCATTGCCATCAGTAACCAGGTGAACACAGTTAAAACATACAGAAAGACAGACATGCACATACCACTTGTTTGTGCAGTTAATGAGGTTGATGCAGTCTAGCTTAGGAATGTGAAGAAGGACACAGTGTTAATGGATGACAGCAACAGGAGTAACAGCAATGACATGTATGAAGCATAGTTAATATCATAGCACTGACAGACTTCTACTATGAAGAGCTTGTGGGTTGCACTCTGGATCCTGCATTGGGAAAGTAAAGAGAAAGACAACACAGTCATTATTTAGTAAAACCAATACTGGTAGCATCACATATACAGCACAGTAACATGGACTGCAAATACTCATGTGATGGACATTGCAACTGTACACCAGATAGGCCTGTGTTGACAAATATTTACATAAATGTCATGTATCACATTTGTGCAACACATTGATGCTAGCTATGATAATTGCCTACACTTGAACCTGCATGGCTTGAGCCCCCACTGAATGTACCTGTAGTGTACAATGTTAGGTAAATAAATATGACAGTAAACAGCAGTACCATGAAATGAGGCTGAGGCAATAACAATGTAGTGGTCACAGAAACAGTATGGAGACACTTGCCTGCCAATTCCCTGTTTAGTCCCACTGTAGATCGACCTGTGAATATTAATGCAAACAGCATTACATATGCTGTTTGGACTGCTATGTCTGTATGTCAGTTGTATGAATGCATGCCATTAGAATTACATTCATATGTAATGATTGTCTCTATACCCAGCCATCTAATGGAATTAAAGACATACTGATTGGTCTAGAACACTACCTTCTGTCCAACCCCCAGGGATGCATCACTTCCCTTTTATTGTATGTGGTAAGGATAGAAATATTGTGATGTCATGGGGGGATCAATGTTGGTCCATGACTGGTGGCATCCCTTGATCTCTCTTAATGTCTCAATCTGTTGGCTGCAGGAAGGATCATGTCTATAGGCATCATGGGATCAGTTGTAGCCTCCAACTGCATTTATCATGTTGGTGAGGTCAATCCCAAGTTCATGTCTCCAGACTGTATCACCTGAATGGTCTAGGAGTCTCCATCCATGTTGCCAGATAGCATCAGTTATTAGAAGTTGTCACCCCTATGATGGTTGGCCTTCTGAATGACAGTGATATGCACATGACAATATTCCTCTGTGTGCCCATTTATGTATTTGATTCTGTGAAAAGCATGTCAACATAAACAGTATGCATTCTTCTTCAAGAAGGTCTGTATAACACTGTGTGATAAATACTAACATGACATATACAGAGCATTTGTAAAATCAGCATAACTTGTAAGATGAAGGGAATAAAAAAGAAATACACTCGTTGAGATAAATAAACCACTAGAAATAAAAATGAAAATGTATAACAGAAAACACCAGCAGAATAAAACAGTGCCAGGAGTTATAAAAAAAACATTTATTCGCTCATAAAATTAAAAAGGTAAGCACTTTCACATCTGCTTCATCAGACTTTCTACAGAAAATGAATGAATGAATTATATATATGCAAACATCAATCAAAGTGAGGCAAACAGGTTGGGTTGAACCAATCAATTGAAGCATTATATTAAACCAAGCATAAATATAGCATTTGCATAATAAAAACAATTAAACAAATAAAACAACCTGTATAGGAAATAAAATCACTCAAACATTCCTGAAAAATGTGTCAATACACTTTCAGTACTGATCCAATATTGATCTGCTTGAAGTAAATACTATAAAAAGTAGTACAAAATAAAGTAACAATGTACATATAATATATAAAAGAAATGTATATAAATAAAAAATGTATATAATGGCATTATATATATTTTTAGTAACACTCAGCAGTTCTCACTTTCTAAGGCTTCATCCCTTTAGAATGGGTCTTAGTGGGACTTTTTCATTGAGACCACTGCCTTGATCTGCTCTTAACCTAATCATCCAGTTGACCTCCCTCATTTCAGTAAGGTATCTAATATCACCACCTCACACACTGGGGTTTATCCTGTCAATCACTATGAACTTAAAAGATTGTCTTGCATCAATGCACATAACATGTTTGGACAAGGCATTGTTGGCAGAAGCACAGCATATACTGGATAAATGCTCCCTAATCCTGTATTTCAGAGGTCTATCCATCTTGCCTACATAAAATGCTTGGCAGACCATGCAGCTGAATAGGTAGACCACATGTGGAGTCAGACAGGTTGCATGCACCTTAAAATTAAACCTACGTCCACAAGCATCATTGAAGAAATATCTATACCAGCAACATCTCATGTTTTTAACAGTTATGTTAGGAAACATGAATTCAAATATATCCGTAATATCAACATAACATAGTACATACAGATAGTGTCTGAATCCATAAGTGTCCATAAGTACACCACAGAGTGCAAGGAAATACCTGTAATAATTGTGGATGATCCATAAATATGCCTTTATATACTGTTAACATTTGCTATGTAAACCTGTCTATACAACTACATATGGGACTGAAATCAATTAATTAAAATAGCATCACCAGTAGGCATAAATTTCAAAGCAACATCACTCCAGTAATGTATAACATCTTCTGTTAAAGATCACATTTTGAGTAAAACTTAATTTAACCAGGTACCTTTGAAAATTACTGACTTGAAGAGATTTAATAATCACCAAAAAAATAAATGCTACCATTTGCCAGTGTACCTCCCACTCCAAATCACAGACTCAAAGTGCATCTAATGTGCACACACCTTTAAGTGCCATTTATGCCATACATAATTAATGAGGTACATTACAGTTCAGCTTTTTGGAATCTCATTTGTGCACCTCCATGTAAATTGGCTTCATGCTCAGTAACACCCAGGTGTTCTGCAGAAGCACTCATTAGGTATCAATAAACAGTACCATGTGTGGCACATGTCCATTATCTTCCAGTGATCTGATAACATAACATCAGCTCCACTTTCAAATATTGATTTTGATACATTTACAGATCCAGAGGTGCTGGAAGCTGTTGAAGACTAGGAGGGCAGAGGGTGAGAGGGGCACTTAGTGATCTTAAAAGGGCATTTTTTAAAACCATTTACTACCACAACATAGGTTCACCTGGAGGACATTTTCAGTTTAACCAATTCCCCTTTTGGTTCTTGAATTAACATTTCCTGGTTGGTTTTATCTATCCCATGGCTGATAATTGTAAATTATCCCTAGTGAGAGTAAATGTGATCATACTATAGATAATTTGAGGGGACCCATGTAAGGGATACAGCATTTAGGAACTGCCTCTATCCATTAGTGGCACGAGGGGCAATCCCGGAGTACATTTTTTATTACCCATCCTTAGATCCAAGTTGCATCTGAATATGGACAGGGATGAGCTTTGTTTACTTGAATGGATAGTATGTTTTGGAACAGTGGTCGCCTCTGTGACTATATATCCATCTCTCCACAGCATTCAGTTTAGATACCTGGACTGAGTATTTCTTATGCCATTTGATTTGCTGATGTTCAGTAGGTCCATCTGTATTAGGTTGGAGGATGCCTTGTATACCAGACATGTCACCTGCAAGCACTCTGTAGGATACTGAGTATAGTGATAAATCTTTGAGGTGGTCCATGCAAGACCTATTGTTTAGGGCTTGTATCCCTTTAGCAAGGTATCTCTGTGGGTATTCCAATTGTTGCATGGGTCTGGACAGATACATGCCAAAGTGGGCATTATACAAAATGATTGACCTAATGATGGCTTTGTAAAGGGAGACAATAACATCTCTAGATCTAGTCACAATCAATTTATTTATAAGCTGTGCAATATAGAAAGACTTTCTTATGACTCTGGCACATGTTGGTCAAAAGTTAGGTCACTGTACACATAAGTTCCCAAATGCCAAACAACTGGGTCAGTTCTCAGGGGGCATTGTCAATTTAGCAGTTCCCTGGATTAGATGACTTCCCAAAGGATACGATTTCTTAGAGTTTAGTTTCAATTCATGATTCTGGACCACTTGTTGTTTGGGACAAACCTTCATGCATGATGGTTAAGTCATTTGGGGATTCAATAACTGCTTCTAGTTTGCAGTCATCTCAAACTTAGTCAGCCTTGGTATTTCCTCTTACTTTTGAGATGTATATGCCAAACAGAGAAAGTCTCAGCACTGAACCCTGGGGGACTCCACTGGTGACTGGTCTCTTTCCCTGTTTTGATCTCCTGCATCCTGTGAGCAAGCATACATATTTGTATTCTTTAATTCACCTTCCTGTTTGTATTAACCTGATTGTATTAAATTATATTCCTTGTATAATACAGCACTACTTGTTAGAATGCGTTTTAAATTTGTAGTTTGGAACAGTCTTCTAGTAAGCAATGAAACAAAATGTATGAACCAATAATGAAAAAACTACCCATTTCAGAAATTTTCAACCATAAAAAGGCCACTCAAACGTCTGTCATTACAATCCACCAATATCAGTAAATATGCAAAATCTCTGCAGAAGTAATTCATCTAAATAATTCCACACTGAAGGGATCTGTAACTAATGAAGAGGTTTCTGCTAGCAAACACTTTTATATTTCATTGTTTCATTTACAAATAAAGTGGCTGTTGCCCTTGAAGAATAAATTGCCTATGCTACATTAAAAAATGATAAGCTAGTAATTTTGCAATGGGGAATGGATGGCAAACTGATGACGGACTCATAGTTACTAGGTAACTCCTCCAATGGAGAACATTCATAGGACTGCAGCATCCACTCCTTTTAAAGTTCAACACAATACAGCATCATCAATCCATCTGCATACTATGGGAGTAGAACCCACAACTTTCTACATGAAAACCAAGTATACTACTTGCTGTGCTACTAACAATACTGACACTTCAGTGCAATGTAGCACTAAACCTCTCTTCCCCTAAACTCATACACACACACACACACACACACACACACACACACACACACACACACACACACACACACACACACACACACACACACACAGAGCAGCAGCATCATTTCTGCAAATAAAAGAACAAAACTCTCCTTACTGCCATGACTCTGGCTCTGGCAGACCCAATGGAACAGCGGCAGCATAACTCCTGCAACACAGAGCAATAAGAGAACAATAGCAGCTAGTTTAGTTAGTTTAACTTCTGTGTGTGAATGCACGTTAGTGTGAAAACTCCACTTCATTAATTTTTCCTGACACGTCTTGCAGCTGTAAAAGTGGGGGAACTCCCCTTCCCCCTGGCTCTATTGTTCCGGCATGCATGTACAGATCAGACCATTGCTAACTGTGAAATAAGTATTACCTCAGTGAGCATTTCACTGTTTGTATTTTTCAGAGTTCTTCAACTTGTGGATCATGATGGCTACTTCAAGGAGGTTGAGATGTTTCCATGTGCCTAACTGCACTGATGAGAAGATGACCCAGATGTTGACATTCTATATCAGATTGGAGCAGTGGATGACAGCCAGACCCAGAAGCTTCACCATGATAGATGTATGGAACTGGAATGTGAGGGAGCACTGAAGGATAGGGATCTACCACAATAGAGTGCAGGTTCACCTCTGCTATGGTGACCTGCTTTGGAATAAAATGGAGGAGCTGTGAAGGAGGGTTGTCGAGGTACAGACCTCTACAGAAGCATATATATATATATATATATATATATATATATATATATATATATATATATATATATATATATGTGTGTGTGTGTGTGTGTGTATGTATAAGATGGATTTTTTTAACCATTTAACAGCTTCTGTGACAATTAGCTCATGGGGATAATTAAGTGAGTTTACTAACTGTGGGCTGGATTCCTAAGCTGCTAATGTATTTAAAACCGTTTATAATATCCATAATTATGACCTTTGTAGATGTACATATGTTTTACAAAATCTAGCGACATCATTTCACATAGCCAGTGTCTTTGTGCATCACTGATGCCTATAGCGCCTAGGTTGCGGATGACTGTGCACTTCATAGTTTTCTGTTATAGTACCACAGTAGCACATGCTGCACCATTATACAATGGGATAAAAAAAATACAGAACTTCATTGCATCATTCCTCCTAATAAAGTACACAGACATGTTTATTTAAGCCAAAAAGGAATGCCTGTCTGACTACTTACACATATGTTTGCAGTTATGTGTTGATAACTGTCATTTTGTACAATAAAATGCCCAATAACTGCTTGCAGTTTCCATCTTCATATGTTTTCTTAAAGAATGCTAATAAACACCTGTTGTAACTGTTTTTTGTTTTTTAATTGAAGTTTCTGCTGCCTGTTAGTTCAGCCTGTAAGATAACCAACCACCTGGTCTAACCTTTGGTATGCTATGGGTTCAAATTCACATAGAGGAAACATATCTGTAATTGCTATATTGGTTTAATTTACCTATAGCATTTCTTTGATGAAGTATGCTCCAATAATTAATAATTATGCTATACATGGTTACAAATAGCAGAGTCAGCCATCAAATTCCTACAAATATGGCTAGAATAACACTCTGATGACATCAGCTTTCTAACAACAACATTTGTAGAGCAGTACCTGTTTGTATACAAGGGACTTATGGCGGCAGTTAGCTTGGTTTGTAAAGAAACTGGGTAGTTTGCCTGCATTTTGGCATGCTGTGGGTTCAAATCCACATAGAGGACACATATCTGAAACTGTTATCTTGTTTTTTTTTCTACCCATAGCATTAACTTAGAGAAGCATATTCCATAGATGCATATTTTGAGAACAGTTGTGAATAACTCGGTTATTCTTCAAATTCCTACAAACATATTCGTAATCCGTAGTGGTCCATTAACATCAGCTATTAAACAGCAGGGTCAGTAAAGCTTGCTACAGACTGTTATATGTCTGACCAATGCTTTGGTTAATATTGTATACTTTATGAACGTGCACTGTGCTATCGAGTTCTGCTTTATCATTAAATATTACATTCAATTCAAGAATAACATTATCCTCAAGTTTTGAGGGAGTTTGATGGTCAGACTAACATTTTAAATGTAGAACAGAGAAGATGTATGTATTCTGTCAGTGATGTGCACTTTGTCAAGGAATATCATAGTCCTTACACATACCTTACTTTGTCCCTTATGTACAGCAACTTGTATGGTTCTGTCCACAGAAGCTCTATGCTACATGACACTGTCCCACTGTCTGAGGAATGAACTGATGAGGTTTGGTAACAAACCAAGTTGTCCTGGAACATCTTCAGAAGGGGATAGAAGGATATATTAATGGGAGTTAAGTAGATTGTGGCAGTGAAAGGGTTAAATGGGGGGAGGGATGATTGGGAGGAAATGAGATAAGGGTGAGGAGGGGCTTAAGGGGTTTAGACAAGTGTAGCTGGGTAAGTAATCACATTTTGGCATGAACTTGCTACAGAGCAGGACTACGCCCATTATGACCTGTAAGATTCTTGCTGGTGAGGTAGGCCTTAGGTTAGTATTGCAATGAAGACTGAGGTGAGTAGGGTTCTACAGTAATTTATTTTCTTTCTCTATTGTCAGGTTTTGAGTATTTATAGTCCTAGTGGGGCTGTTAATACATTGGAGTGCTAAGTTATTACAATTAAAATTTAAGGGGTTAGGAGGCACGGGGTAGGGTACCTCAGTTAGAGGCTAACCTTATGGCTGACATTAGCATGTTGCTTTGTAGTCACATCATATGATTGCGCCACAATGGTTATTAATGAAATCCTTCCTTCCTTCAGTTTCCTTGCTTCTTTGGCGGTGGAGAAAAGTTATTCAGTTATTTTACTAATGAGGATGTGAATGAATTGAGGTGGTTAAGTAGGCAGATCGATTGAAGAGTTTGGGATTTTCTCCTACATGTGGTCCAAATGGCTTTGGGGCAATGGAAGCAACAGCTTAGCTTACATGATGTCGGTGGTGGGGGGCAGGTTACTTATGCAGGCACCCTCGAGTAATGGTTGGCATGTGGCAGAATTCTTTGGGATCAACTTCGTGAAAGGTTATGCCTACGTCAAAAAAAAAAATGGGGTGGGTAATAAGGGTAATACATTACATGCAGCTGGGAGGCAAGGGAACCTTTCAGATAGTTGGTTGATAACCTCCTGAAGTTCTTTGTCCCATTGTAACAGTAGCTGGCAGTTTGCAGAGTTATTTAAGCTGTTTTGGTAGTCTGGGGAAGTGCATGTTTTTGACTGCTGGGATATAAGGCCAGCAACAGTCGGGTGCTGCGCATGCTCATTAAGCAGTAACAGCTGCAAGGGGGAGGTTGGAAGTCTTTTTGGGAGTCAGCGGTACCTCCTAAGAGCATAGATTTTCTCAGGATAAATGGATTATGCTGGGGCAAGCTCTTTCAAATTAATCATAACATCAAATGAGGATTTATGGTATGATGATTTCCAGACACTTAGAATAGACTGTGTCTTCAGTAAGGTCAGGTTAATGCAAACTGGTTGTCTAGTCACATTTTAAGTTATAAGCACAATATTGTAGAGTGCTACTGGTCAGAATGCCAAGATCGCTGGTTGTATTTTGTGTTTTGGGCTGCTCTTTCCCTTGTGGTTACTAAGGCCAGCATTTCAGTTGCAGAACTCATTTATTTTCAGCTGCAGGGTTGTTGTTCATCCCACAGATACCATATGTCTGTGTCAATGTTGATTTTAACTGGGAATTTGGGGGGGGGGGTTGAATGGTAGAATCATATGCTTGCTTAGTTTTCATCTTCACTTTGGCTTTGATTTGAGTGTTGATGCTTGTTCAGGGCCTGTCCCAGCAGTATGGAGTTAACGGAATAGCCAGCTTTGGGTCTCATAAATCAATTGAAAAGTTGCCAAGACCTATTCCTAAGTGCAATTTGGTATATTCCTTCAGCAGCAGTGGTTGGGGGCTTTTTCGCGGGCTGTGCATCAGGTAGAGTTATGACTGCCACAGCGCAGGTCCTGTAAGACCATGTGCTGAGTTCCCCGGGAAGAATGGTTGTCGGCCGAGCATGGGTTTGTTTACAAAGAAGGATCATTTCTACTGTTTGGTTAACTCATTTCGCAGTCTCTTTATCATCGCAAAATTGTAAAGATGTTTCTGATTGATATTAAAAATAAAAAAGAGAGAGAGAGAAAAAAAATCAGTTCTCTGAAAGCTTTCTTCTTTACTTGACCATGGTTTACTTGATAATGTTAGATCCTCAAAAATGGCTTTTAATTCAAACACCTACTAAAGTTACAGAGCTTCTTACATTTGCTACTCTCACACTGCCACCTTGGCCATGCCCGCTCCTTACCAAATATCTGTGCTAGTAAATAGCTACAGGAATTAGAAACCATTTCCGTGGAACATTCAGTAAGCTGTAACAGTCTTGGGGGGGGGGATTGGCCCGCTTTTAAATTGATATAGGGTCACTTCCCACCTTCACACAAGAAGGCAATACCTCTCAACTGCCCAGAATGTGGCAGATTGTCCAAATTTTGGTTCAGGGGTTGGCCTGTTCCTCATGAAAGTTCTTGTTTTGACAAATCACTGGGAAGATTTCAGGAACGCGATCACTAGCTAAAGCATGAATTGCAGTTTCTTTCAGCTGCTAGGCTTCAGTGGCAGAGGGCTTAGTTAGTAGTGTGGTTTGAGTAAACTGGTGTCTTTTGCTGTTTAGACTGGAAAGTGCTGCGAGTAATAGGGTTTATTGATGGGTTGTCATCCTGGTAATGTGCTGTTTGGTGGTAGGGAGGAGCTGGTTGTGTTGTTACTCTTACTATACATTTTGGTGGGGTCCAGCTGTAGGGGAAACAGCAATCCTCTGAAACTAGTATCATTGTGAAAAATACAGATATAACCTATAAGCTTACTTTTAGATCATTAACAGAGTCGGCCTTTAGGCCACGTGTTTTCTCAGGAATTGAAATATAGATTACTTGCAGTTAAAGCTTTTTGCATCCATATTTCGATGTTTATATTGCCCAGTGTAGTGAACTGAGTGACGTGTGTGCAAAGTGACAAAATACCTTTAGAAATACACAGAAGCACATCAACTAATGCGTAATAGTAAGGAAGGTGTGCCAAATGGATTTCTCAGTTCATTCTTATTACATAATTCAAAGAAAACAGTACAGCTGTACTTGTAGTTTAATAAGTCCACCAAAAACAGCAAGCTAAAACCAAGCAAATTTATTGATAGGGTCATTGGAAACATAGCGTCAATTATTGCTGCTTTGTCATGGATGTATGTGAAGGTGTTACATTCATTCCTGGGTTGGCAGGATAGTTTGTATTAGAGGATGTCTTGGAATGTGCGTAATGTATTTTAGATGATTTACATGTCTTTTCTTTCTTACAGATGAGGGCTTTGGAATGCTGCTGCTATAATTTAGAATAGGTGGGTATTCGGTAGAGCCTTCCCCTTACATATTAGAGGATTTACCTTTGTCCTTTTCTTTGTAGATGGTGGTATGCCATGTACCAGCTGTGGTGATACACAGGGAATTTGCAGGTGATGGAAGCAGTGGTGAGCGAGGAGGTTACACATGGGGAGTGCAAGGTGGCAACAGTTACTGACTGAAATGGGGATTTTGGAATGCTGTTGCTGTAATTTGGAATAGGTGGTTATAAGGTGCAGCCTTTTTCTTTACATTTTAGAGGCTTTACTTTTTCCTTTTCTTTGTAGATGGTGTGATGGTACCGGTTGTGGTGCTACACAGTGAGTTCGCAGATGATGGAAGCAGGGTGAGTGTGGAGTGGTGGATGGAGTGGTGCATGATGTGGTCACTGGTAATTCCCCTTCTTGAGTCATTAAGGCAAGATAGGGTGCTGTGATCAAGTAGCGTGGGAGCTGATTACTGCGTTGGAATGTGGGGCAAGTTAGGTAGAGGTAGGTAGAGGGCTAGGGTGAAACTGGTGGGGATGAATTATGGGGTGTGGGGATCCCACAGGAGGAGTAGAGTCACAAAATTCATAGGAGTGCAGGAACTTATTAGGCTAAAGCCCCATGGCTCTTGCAAGCCAGTTGACTTCAACACTCTGCTTTCAGGTGGTTGGAATCTTGGGGGTTTTAGTTACTCATCCAGTTGTTTAAACCGTATCTGGGTGAGAAGGGCCAAAGATGAGCTGTTCTTTGACAGGAGGCCTGAGGGGTTCCTAACATGTGGTTGGGGTGGTAATTTGTCCTTTGAATAGGTAGGGCAATTGCTATTTGGTAATGAGTGCACTGGTGGTGTTTATGGTTGGGCACATAGATTACTTCATTGTTGGGCTTAGGTGAGTTTTCAGGAACTATGTCAAGGGGTTCTGGTTCTGGATCTTAGTGTTAGGGCATTATGGTTTTGGAGTTAGTCTATTCCCTGCAGTAATCAGGTTACTGTACATCCAGAGCTGTGTAGTTTGGTGAGCTAGTGTGAGATGCTATAGTTGACAGGGTCTTGGGTATGAGACTTAAGGGGTTTTTTTTGACCAGGGTGCAGATTTGTGTTCAAGGGGTTATAGTTTCTGTGGCAATTGTTGTTGCTATAGGTTGTTATTCCAGAAAGGTAGAGCCATGGTTAGTGGCTTGAGGGAAGCTGACTAAAGGGAATGTAATCTCTTGGAGTGCAGGTTCTGGTGGTAGATTGGGGTCATGGGTAATCCTACTTTATTTAGTTTTCATTAAGGCGCATTCCAGTGCTAGCAGGTCAAGGCGTGGGTTTGATGACGGAGTTTTAAGGTACTTTACAGATGATGGGTACACCAAATGATGTTTGGCTTAACCCTTCCCTTTATGGCAGGTCGTTGGTTGGACAATTTTGGGTAGAAGGGAGGGGGAACAGCCTAGTCAGGCTGGTTGGTGGAGAAGAGGGACAGGCTTGCCCTCTTCTGTTCCCCCTCTGGTGTGTGGAGGTTTATTCCAAGGATTTGTGGAAAGGAAATGAGCAGTTGGAGGAAGTTTTCTGAATACATAAGTAAACGGAGGTAAGGATGCAGATTATTTGGTTGGTAATTTGGTAATTTGATGAATGGTTTATGAAGTGAGATGGGACGCTGCTTCATAAGTAAAGTAAATGAGCAAAGGTATGGACGCTGCTTACTGGGCAGGATGAGCAGGTACACTGTCCTGATTAACATTACAAGGAGGTTTATAAGTAAGTGGGCAAAGGTATGGACGCTGCTTACTTGGCAAGATGAGTAGGTACACTGTCCTGATTAACTTTACAAGGAGGTTTATAAGTAAAGTAAGCAAGCAAAGGTATGGACGCTGCTTACTTCTTGGCAAGATGAGTAGGTACGCTGTCCTGATTAACATTACAAGGATGTTTATGCTGTGTTTAGAATAAACTATACTAAGTCCAGTTGTAAATAAAATTGGTTATCAAAGTTATGGAAGTTTAATAAAGGTCATCAAATGTCATTCAGTTTGATGTGCTTATTGAAGGGGACTGGGACAAATGAGGTTTAGTAACAAACCAAGTTGTCCTGGGACATCTTCAGAAGGGGTTAGGAGGATATATTAATGAGAATTAAGTAAGTTGTGGAGGTGAAAGGGTTAAATGGAGGGAGGGATGATTGAGAGGAAATGAGATAAGGGTGGGGAGGGGCTTAAAGGGTTTAGACAAATGTAGCTGGGTAAGTAATCACATTTTGTTGTGAACTTGCTACCCTCCCTCCCTCCCTTTTTTGTTGGCGGTTTGGTGGGGATTTTGGTTATGTTATTTGGGGTAGGTGGAGAAGAGGGACAGGCTTGCCCTCTTCTGTTCCCCCTCTGGTGTGAGGAGGTTTATTCCAAAGATTTGTGGAAAGGAAATGAGCAGCTGAAGGAAGTTTGCTGAGTAGGTAAGCAAACGGAGGTAAGGATGCTGCTTATTTGGTTGGTAATGTGGTAATCTGATGAATGGTTTATGAAGTGTAGATGGGACACTGCTTCATAAATAAAGTAAGTGAGCAAAGGTATGGACGCGGCTTACTTGGCAGGATGAGCAGGTATGCTGTCCTGATTAACATTACAAGGAGGTTTATAAGTAAAGTAAGCAAGCAAAGGTATGGACGCTGCTTAATGGGCAGGATGAGCAGGTACGCTGTCCTGATTAACATTACAAGGAGGTTTATGCTGTGTTTTGAATCAACTATACTATGTCCAGTTGTAAATAAAATTGGTAATCAAAGTTATGGCAAATTAATAAAGGTCGTCAAATGTCATTCGGTGTGATGTGTTTATTGAAGGGGAGTGGGACAATTTCCATTACTGTTAATGTTTCTGAACACAGTGCTGACATGAATGAAGGTTTTTCAAACTCTAGGTGCATGTCCAGCAAATGTTCATACTTTGAAATCCTAAGCCAGGATCCATATTAGTAGATCATCCCCCATCCAGGTGATGTCATAAAAAGAAGTTTCTTTTACTGCATTTAAACAAGCATTTTCAATCAAGATGGATTAGGTAGCTCTCAAGGTTAGAGTTTGAATGTACATTGTAGTTTCAGATTTGAATTTCATATTCTCCAATCAGTGTTCAAAGATGTTAACACTGAAAAATGCGTATGGTGATTATCTAAAATTCTTCAGGAATAAATTGACTAGAAACTATTCTGAGCAATGTGTATCACTGTTATTTGATGAATATATCATTCATATTTTTTCTTTTCTGTTTTCAGACGAGGAAGGTTGTATCAGGAACCAAGCCATGTGCATCAAGTGGATGCACAGGCTTGATGAGCAGCGGAGGGAGAGACGTATGTTGATTAATTTTTTCCTGTTTTATTAAATGAAATGCATCTGCTTCTCTTTAAAGGCCTGTTTTTTTTTCACACTAGCATGTATATTGATTAGAATGCAGGGTTATCCATCATGCATCAATAATCAGTGAAATCATCACACTATAGCTGTGTTTACAACTGTGATTGAAATCTAAAAATGTTGCACTATCATATGGCATTGAACCATTCTTTCGGCACAAAAGTTTTGAATTGTACTATACAACATAAATAACAGTTGGATTGGTGTATATATCACATATATTTGTAGGTGGCTGTTTTGCATACAAGTTTTAATGGTTTGATTGCTGCTTATAATGCATGGTTTGGCTCACTTATGTTTTTGGCTGTGTTTTCTAGTGGCCGATTTGTTGGGCATAGCCTGTCTGTTTATAGACTGAAAGGGTGTTTGCTGTGTCAGTGCTTGTAATGTTGTTTGCAGATTGTGTGGTATGCCTTAAAGTTTAGCATTGGTATTCCATGTGCCTACACCACCTTGGGTGTTTATTGTTAAAACACAGTTATAACCAAGGTTTACTGTTATTTGTGCAGATAGACATTTGTTTGCAGCAGTTCATAATCAGCAATCATCTTCACAATGTTTGTTTTGGAGGCTACTGATTGGTAATTATTTTTGATAGATAATGCATAGAGTTGTACATTTTGATGAAGCATATTCCAATAACTGATATTAATGTTAACAATTGATATAATAGATTCTTATATGTACAATAAAACCAGGAACCACAGGATACAACTTTAAAAATCTGGTTGCCTAAAATTGGTTTCACTGCCTCCCTCTATTCTAAATTAAGGTTGAAACCAACTTTCCATTCTTTTAATTTCAACTTCCTCTTTGACCATAGTTACCAAACTTCCAGGGTAACCCCTGGCCTGGAACATATCCGCTAATATTGAAGCTTCTATCTTATAAACATGTTCTTCTGACACCAGAAATTTTATTTATTTGTTTAACTTTGATTACTGGGAAAGTCCAAATGGTCAAAGCTCATTTTCAGCAGAGGCCTGGGGAGAAAATCTCCACATTACATGCATTTGCACAGGCAATTATATATATATATATATATATATGCATATATATATATATATATATATATATATATATATATATATATATATATAGATATATACACACACACACACATACACACACACACATGCACACACGCACACACACACACACACACACACACACACACACACACACACACACACACACACACACACACACACACACATATATATGGTTTACTATCATGTCCACGAAGTGCCTTCTGTCATAGATGGCAACATCGAAAGGCTGTTTTCCAAACAGCTAGACCTCAAATGGAAAGTCAATGAACCACATCATCGAACATTGAACAGAACATGTAATCCAATGGTCACATTCCAAAACAGCGAATACCATCACTATTAAAATGGTTCAACAAGGGGGCGGAACAACGTTTTTATTTTCAGCATACCGGCTTGGCAATGTGAGTATTCAACAGAATGCACTTTGTGGACATGATAGTAAACCATATATGCATATATATATATATATATATATGTGTGTGTGTGTGTGTGTGTGTGTGTGTGTGTGTGTGCGTGTGTGTATAAATCACCAACAATACTCCAGCACAGAGAAAATGAAACAGCAATGGTTGCAAATGAAGTTTTATTCCAAGCACAGTCTGCAGCACAGACCGGTTTCACCACAAAGCGTCATCAGTGGGTGGCCACATTTACAGTTGATATTATGTGAGACAGAAGGAAAAATTACTTTTATCTGGGATAGTAAAAACCCAGGAAAAACAAACAAAACAAGAGCCAGAACAGAATGTGTGGTTTAAACACAATTTAATGTGTAAGATACATAACAATGATTGAAGGGACAAGAATCCCAACTCCTAAACCAAACCGGTTTCGGCTAGATAGCCTTCTTCAGTGGAAGACAAAATGAAAAACAAAACACAGAACCAAAAGGCCTTTCTTATAAAGCAAAGGCAGAGCCCAACAGACATTCCCATTGGTTAATTCATAAGTATTCATTCAAACCAGGAGGGAAAAGCCCCCCTAGTTTAATAATCCATTTTTTCTCCTTAGTGTTCAAAACACTGTGCCAACCAACTTTATCCCTACAATTCCCTATAATATGATCAATAACGGTAAATCATTTTTATAACTTTTGCATTCATGTGGTTTGGGTTTTGGTGCTATGAACCTTGTTAATGTGGTTGTTATTACATATACATATAAAAATGTTTGATAACTGTATGGGCCGCTGTATGCTTGGAAATATCAAGGCTCTGTATTGTGGGGTGGATTTTTATGTTTTAAGTGTATATGTGGAGTCTAATTTGGGCTGCTATATATATTCTATATGATGTATAACTACACTGACACAGTTTGGGTTTCTACTTTATGAACTGTGTCAAAGTGGTTATTATAACACATATATACCAAAATTCTTTTACAACTGTATGGGCTTTAGTGCCGATGAAACGAATGATGTATTTTGAAACATTAAGGTTCTGTATTGTGGGGCTGATGATTTTTTTGCTCCAAATTATATATGTGGGGTCTAACTTGGGCTGTTATACATCCTTTATATGATGTGCAACCAACTCTTTGGTTTGTGATGTCAATGGCTTTAGATTTTGACTCACAGTATCCCTGAGTACTATTGTTTTCAATAAGTTGATTATGGTCTAATGCATATATTTTTTTGAATTGTCCAATTGGGTGATGCTTTCTAAAACACATCGTGCATTTAGGTGTGTGGGGTCAATTTTTTCCGATGAGGTGAAGGACAGTGCTACATAATATTTGTCTCCCATAGGTCTTTTAGACATATATTTTTGTGTATTAATGTGGATGGGAAGCTACAGATGGTTAGGAACACTTTTGTGAGTGTATAGTTTAGATGACTGCTTTCTGCCCTTTCTATCTCATACCTCTCTGAATATCTTTTGGATATTTGACTAGTATTATAAACAAGCCCATTTATGTGTTTGGGATGAGTTTCAGTTTGAGCTGGAAAATTAAGTCCTCTTCCCTTAGTAAATAGTGTTGGCAATTTTTGTGTTTATTCCAATACTATTTTTTGTAATTTTGTAAATTTCATTAGTGTATGATAACTAGACCCTCACCATTTGGAGGTTTGCCGCCAATAGATTTTTGACTGAGTTGGTTACACTTTTGTCCTATTTTTGGCACCTATTATAGTTGGAATTATTCTTCCTTTTGAGGATGCTTCTGATTAATTAAATTGAATCTATAAGTGGGGCTTAGCCAATTGGGAGGTGTATTATTGATATCTGGTGATACATAGCATTGTGTGTGAGTATTTATTTATTGATAATGACCATAATGGTCATTCACAACAAGGGCTATCTATTGTAACACTTTAATGGAGACATTTTGGGGTGAATACCCTGTTTCTTGAGTGTGACCTCCATGTGCTGAACCCTCACTGTATGTGAAATTACATGGGTGCCAAACATTTCGGGATAATACATTGTGGTTTTTGTCTCCCACTATTGGGCATATAGTGCAACCTACAATTATTTATCTTTTTGTTTTTTTGATCATCTAGTGAATAATTTTTCTTATTGTGGGTCTTCACTCCTTTTTGGTGTGGGTCTAGTGTATCTAAGTGAGTTATTGGAAACATTTTTTAGGTTTGAATAAATGAGTAATACGGATTTGGCCTCTCTTATTAAAGATTTATCTTCTGATACAGACGATTTGGGGGTATTTGGACTGGGTCATGCCAATTCTACAAATAGGGTGGCAGCTATTGAAAATGATCCAGCTAATGAATGCAAGATGGCCTTTTCCAAATTAACCAGCAGCATGAAGAATTTGAGAAGTAATGTTTGTCATTTACATCTTTTTAAGGCTTACCAATGCAAACAGATTTCACCTAGGGGACTTAGAGTGAAACTCCAACCCCTTGTACATAGTGCTGATCAAGCACTTATGGAACAATGGCTACAAGTACAACAACAGGCCTCCATGGGATTTGTGGATACCTTGGCTGCATATCATGAATGAATGGTCCAACAGAATATTCAGGAGGTTGAGGTCTCATGTCAGGATCTTAATAAGTTTGAAACCATACCCTGTTATACACCCTGTGTGAACCAGTTGAGTAGTGATTTACTTGATTTGGAAAAAACATTGAAAGAAAAGAATATTAAAAAAATTCAACAGGAATATAGGGGATAATGAGAAGGGCAGACCATTTGAGGCATTTAAAAATGTTAAATTTATGACCTCTGATAGGAAACCATTTACCCCCAAATGTAACAGACCAAAGTCCATCTTTAAAAGGAATAGAGACTCATTTACCTCTGGGGAGGAATCATCGTCTAACACTGAGATGGATGATGACCATACAGAAATGTCACCGGATCCCAAAAGTAACAATCTATCACACCCTTTAGGATCAGGGTCAGGAGAAGGGGGAGGAAACATAAGGGCACCAAACCATTTGGAAGGACTTCTCAAAATGATGACACAAAGATAGATACCTGCATGAATGTACATAATATCTTTTCTGTGAGTCTTTCTGATATTGAAATAAAAATTCTGAATAAGTTTTGTGCCTGTTTTTTTTTTTTTGTTCCTGAGCAGTCTTTTGCTCAGGATGCGATTGATTTTTGCCCTTTATTAAAACTATGGTTATATTTTGATAATTCTTTAGATAACACACAGAGAGGTTTCAGGTTCTGTGGATCAACATTTATGTCCCCAATGTCACCTATTGTTTCTATTTTTCAGGATAATGTTCTCAAAGACCTTCACTTTAACCCTGGTGAATTTGATAAGTTTAGAAATAACATCACTAAGGTTGAAAGAGAATGCATTAATAATCTGAGATTCAATAGGGACATTGTGATTTTACCAGCGGATAAAGGAGGGGCTGTTGTCATACAGGATTGGGCAGCATATAGTGGGGAGGCACAGAAACAGCTAGCAGATAGCAGATACTATATGGCCATGCCTTTGGACCTCACTAGTAGATTTAAGGTAGACATTGATGAATTCTTGGATGAAGCTGAAGATCAAGGTATTATCACAAAGTGTAATAAATTTCACCTGAAAGTGGTTGGCCCCAAGCAACAATACCTGTATCTTCTCCCCAAAATTCACAAGGATGCTAGAAACCCACCAGGCAGGCCAATAGTGGCAGGTAGAGGGTCTCTTACAGAACCCCTCTCTGAATTTCAAACTTTATATTTGAAACCACTGTTGTCCTGTGTGCGGGCCCGAAGTCAAGATACTACCCAATTTTTGGGTATTATATCAGATATTGAATTGGAGGTAGATTGGCTGTTATGTACCCTGGATATCACCTCTTTGTATACCAATATCTCCCATTGGGCAGGTTTGATAGCCCTCCAGTATTGGCTGGAGAGATCTAAACTATATGAACCAGGCTTTAACACCTTCCTTACTTGTCTGGCTGAACACATTCTAACCAAAAACGTGTTCTGTTTTCAAGAACAATGTGTTTGGCAGGTTCAAGGAACAGCCATGGGCACTTTCTTTGCCCCTATATATGCTGATCTGTTTATGGCTTGTTTGGAGGAGGAATTGATTTATGATGCCTCCCATAATTTGTATATTAATGAGATTGCTATATGGAGGCGGTATCTTGATGATTGTTGGTTGGTGTGGAGGTCGGATTAAATCTTTTTGCAGGAGTTTGTTGATTACCTAAATGAGGACAAATGGGGCATAGAGTTTAAGGTCAACTTTAGTAAGACTGAAATTACTTTTCTGGATGTTTTAGTTAGTTGGAATTTGGATAATACTCTGGAAACTCAGATATATAGGAAATTTCCCCAATACTAGCTTCCACCCACAACATATCATCAGAAACATCCCTAAATCTCAAATGTTTAAGGTAAAGAGGATCTGTTTTAATTCCTCTTCATTTAGCCATTACAGGCAGGATCTAATTCATAGATTTAAGGATAGGGGTGAAATCCAAACAAATGAGGTGATTTTGCAATCCAGAAAGCTTGCAATAGTCCGTGCAAGACTAGTGCTATCCACAAAAATGTACTTGGTTAATAACCGAGTACATTTCTGCAAAATCCAAAACGGAGCTATGACAGCTCCAAATAAAGGCTGCATATCATTGAGGAAGCATACCAGTGGCCAAGTATAAGGCCATTGGCATTGCAAACAATCCAAAAAATAAAAAAAATCAACTTATAAATTTTTTTTTCACCAATCTCGGCTGTTTAAGCTTAGGGCAGCGGCGTGCAAATGGGATCGGGGGGAAAATAAGAAAATAAACCTAAAATAAGCATTCTAACTAAAATCAGTATTCTGCCATGCAAGTCAACAGCAGGCAGAAGACAACCTGGCTAGTGAATAGTGATTGCTAAGGGGGGAGGCTCAGTGTGAGATATGTAACTGTGCATTAGATGGCAATCCTATGCAAATGAGGGGAAGCATAGTGAATCCCAGTTTTCCCCAGCATGTGAGGCAGGTCCCAACAGTATAAGATTATGAATAGCTGGGTGCAAGACTAGGAGATAGGTGACATCATGGGGTGTGTGTGTCAGGCATACTGTAAGCAGACTGGAGGCTTGTGGCTCGGGTTTGCTCCTAGCTTAGCACAGCTAAGCAAGGGGGTATGTTTAAACCTGCCTAGCACTCTTTACAAAGTGCAAACGGGTGTGCGCGCCGCACACCGGGATTTACAGGAAGAAAAAAGAAGTTAAACCAGGAAATAGAAGCAGTGTGCACATTTGAGCACTTTGTTTGCACGGCGCACACATGGGCTTAAACAGGGAGGCAATGGGAAGGGAAAACAGCAGTAGGAAGGTATTCAAGGAGAACTAGCATAGCTGACAGGTGAAATGTATCAGAATCAGCCAATTACACAAGCAGCAGACCAGCCTAGCCCAGGGCACTACTACAAACTAAGCAAACACCTTCCCCTCTGGTTTTTCCCACACTCAACACCACCGGTGTATACAAGCGGGGAAATTTTAACAAACAAACCTACAAAATGAGATAGGCTGCAGCAGGCAACATAGAACAATATGTGCAAGATGCTGAGGGTGGTGAGGATGTGAATGCTGCCGAACAACCCACAGTGAGGAGACATAGAAGAGTGTACAGACCCAGGGTAACATACCAGGGGCCACATGAGCTGGAGATAGTGGAGTGCTATAGGGTGGACAGAGACCTCCTACAGCAAATTGTTGAGCTGCGCCGGCCACACCTGACACACCAAACTGACCGAGGGGAACCCATCCCAGTGGATACCAAGGTATGTGTAGGCCTAGGTATACTAGCCACAGGTACCTCCCAAAGCACAACTGGGGATATCATGGGGATCTCACTGGCATCAGCATCCAGAGTATTCCACCAATTCCTGGATGCCATGTCAGCACAAGCCAGTGAGCATGTATATTTCCTCAACATTCATGAGGTGTTGACCAGCAATATGCATCTCTTCCACCAAATAGCAGAATACCCTGGTGCAGTGGGTGCTATAGACTGTATGCACATATGCATCAAAGCACCACCCAGTGAGCAGGGTAGGGACTACATCAACCGCAGGGGCATCCCCTCCATCAACTGTCAGGTCGTATATGATGCCAAGGGCATTATAATGAATGTGTGTGCTGGCTGCTCTGCAAGCTATGATGATTCCCACATATGGCAGGCATCTGATGCAGCTGTACCAGAGATTTTCCATTGGGGACATCCCCTAGAGTCACCCAGTGGGGGATGCTGGGTACACACTAGAGCCATGGCTGATGACACCCATCAGAAATGCACATGCACCTGAACAACAACGCCATAATCATGCACACATACAGGCCAGATATATAATAGAGCATGTGTTTGGGATGCTCAGGTCACGGTTTGGGTGTCTGGACACATCCGGTGGAGCCTTGCAGTATTCACCAGCTACATTGTTATGGTATGTAATATGCTACACAATATGATCCTGCGGAAACAGCTGCAGCAGTAACAGCATGGGGCAGGGCCACACAGCCCCCCACCAATGCCAAGGCCTGCACAGGCACAGAGTGATCCAGAGGAGGAACAACCTGAGCCTGCCCCAGTAGGCAGAAGGAGGCATGCCCAGTATGCACTGGCCTTGGCAAAGAGGCAACACATAGCACATGCACTGACACAGTAGGGATCCAGGGAATGACACCTCTCTCTGACTTACAGATACAGTTAAAGGGATACCAAATATGACACTACCTGTGCTCAACCATGTATAGGGAGTGTACTGTGTGCATCCAACATAGGCAGCCATCCAGCACCATCCGCAAGTCTGGCACACCCTCAAGGTAAGTCAATCAACCTACCAATTGCTAAATGGAGTAGAATGTGTTGTTACCTGTAGCTATGGTATGGATGTGAGCATGCAAGGGAATTGGGTGGCTGAATGTTATGGCAGCAGACAGTAGACACCCATAGTGGCATCATGACATCTGTAACACATACTGGAGTCACCAAAGTAACCAGCACTACACAGGGTGACAAAACCCACTGCAAGAAATGTGCTGAGCGACATGTGTGTCCATATGACCCACACATGCCTTTCAGGATGTTACACATACCCAACAACAGTCTCAGCCAGCAGGACAGGTGTAGACAAACCCAAACAGAGCCTGTGCCATGGCCCCAGAATGATGGCTATGGTTAACCTCATCACCAAGCCTACGCAGACAGACCACAGCAGGGCAGGCAGTGGGATGTAAGTTCTGAAGGGTAGGAAGTCAGACAATAATATGTAGGGCAACCAAAGCCACGATCTGTAGTACAATGGTATGCCTCTAGTCAGCATGATAGTTAGCAATGCAGAATGACATGGAATACCTGACATACTAGTACAGTCATAGCAAATGTGTACAAGGTTCACGTGTGCCCCCCACTTCCTACATAGTAATGTAATAGTCAGGTGTGCCCCCCAACCCTGTGTAGAAATGTAGAAATAGTCCGGTGTGACCCTCATCCTACATAGTAATGTAATAACAGTCAGGTGTGCCCCCCAACCCTGTGTAGAAATGTAGAAATAGTCAGTTGTGCCCCCCATCCTACATAGTAATGTAATAATAGTCAGGTGTGCCCCCCACTCCTGTGTAGAAATGTAGAAACAGTCAGGTGTGGCCCCCATCCTACATAGTAATGTAATAACAGTCAGGTGTCCCCCCACTCCTGTGTAGAAATGTAGAAAACATCAGGTGTGCCCTCCATCCTACATAGTAATGTAATAACAGTCAGGTGTGCCCCCCAACCCTGTGTATAAATGTAGAAACAGTCAGGTATGCCCCCCTTGCTATGCAGGAATGTAGTAACAACCAAAACCAAATGATCAATGGATACCCTGCAGAGACAGCATGCCACCTGTCGGTTTACAACACAAAGGTCAGCACTGCAGCACAAACTACCTGGACACAATCCACACATTCAATACAGATGGCCATACTGGGCATGCTCACACACTTAATCACATGAAGGCCATGACCGCAAACACCAATGGACCAGACATATCTGGCAGTTGTTTGCACACACAGTGGATAGCAATACAGGCATATATGTCAGGACAACACACTATAATAAGCCAAAGGTAGACATACATAGATGTGTGGAAGAGGGTGACTGTGGCAAGGGCTATCCAGGCCTGTCCCACCCAGCACACAGCCAAAGGGCCCAAAACACATGATGTCACTCACTGCAGATACTAGCCACCAGTATCTGTCAGCATTACAGACTATGTGGTGCGGATGTCACCTACCTAGAAATACACCTCTGGGAAGGTTGCAGCCCAGTCATTTCTGTAATGCGCCCTGTAACTGCGTACTGCTGTAGTGTGATAAAGTAGTAAGGTAGCAGTTCTAACCCCAGGCTTGGCAACTGTGTGTGTGTGTGTGTGTGTGTGTGTGTGTGTGTGTGTGTGTGTGTGTGTGTGTGTGTGTGTGTGTGCATGTGTGTCTGTCTCTGATTGTGTATAGAGCAATGCTTTTTAGGGTACTCACACTCTTTACAATTCATATACTCAACTTTAGCAAGGCTGCTGATGTCACCCACCTAGAAATACACCTCTGGGAAGATTGTAGCCCAGTAAACTCTATAGGACATCTTGTAACTGTGTACTGTTGTAGAGTGATAAAATAATTAGATAGGAGTTATAACCCCAGACTTGGCAAGTGTGTGTATGAACCTGTCTGTGTAGAGAGCAATGCTTTTTAGGGTACTCACACTCCTTACAATTCATATACTCAACTTTGGCAAGGCTGCTGATGTCACCCACCTAGACATACACCTCTGGGAAGGTTGTACCCCAGTAATCTCTGCAGTGCATCCTGTAACTGTGTACTGCTGTAGTGTAATGTAGAACTGTGGAAGGGTTCCATCCCCACCCATAGCAGTTCTGGATGTTTTGTGTGTGTTTCAATGTCTGTGTATGGAGCAATGCATTATAGGCTAGTCACACTCATTACATTTCAAATGGCCTGCTTTGGCAATCCTGCTGATGTCATTCATTGTGAAATACACCTTTGGGGAGCAAGTTCCCTAGTAATCCCCTTGGTGTGTACTATAAAAGCTCTATGCTGTAGTGTGATATAGATCTCTGTTAGGGGTTCTATATCCACGCATGTTGGTTTTGGATGTTTTATGTGTGTCTCACTGTCTGTGTAGGGAGTAATGCATTTTAGGCTAGTCACACTCACTACAATTTGAATGTCCTACTTTGGCAATCCTGCTGATGTTATCCAATGTGAGCTACGCCTTTGGGGAAGGAGTACTCCAGTAATCTCCATGGTGCATAGTGCTGTAGTGTAATAAACTAGTTAGGTAGGGGTTCTACTCCAAGACATGATAGGTGCGTGCATGTGTGTGTGTGTGTGTGTGTGTGTGTGTGTGTGTGTTTGTAACACATATCCTGTGTGGATGTGGTTGTGAGTGTGTGACACCAGTGGCCAATGTGGAGCAGGTTTTGCATATTTTTTATATGGTGGCCCTACTATATATCACAATGTCCACCACACAGGGATAACAGATGTGAAATAGCTGAGAGGCTGGGGTGCAAAGCCATGCCCATGCATGTGACATCAAGGCCAAGCAATCACAGTTATCAACCCAAGTATTCCCAGACCACACTCTCAACCCATGTCTTATACACACACATGCTTAGGCAACAGCCTATATGTGGGTAGTACACTGCATATTGGCCAGTGATAGTAACTATGGGGTGATAGCTGTGGGCTACGGAGAGCATGGCACTGTCCATTTGTCCAATATGCACGTACATGCAGGCAGTGCACCTTCATCATGTTCCCCAATGGACACCTAAAACACCTGTGGTGCCATCACATGTGACCCACAAAGGATATACCATGCCTGACAACATGCTCTGTATGGACAGATGCCACTGACACCAGGGAATGCCATTAGCATGCTATCAATGTAGGTGTAGGTTAAACCTGCTGCCCATTACCAGTTACCGCCACATGTGAGCAAGACTTGCACATCTGATGATAATGTGTTTACAACATGAGCTAGACACTCCATGTGAGCAAGACTTGCACATCTGATGATAATGTGTTTACAACATGAGCTAGACACTCCAGGTACAGTTCCACATGTCACTATACATGCATGTGGGAGGTGTGCACATCCCAGACACCGTCCATGTCATGGACTAAGGAACACATACATGGCAAGTGATGCACAGCATTGGCCACACACAATAGTCACCCAGGTGACTGGATGGGGGATACAATACCCACCTGTGTGGGCAAATGCAGACACTACAGCCCTGAGCAACAATGCAGACCAACGTCATGTGGCCTGATGCCAAGCTATAGCCATCGCCTAGCCTTGTACAGCTGTCTGGCACAGTCGACCACCACACAGCTGTGCAGACATGCACCCATGCATGTCAGTATGGGCACCCTGTGTGTTTGTGTGTGTATTGTATGGTGCGTATGCTCACATCCACACTCCCTACAACCCCCATGGGCATAGTGAAGCATGCTGTCTGGTGTCAGACACCTCCCCATACCCTTTGACCATACAAACCCCATATGACCCATGTAGTGCATGTGATACCTGTAGAGTGATGTGTTGTGGCAATCCCACTACTGATGTGCTGTAATCCTGGCCATGCCATGCATGTCAGTATGTGTGCATCCCTGTGATCGTGTGACTGTGATGATGCTGGCACCTGTCCATGTGGACAGACACGTGTATATCACCTACCGTAAAGCTACCGTATCCCTGTTGCAGATGTCATTCACCATCACATATATGTTCTGAGGGATCCACAACAGGTAACCCATGCGGTGCATCCAATAACTGCATAGAACTGTGATAGCACTACATAGTCATCAGGGGTTTGATACCCTGTGCTTGTAGGTGTATGACACAAACATGCTTAGGTTTAACACTCCCTCCACTCCCAGATGTGTTTTTGCCTCTGTCTGCCTCTCCCACTGTGTGTGTATATTTTAAGTGATGCTCATGAGCAGCTGATGGCCTCTGCATGAGTTGCAGCTCTCCCCTAGCTGATTGCATGTGGAACAGCTGTGGTAACATTCCCATAGCCAATTTCATGGAAGCACACTCCCAATATCTAGGAACATCATGTCGGTGTTGGCCCTTTTCATTTACTGTGACCAAGAACTAGATCTGTTATTTGGCAAACAGCATCTGGGATGGATTGGGGATTTACCTCTAACAACATACACTGTGGAAAATGGGTAACACACAGGAGGGGATGTGCCTGACCTGACTACAGACTGTAAGTGCTGCTATACTGCATTTTGAGTACTGTTGGTTTAACAGTGTGTGTGTGTGTGTGTGTGTGTGTGTGTGTGTGTGTGTGTGTGTGTGTGTGTGTGTGTGTGTGTGTGTGTGTGTGTGGATATGACTGTCCTACGTTTCAATATCTGCCATGTCAGTCTATGTTTATGAGGAATCCCCATCTGCAGGGTCATCTGCAGACAGGGCAGTGCGTTGTGCCTTTGGCTTCATGTGTTACCAATGGAGCATCTATCTGTGGACTGCAGAAGGTAGTGTGAAGATTGCAGTCTGTAGATGGTGAAAGCCATGACAGTTACTATCTTCTTATCCCTCATAGGACATATGTTGCAACAAACCATGTTACAACAGTAAATGTATGAGGTTATCACAGCAACATGTCATTATTGGCCCTGTGTATGTGCTTCCAGACACAACTCTGTCAACCTGTGTACATATGTCATGCATGAAGTGGTGCATATGTGCTGTACACCATAATTAGTGTCATCATATCTGATAACAAGCCAGTGAAATATCAGACTGCTACACATGTTATGTACAGTAGGGGTTATATTTGATGACATAATCTGGACATTCTGTGGATGTTTGTACAGTACTGAGGTCTGTGTACTTATGGTGAATGTCGACAGTGTGTGTGTATTTTTAATATGTACATTAGCCTGTGTACAGACTGTGGTAGATGCCATTGTTCAAGGTCCCATCCTTTCTGATATTACATGCTGCTCCACTGTATGGTACCATAGTGACATACATGTTTGTAGAGCCGTACACACATGTCCCATACCACAGACAGCCATCAGACAAAACTGTGTCGCAGCCTAGTATGTGAATGGTACATATGAGGATGGTGTCGAACAGATAGTCCATATACTGTTATATTATGCTAGCTTAAAATATGTGACTGTGGCTGTGTTCACATTGGATGTGGTTATGCACTTTCACACAGGTGTATCTTACCCTGTGCTGTGACATGCCTGTAGAGCCTGCTATATATGCAGATACATGTGCATTCCCCCATAGTAGATGTAGGCCAGTGTTGAGCCAGTCTGCCTGTAGCCTGCACAGTGCATTGTTACATGCCTAGCAGCTTAGTGTACTTACCCAGTGAGATGTCATGTGCAGATACTTGCCAGATTTACTGCTGCAGGTCCTCCCTTAACAGTCATGTATGTCAGACAGAGCAGTGGGATGCTGTACAGATGTATGTCAATATCTAGTAGGTGGTATGTGGTCATGGCACCCCTGTACCAGCGGTTTATGTGTCAGGCCAAACAGGGGTGTGTGAATGCATAACCTATGGTGGCAAATGTATTCCAGTCGTTATATGTTATACCCATCTACATGGCTGTCTACATCCATATTGTCAGGCTTGGTACACATGTTTAGCACTAAGGGGTTATGCGTACACCTCTGGACTGTACATAGTATGTCAGAATGTCCACATATATTGGCCAATATCTCTGCTGCAGTCCACAGGGGCATTACATGCTAGCAGCGGTACTTTACTATGATGTCCTTAGGATGTCTGTTAGTAGCCAATGGCACACATGTTATAAGCAGATGTGACCTCCAACACACACTATGTCTGTGAAGACAATCCCAATGACAGTAGGAATAGTCTACTAATATACCTGCTATACATACCTGACATCCCCTTGCATTACGACTGTGGGACTATAGAGGTTGAGGTAGGGCTACACTCCATGTCCAGGACATATGGTGGAAATATATGTACATATTATTATCATGATAGCCACATATATATGATTACACATGTGTAGTACTTCCAATCATCACTGTTATGGCAACTACCTACTCTAACCTGCTACATCATGTGGGCATGGTCCCTTTACATTGCCTGTGTGATGGACATCCTTCCTGTGTGTGGGCATCAGTGTTACAGACAGCAGGTAGCAATACCTCTTACAGGAGAACCGACACACTCAGGGCAGCTACATATTTGTAGGAGGTTCAAGAACTACAGACAGAATGTGAGTAGAGTCGTGTTATGCTTTGTATAGTACTGGTGTTACATGATGTGTGTGTACATACTACTTTACCTTGGAATGCTTTCTGTCTGCATAGCTCTCATCGGTGGTCCTATCCTCTTGGTGGCAAGAGGTGTGCCTATCATGTGTTGTCTGTCCACCACACAGGTCCTGTGTCAGATATTTCACTGGCAGTGTGTGTGTTGAGTGCTATCAGTGCATGACTATATCCATTTCTTTTTCTAACCTCAATTCCCTGACTAAGGGTATGTTGCAGACTATCCTGTAACACCAGCAACTTGCTTAGTGTATGGCAACAGTTCTCCACATTTGTGCCTGTGTTCCAGCCTCTGTCCTCTACCTACATACCAAGCTTTGCACATATGACATGCTATAGGGGGTTGTTCCATAATGGGCTGTGAGTATATCACACTGCCATTGCTGCCATCAGTCAACTGCTGCTGTATCCCCCACACATATGGTGGGACTGGGGCCGTATATGTGTGGGCGTCACCTACACAATGCATGTGTGCTCTTATGCACTCCAGAGGCCAGTGTATGTAACAGTGGTATATGGCCCTGTATTATTAAGGCTGGGAGGAAGCACCATAAATGACCTAGGCTGTTAAAAAATGTGGGGGTATCAGGGATGAGCTGCCTTAAGGTATCTGGATGTACAGTACCCTATACTTCACCTATATTTACATTACTTACATAAATTGAGTTAATGCAAGCCTACTGCTTCCTGCCATACAGACTGTTCTGTTTGTCAGAGTGCATGTGATGGTGTCAGTTATGCCTTGTTATGTAACAGTTACAACCCAATTGGTCACATGATGTCTTTACCACCTAGTGATTTTGTACAGAGTGTAGATAGAGGCTGCTGAACTATACACCTGCATTACATACTGTTGATTGTTTGGTATCCTGTGGCCCAGTCTGTCCTCACTATTGTAAAATATGCAGGGCTTGTCCTGGATAGCAACAACTGTGAACCTTTCCCGACTACTATTTTAGTATAACTGTTTCACAGTTACATTACTCTGTTTATATGGATGTCAGTGTCTGAACAGCTATATGACATGGTATATAGAACTGTAATAGTACACAATTAAAGGTATTCCATTTCTGCAAACCTGTGTGTGGTGTTTTCTGCATGATCTCTCTGTGGGTATATGTTACAGGCAACGACTGTCATTCATATGGGTGGCCCATACAGTGTCCAGTTGTTCAGGTGTTAAATGCAGGCATAGTGGCTGTTCCATATTGTGTGCACCTTTACATATGTATCTTACTGTACATATATCTGCGTGTGTATGTGTAGTCACGTGTATATATATATATATATATATATATATATATATATATATATATATATATATATGCATATCTGTGTCTGTGTATCTGTATCCTGGGGATGTTGATGGCTTCCACATTTTACATCTCCTATGGGAGGCAGACTGTACTGCATGATATGTTTCCAATGCCGGCCTGACATCATACAGGTGGGATGTAGTACTCTTAACATCTTGCGCCCATGTTGTGTCAGGTCCTGGTTATGGGAGTTGCAACCCTTGGTAGTGTATTGCAGGGCAGATGTGTTTGGCTGTGGGGGTGGGATGCCTATTCATACAAGACGTATATTGTGTGGGACCTCTCATCCCCATTAACGTTGCATGTGGACATATGTGTTTTTGTTAATCTGCCATTGCTGTCTACAGATGTATGGCCATATATACCTATATATATAATATATATATATATATATATATATATATATATATATATATATATATATATATATATATCTGCTAACATAGATATATATATATATATATATATATATATATATATATATATATATATATATATATATATATATATATACCTATGTCCGTATATACCTACATAGATATATATCTGTGTACACATATGTAACTTGCTGATTATATGTAGATAGGTTTAGACACATATATGTGTCGATGTAGGCATTTGCATGTATATATGTTCGTATACATTAATATATATGTATATAGTTTTAGAAATATAAATATATATATATATATATATATATATATATATATATATATATATATACATATATCTACATATATATTGATATGTAGTATCTGTTTAGATATTAATATATTTACGCACATATACAGCTAGATGTTGGTATACATTCTCTGTACTGTTGCATGACTGAACTGGATGATATGTTTCTGAAAATATCAAATTTATTTTTGTCTGGAATGGCTTAGTGATAAAGCATGTTGTCTATGGTGTGCAGGGTCCTGAGTTTGATCCTTCTAGGAGCTTTTTGTTTTGTTGCTGGGCAGAACACAGCCCGTTGGATACAGAGTGAGTAAGGCACTTTAAAGCAGTTGTAAGCGGGTGTGCGCGGGTTTGTGCAATGGTAAGCACTGCTAATTTCCGGTTACACTTTCTTCTACTCAGCTTCCATTTTGCTTAATCTATATAAACAGTGCTTACCGCTGTGCAGACACACTTAAACAAACTTACTAGTACTTACATATGCTTACTACAGCATATGTGTGCTTAAACCTGCTTACTAGCGCATTATTCATTATTACACTGACATTTCACATGTGCATTTCCTGCAGTACTCCAGTTCATAAATATGTGTTATTTAGTGGGTTTTACAAAAAACTCTATTGGTTATAATGTGCTTTGCCATGTAAACTAGACTGTGCTGCAGTGGGACTCAAACCAGGAATGACTGCTTATTAGGCAAATACTCTGTCCAAGTCACACTATTGCTTACATCCTTGAGGCGGTCCAATTAGAACCACTCCATCCAACACCAGCATGCCTCGACCCATAATTTCATACCCATCATCCCACCCCCACTCCTTCTCCACAGCAGTCATCTTTTCTCTGGGTGCAGGTCGGGTCTAACCACACCACTACACACTGCCCATTCTCCACTTCTTGGGACCCATCATGTACATTGTCTCGACCCATGGATCATCAAGCTTCCCCAACCTTGTAGTCCAAGAACATACTTGCCCTGCCATTGCACATCTCTGTAATACCAGGAACCCAAATATGTCTTAAAGTTTTGGGTTGTCCCGCAAGGGATGTTCTTGTCTTTGTTTCATGAATAGACTTGGCAGGTCTCTCCCACTGGGAATATCCTGTCTGTAGTTTGGAAAGCAGTGGTTTGTTTACTATTTTTGTGTGTTTGTTTGCATGTTTCACCTGTTTGACTGTGGGAGGGGGAAATCGGTACGTGTAATACGTATGCCTTCACCCCCATTGGCTCATATATGTCATTCTTATGTGCTGTATAATATCTATAGATATATATCTGTGTATACACACACACACACACACACACACACACACACACACACACAATATATATATATATATATATATATATATATATGTGTGTGTGTGTGTGTGTATGAATACATATATATAGATTGCTGTATATATATCTAATGACATATAGATGTATGGATATCTGCATATTATATATCTATATGTGGATATTTCTATATATGTACGTCTATGTATATATATATATATATATATATATATATATATATATATATATATTCATTACTGAGAGGGAGAGGTATATATCTATTTAGTTATAGATAATTATACACACACACACACAGACACACACACACACACACACACACACACACACACACACACACACACACACACACACACACACACACACATCTACATATTTAGCTACATGTCCTGTAATGTTGACTGGTATTGCTGGATGCTATGTTTGTGAAAACATCAGGGTTATGTATATCCGCCATGGCTTAGTGGCAGATCAGTTTGTGTATGGTGTGCAGGGTCCTGGGTTCGAGCCTTACAGCGGCTGTTTATTTTGTTGCTGGGCAGAACTCGGGCCATTGGATACAGAGTGATTAAGGCACTTTAAAGCAGTTGTAAGCAGGTTTGCACCGGTTTACATAGGTTTGCACAGAGGTAAGCACTGCTAACTTCCAGTCACAGTTTATTATATTCAGTTAGCTTCTACATTGCTTAACCTGTGTGGGCAGTGCTTACCCCTGTGCAAACAGGCTTAAACCTGCTTAGTGCTGCATAAAACCACTTACTCACGCTTACCCCTGTGCTAATTTCTTTAAAAGAAAAGAAGAAGGATTGATAAGAAAGTAGTGAAAAACGGGCACAGAGAGTGAAAGACAGTAGGAAAAATAGCTAGGGATGTGCATGAAGGATGTAGGAAATGTCCAAAGCTGCCATTTCCTTCTACAGCAACAGCTGTGCATATGCACTGAATTTGAAGGTAGGTTTGGGCACTCAAACCCCTGGGAGAGGGGTGAGTACAATAATTCATCGTGATGCCAGTTAGACCAGATTACATGTGTTCAGTGGACACATGCGAAATGGACAGCTATGTATGGGGCATGATTTTTTTCTGGGAACAGATTGCCCTTTTTTTTTTCAGGTGGGAGTGGGATGTTGGGGAGGGGTAGTAGGTATATTTGGGGAGGTAGGTTGGGTAGGTTAACAGACAAGATAGACAAGACGCATACAGGGTCGGTGCATGACACATGTGGAGAGTAAACACCTTGAAGGCGAGAGGTGTTTGGGATATTGGAAGCCCACAAGCCCCCTAGTGGTAACAGTGGGACTGAGGTCCCCACCCATGGGCAGTCACCACTGCACCTTCACAGCCCCAAAGGTGGCTGTGCTGGGGGCTGAGCTGCAGAGCCTGGCTGACTCTCTAATCATGACATGAGGCCCTCAAGCTGGCATTGAAGATCACCGACCTGGTCATTGATCGCTCTACGCACCATGACCCTGACCTGGCAATGGGTGACAGGTGCCTGTCAGCGCTCACTCCCAGGGGGTGAGCCCCATCCTCTGAGGCGGATCCACTCTAAGGTGGTGCAGGACCAACAGACAAGGAGGTGCAGGGTTGGGCCCCAGACATACTGGTGTCTGGTGTCTCGGCCAGCTGAGATGGGACAGGTGGGTCTGCTGGGACTGGCCTTCCCAAGCATGCTATAGTGTTTAGATTTCAACATCTTATATGGGTTAGTAGTAGTCAACACCTAAGCCCTTCCCAAGCGTGCCATAGTGTTTAGATTTCAACATCATATATGGGTTAGTAATAGTCAACACATTCCAGGGTTAGGTATAACAGCATGCATAAATATTCCCATTAACCCAGACACCAGACACAGAACAATTGCATAGCAAACAGAACATATGCATATATGGGACCACAGTGGTAATACAAAGAGCATGCAAGTACGTTGATGGCACCATGCCAACACTGTTGGACTAATTCAATATGGCACATGCATGGGAACCATTAGAATATTTATCAAATGATTGGCCATTATCAGAGTCAGTACATACCAGTTGGGGTGGGTATGTTGATTATTGTTGAAGATAAGGTGGGGGAGAGAAAGATGTCAATTAACAAGTAGTATATTCCTGTACTCCACATTACTTTCCTAGTCAGTGCTGTTATCTGAACCTTACAAGTCTTACTACACTACCCTATACACCTATATTGGATACTGATATGGTTGTCAACATCATTACACATGAACCAGTTTTACCTGCAAGATACACCTCTTAACTGGTATGCCTGTGGAGGGAATGTTTGCTGACACTGACTAACTATTTGTACACATACAGCCGGATTCTGGGTTGATGTTTTGCACTATGTTATCAAACTCTTTCTGCACAGACTTTGGCCATGTGTTGACCACATGCTGGTATGCCTGGACATTTCTGGAATATTGCCCTCTTCCCACAAAAAACAAACTGCGGCAAGAAGACAAACAGTAGAACCAAGCAAAATCCGACAGAAAAACCACCAGCGTATAATGAATCAAAGGTATAAAATTTAATCAAGTGAAGCACTTTTCGTCACTCTAAATAGAGCAACTTCCTCAGACAACAATTACAAACAAAGTAACTTCATTTATAGTGAAACGTCATTTCCTTACTGAAACTCAATTACATATTTAAAAACACAGTCATATATATCAGTGCTTGCAGCTAAAATAATTAACAATTTAAAACAAGTAATAAGCTAGTTAGATACCCATTAAACACAATTAAATATTGAGTTGATGAAAACAAAATAATGTAAGTACAGTGATGGCCATTATACTGAAAAATTGTACCATAAATCAAAAAAATATATGTATATTGTTTCTAAAACAGTGACATCGTAACTAAATAGAACCTCATAAAGTGTGCAAACATAAACATAAAATGTAAGCGTAGAACTGCACTTGTAGTTAACAAGTGTGTATGGATACGTTTCCAAAAGGAGTAAGCAAAAGGCAGAAATTTGTTGATTCAAGTGTCAGCGTACTTATAATGAGTACGATGTGACTAATAAGTATACCATAAACCAAAAGTTGTTTATGTGTGATGATACATTATGTTACAATCTGTTTTTAAAAAAACAAAAAAGGCTTTTTAAGTGTATGTACAAGAAATCTCTTTCGTGTACAAAATATGTATTATATTATATATTGTATACAAAGAATTCACAAAGTATACATACTAAATACTATGAAAAGTGTAAAAATATGTAAAAATATGTTAAACATAAATATAATGAAATGAATTCCAAATTAATAACTAATATGTATTGTTAATTTTAATACTAAATGGGTATGAAAATACATATTAGTGTATGACTATTATAAATATTCTAAGGAAGACTAACTATAGGTTACAGGATGTTTATGAATTCATCTATGTAAGCTTCTCAATTTTAATAGACATGCGATGTTACAATGTTCGTTCAGTCCTGGTTTAGTGAAAGCATTAGTTAACCATTGCCAAGTTAATTCATGCTCTTCTAATATTAAATTATATGGACCCCCTCTAATGTCAGTTACAACTTGGTTGATTGCTGTGAATTTAAAGTTGTGACCAAAGTTTAAGTTTATATGCTTTGCTAATGCGTTTTCCATTTTCTTATTAGCAATAGCGTATACATGTTCATAAACTCTATCTTTAAGGCGGCGTTCAGTTTTTCCTATGTAGAACGCAGTACATAAAGTACAGGTTGCTACATAGACTATAAGTTTAGAATTACAATTCAGTTTGAATTTTATCTTGTATTTATGATTGTTAATAGTAACATATTCTCCGCTTAATATATGTTTACACATGTTACAGCTATTGCAAGATAGCATACCTGTACGGTAATTATAGTTGTCAATTTTTCTTTTTTCAAGCATGTTCTTAATACTTTGGCCTTTTCTGAACACAATCATAGGGTGTTCAGGTAGTTTGAAATTAATATTGTTATCTTGTTGGATAAGTATCCAATTTTTGTATAAAATATTCTTAAAAGCATTACTATCTATATTAAATGTTGTAATGTAACAAAGTTGGTATTTTTTAATGTCATCCTCATTGTTTTTATTTGTATTTCTATTGGTTAACTTATCTGAGTAAATGTTATTAGTACTATTAGTATCAGTACTAATCTCCAAGTTGTTAGTGGGGGCCTCTGTCTATTTTTTATTGTTTGAGGTCTTAGAGTGTCGTCAGATGTATTGTTTTTTGTCACCAAAATAGGTTCTATAATACAGTTTTCTCTCTTAGTATTCACTTTGTTGACTATATCTATTATGAACTCAGAGGGGTAACCTCTCTCTAAGAATAAAGTAGTTAAAAATTTACATTCAATTAAGAAGTCACTATAAAGGGTAGACATACGTGCTGCTCTAATTAATTGTCCCTTTATTATGGACTTCTTTTGTGAATAAGGATGCGAGCTTGTGTAATGCAAATAAGAATTGCAGAATGTGTCCTTTCTGTGTATTTTAGCAGTATATTGTTTGCTAATCACATCCTTACACAGGTTTACATCTAAGTAGTTGATAGATAACTCCTGAAAATCAGAAGTAAATTTAAAAAAATGAGTTGTGTTGTTCAAATATTGTAAAAATGTTGTGGCTAGATCTCGAGACCCATCATATAAAATGAAGATGTCATCAAGGAATCGGGTGTAATATTTGATGTATTTGCCCTCTTCCACCTTTACTGACCTGACACATACATATACATGCTTTCCTACAAAGTTATATTATGTAGCACAGTGTGGGTGACAGTGACTAGTGATACTTTATTATTCAGAGAAACTGAAACACTCACAATCCACTCACAATCCCCTACAATACCAGGGTGGACGGTACCAGTACAGGTTATATTGGTCTGTATTTCACAGCACAGTGTTCATATCCAACGTTCCTGTGGGAACAATGTTTGTTAGCACTACCTGACTGTTGCCACACAAGGTTCCAGATTACACATTAGTATTATGCACATACATCTCACTCTGTTACTGTACACACTCTGAACACAGCTTAACAGGTTGGGGTTTAAATGGGACATATGTGGCTTCTTAGTCATATAAGGTATTGGGGAGTTGCTAGTGTGCCAGTTTTGTTGTCGTAGATGTGTGTCAATCAGTTGTATTTCCCGTTTGCTGCCTATACATCTGAGATCATCCCACTGATTTCCCAGGGGGACAGGTTGATAGGCATTAGTTATGGGCCACTTTAATAGACAGTCTGGACATATCTGTACAGTTGTGGTGTATAATTCTGTATGCAGACTACTACCACTGGCAGGATTCAAACCGTGGCTGTGTGTGCTAATAAAACAGCAGTTAGCATCTCAGTTGCATGTGCTATTTGGGTTTTGTTGTCTGCATTTCCCCTCTTTACTGTCTATGTGTCTCTCAGTTGTACTAAATGGCCTCTGGGGATTACACCTGTCATATACAGGCATTCCTACACATTCATGTTATGGTGCATGGTTTGGGTAACAGTGCTTAATACTAAAGTACTATTACATGATTGCAAATCTACGTTACCATGTGATACCAGAATATATGCATACAGTCCAGCAGTTAGTCCTGCTTTGTCAGGGTATTACACTTTTATTGCAATACTAACAACATGAGACTCTTCCTGCCATATTCTCTAGTGTATGCAGTACTTGCCTTGAACAATAAAGGTTTTATAATAGCAATTACTTTAATACTACTTTTATTTTTATTTCCTATGACAGTAAAAGCATGAGTATTACTAACCTGCCTCGCATTGCAACCGTGCCAGGCAGCAGATGTGGGCCTCCTGGTTTGTGGCCCACTCCATTGCAGCTGTGGGGGACATAAGAGGAATATTTAGCCATACCTATCCATAATATACCTGAGCTGGCAATTATTAAACAGGTAGTGGACTTATACTTACACACAGCTGGGACATCCCCTGATGTTCTTGCCTCTTGGAGACACTACTCCAAGAGGTCCCCCTTCCACTGCTTCAGGTCAGCATAGTGGTGCCTGACCTGCTCACCAGTTCAGGGTATGCCAGTGGCACTGATGAGTTCATGGGCGAGATGGTCCCAGGCCTCCGCCTTATATTGGGAGCCCTGGTACTGGCCCTGCAGCAGTCTCTGTGCATGGTCTTTAACTAGGAGTCCAGCCATGACCATGTACTCCTGGATGCACCAGCACTGAGCCCGGAAGCGCACTCCTTCTCCCCTTACTGCCATAGTGCAAGGGGAAGGTACAACCAGTTATGACCTCATCTACACATTGCTCACACCTCCTAGGCTGGTCTGTGCAATGCTTGGTGTTGCCTACTGTAGACATTCATTATAATGCCTTTTTGGCATTGTGTTATTATTCATTACACCTTATATGTATGCCTAGTATCCCTGATTGATGTGTACATACACTCTGTGGGGTCCTTGTGTTTTATTGGGGACTTCAACACTCTATTACAAGTACACCTCACTTCTGGGCTTACTGCTGTACTCTAGTTCACATATTTATGTTATGTAGTCAGTTATGGCACATATGACTGTATACTGATGCCTTTCACAGGTTCAGTTTGGTTATACTATGGTAAGGACATGTTTACAACTACCTCATTTTTTGTGCTTCTGTGATGGCTTGGTGGGTAGCTACTGAGACTATGGTGTATAGCGTCTTGTGTTTGAGACCTGCATGGCTGTTTATTTTGGTGCTGGGCAGACAAAGGCCTATTGGATACAGAGTGATTAAGGCACGTTAAAGCAGTTGTAAGCAGATTTGCTCAGGTTTGCACAGTGATAAGCACAGATTATTTCAGGTTAAAGTTTCTTACACTCAGCTTCTACCTTGCTTAATCTGTGTAGGCAATGCTTACCCCCGCACAAACGCATTTACACACGCTTACTAGTGCTTACATATGCTTCCTACTGCTTATCTGTGCTTACACCTCCTTACTACTGCCATATTCATTATGACACTGACTCTTCACATGTGCATTTCTGGCATGCACTCCATTTCATAAATATATGTTATTTAGGGGTTTTTTTGCAATAAAAATATTGGTTATACCATGCTTTGCCATGTAAAATAGACTGTGCTGCAGTGGAACTCAAACCGGGAATGCCTGCTTGTTAGGTGAATGCTCTGCCAACTACACTATTGCTGTGTTGTTTCATTTGCATATTTCTTCCTTGTTATCCTCTTCAGCCTTTTTTGCTGCTTTAACCATAGCTAAGCAATGGGCACACCTGCACACCTATGGTTAGCTGTACTCGGATTTAAAAAAAAAAAAATAAAAGGGTTTGTCCTGTTGCTGTTGCACACATGGGGGACTGTTGGTGGGGATATGCGGACACCTATGAGTGGTCTCGCTCATTTATTTCCACTTTCTACTGTTCTACATTGCAAGGGCATGTTTATTCTGATAGCTCTGCTCTCATACATGCCTCCTGCACTCGTGCACACTCCACATAAGCCTGGGAGGTCAGGCATCACGCCTGCATTGATATGCATGGCGCGCTGCCGTCGTCCTCCTAAACTGGCACTTCCATGCAGGACTAAGCTAGTCCTGCACAGAAGATTAGTGAATCTGGGGGTAAATCTTTTATGAAAATTATTCACAGACATTGGAATATTCTGCTGGTGGAACACAAATTTTCTGATCATTTGGATGATACATGTGCTTTTTCTTTCTGTAGGGGCCGCACCTTGGGTTCACTTTTCAGCCACTATAAGAGATTGAACTACAGGGAGAATGTTCTGTATCAAAGAACATTGACAGGAGATATATTGAGGGGATGTGTCCCCTGTGGTCACTGTTCATACTGCCATTAGGTAAATAAGACAAAATAATTCAACAGCAAGAATACATCTATAGTATACAATATTTATTTTTTGGCCAATTGCAGTACAAGTCGGGTGATTTATCTGGCGACTTGTACATGCTCTGCGTTTTATGTGGGCCAAACATTGAGACCTTTGAAACTCAGAATAGGGGAACACAAGAGTTATATTAGACTCAAAAAGCCTTCAAATGCCCTTTACAAACACACTTGTAAACATAATACTTCGGTATTCAGCTTTACCATTATTGATCATATTATAGGGAATTGTAGGGATAAAGTTGGTTGGCACAGTGTATTGAACACTAAGGAGAAAAATGGATTATTAAACTAGGGGGCTTTTCCAAACTGGTTTGAATGAATACTTATGAATCAACCAATAGGAATGTCTACTGGGCTCTGCCTTTGCTTTATAAGAAGGGCCTTTTGGTTCTGTGTTTTGTTTTGTATTTTGTCTTCCACTGAAGAAGGCTATCTAGCCAAAATTGGTTTGGTTTGGGAGTTGGGATTCTTGTCCCTTCAACCATTGTTATATATCTTACACATTAAATTGTGTTTAAACCACACATTCTGTGCTGGGTCTTGTTTGTTTGTCTTTCCTGGAAGTTTGGAGCCATTGCACTTGCCGTACGTGTGGGTCTTAGAGGTTTGGCATATAGTAAAAACCCAATTAGTGTCCTATTAATTTGCGATTTATTTGTCCAATCAATTCTGTAGTAAAGGTGGATTCAACAGAGACAAGACTGACAGGCTAAAAGAAGGATACTGACTTCCACTCCAATGGATACTGGCTGCCATTTCAATGTTTGAAACTTGGGTGTATTCTACTAACTCAGAGAAAATGCCAATGTGACAATTGACAAAGTTGGTGGGGATAGTCCGGACAATTCAGTCACCATATGAACTGGTGAGGTGGAAGAACTAGGCTCTGTATACTACATGGATGATGGTGTGAAGTGTCCCATAGGCTGACAAACCAGGGGTGGTACAGTGACCACTGCTAGATTAAGTGAGGAGCTGTGGACATTGACAACTGTCAAGCTGAGCCATAACATGGACCATGGTCACTGATCACTGGTGGGGCGATATGGGGGAGTTAAAGATGGATGACACCCATTGCTAGATTACATATGCAGCATCTGAGGATGTCATAGTGAGAAAGGGACACACACAGCATGCAGTAAAGGCTTGTTTCTTATGGGAAGGATTACTGAATCTCTGTATGTGCAATTACATAATGGATCAGGATTCAGTGGTTACACAGAAAAAGGAGCCTCTTATTTTTATCTTTATATGATATCTTAATATACGGATATACTACTCATCAAGAGAGTAAAACCACGGTGGTGCAGCGGTAGCGTTGTTACCTCACAGAAAGAGGTTTTTCCGTTCGATTCTCAGCTGGAGCACCTTCTGTGTGGAGTCTGCATGCCCTCTCCACGGTCGAGTGGCATTCGAAAGACATGCATAGAATGGGCATGCCTTTGCTGAAGGTTGGATGTTGAGCTGGCACCTGTAAAAATTCTACTGCCAATCATTAGTGGACCAGAGTTCTGCTCTGGCGACCCCTAACCAGGAAAAGCCAGAAGAACAACTAGTCATCAAGAGAGTAGGGCCTATATGTTTAGTGGTGATCAGGAATGGGAAAAGGACACTGGATATCTGATATAATGTTTCAAATATCATTTACAGAGCCAAGCTGCATAGGCAAGGGCACCATTGTTCAGACTTACATACTCAATTATGGTTAAGGGAGTACTTAGCTCTAGTGTGTCAGCTGTACAGACTGCGCTTCTGAATCTAAAACAGCAATACAAATAATCAGATTTCATTTTGAACACCCAGTACAGTTATAAACACAGTTATTTCTATCAGTACTGAAAATTAGTGCACTTGCTTATAATTTTCATAATAAGTGATTTCAGAATATTTTGCTCAATATTTTGAATTTTGTGATGAACTTTACTATTAGTGCCTTTGGGACTCCTGGCTATGTGTTCTCTATCAAACCATCTGCCAAGATTTTGTTTATTGCAAATTTTATCTGTAGGTACTTGACGCATCTTCTCATAGTCCTACATTTTACATTTTATGGCTTGCTATATTAATTGCTGTTGCAAAATCCAATTTACTGAATTTTATGTCTTTAATTTCTGTTATGACTACTAAACAGTATGATTGTTGCAGCATTAATTAATGTGCCAAAATCCAATATATTGCACTTCATATCTTTAATTACTGGCAGTGTACAATTTTGCAAATAGCATTTCTTCTGAATTTGATAACGTAACTAATACTGCAGACTATTGCTTTGCAAGGACTCTGCAGTTTAACTCTTTGTGACAGCTTCTACACTGTGTTATTAGCCCTAAGGTTGCTGACATTACATTTAATGGAATTACCGTTTGCAGATGGACCCAGAAAACCATTCTAGGACCGCAGAGAGCTCTGTTAGGCTTAGTTTACAGACATCAGTCCTTCCTCACTAGGTATTGTCTCTTTTGTTAATATACCTTCTCCATTTACTCCAGCTGATTTCCTTTGGCTCATAAACTTTGCAAAACAGGGTAACACTCTTGCCTTACCTTCCAGGCAATACAAAATTGTTTACTCCTTTCATTTGTGTTTCTCTATATCTTTCTCTCTCTCACTCTCTTTCTTCTTGTTTCATGTAGCTTCTTTTGTCTGCACTAAGCTTATAACAAATTTCTAACTGCTGGTGACAACACTTAATAGATATTAAGAACTTACTTCTCAGGTGTCAGTGTGGCACAGGAAAGACCTGGTGGTGCTCCAAGTATGACATCATTGAGGGTTAAATGACCTAGTTATTGAGCCCTGGCTCCTTGCAGATGCATTGCTTTAAATCTATCCCTCTGTTCAAATATTTGCTGCTGCTGCACTGACATTGCACCTTTGTTAGGAGTACAACTCCTCTCCCTTAACCTCTGTTCTGGAATCAATTCATTCTTTCAAACTGCTTGCTGAAACACACCAGAAATTGGCTGTATATAATCATAATACACTGAACAGAATAGTAATTCCATTAGCAGTCCAGACTGTGATCATTCTAACTGTGCTGCAGGAACTCTGTTTCATTGATGGTGAGGGTACAGAAGGGCCGGAAAATAGGTTTAGGTGGCAGACTCAATCCTTATTTCTAACAAGTAATGATCTGATGCTAATTTTATTTTAAATGTTTTCTTCTTGCTGGCCACACACATAAGCAAAACAGAAGAGCTTCTGTTGAAGTAGGAGTGAGCATTATGCTGAGCACTAAACGATGTAATACCTAACTGTTGTAAGACAAGCAACTTTACACCACTGGGTATGGCTGTTAGACACATTATTGTTGATAACAGGTGACACTAAGTCAAATCCTGCACATTTTTCTATTGCCCTCACATCAGTAATATATATGATTGCTGATAGTTACATACACAGACTTCAGTTTTCACATTTTTAATGTATGCAGCATGTCCAGCAAAACTGAAAAATTAGATATTTTAGTGAAGATGTACAAGCTTGGCATCTGCAAGATAACATAAACCTGAATGAAGTAAGATAAATTCACACTTACTTATCTTATTGACAACTACAACGCATTTGTGTATAATATATTTGGGCAGATGACTGGTAGAGTGGAAGAGCAATGTTGCTACTAAAATGCAAACATCATTTACCCCATCCTCTATTTCTTCACTCGTTTGAAGGCTGTGATGCATTTAATGAGAGTGGATCATTGTGCAAGCAAAGTTAAGAGTTTTCACAAATTTTATGACTGCATGAATATCTAATAGTCTATGGTGATACGGCCTTATCCATGAAAGCTCAGCTTGTCTGTTAAAACTAAAATTACAAGTTAACATTATCTTTCCTGAAAACTAGGTAGGATCCAATGTAAAGATGCCAGATTATGTATGGGTTCACTGTCTGCTGCTGTCTCTCTAACTTATCTGTAAGCATTGCAGTTTCTTCAAAATAAAACCTGCCAGTTCATAATGCTTGCTCTATCCAAAAAAAAAAAAAAAACCACTGTTCCCAGAATTCAACAAAATCCGTATAGGCTCCATGTAGAGCCTACATGGAATGTATCCATGTACAATGCCACAGTTCCTCCTTGGCAGCATGCTATACATATTAATTATGGTGTGCTACTGAGGGAGATCACACTAACACAGATACTGAATCCATGCAAGCAGCAGTGTAGAGGCTATGCCATAGTTGTGGATTGTCCAGAAAAAATTCTGGATAGTTGTTAAGAACAGCACAATACCTTGAGCTTGTTACCCTGGACCGAAAGATGAACAACAGATTTTACTACATAAAATTGTAATTTAATTATTACTTTTTTTATGTTTATATGATATTTGTGTTGAGCGGTGCAATGCTTAACGATGCCAATTAGTGCTTATACATATACAGCAGACAACTGTTATATATCTAAAAATAGAAATCAGATGTAATCAATTTAAACTTTTTTATTTATTACTGCTTGTTTGTGAGGTGCAATGTGGTGCTTAGCAATGCAGAGCTGCACTTATACATATACAGTAGATATCTGGTATATTTCTAAAAATAGAAACCGAATGTATTAATTGTTGTAGCTTTGAGGTGCTTAGCAACGTGAAAACCCATACAGTAAAATTGTGCACAGCTAACAGGCACTTTAGTAGTATATGTGCAGATATACTAGCTCCCTTCACTATCCAAGTGGCTAGATTGTTAGAGTCATGATTTCCAATGTAGAACGTCCTAGGTTCAAGGCCTGATTACTCAGACGTTTTACATTATTTGCAGTGAAAATGTGTCAGGTGACTGAAAAATCATTTTAATAGAAAATTAAAAAAATGTTAAATTGAGAAAAGCTGCATGATGCTAAGCAGCCCTTAAACATGGTCAATGGTCTATTCCCACTTCCACCTTGATAAGCTTTGCTTAAACACAGTTTGTGCAAGTTTTTTCGATGCTAAGAGGCTCGGTGCTCTTTTTGAATGTTATAGCATGACTTGCAAGGGCAGGAATGCAGCCAATGTAAAGGCCAATAAGTGGGAATTTCCCATCATTCTTTGGTGTCTTCACTTGGCTGTGGATATGCCTGGTGCTGTTGGAGAAGGAGTGTGCTTTTGGGCATAGAGGTGGGGGTGTACTGTCCAGAGTTTTTGTTGGACTCCTGCTGAACGAATACCAAGGCTCAGAGTGTAAGTCTGAGGCCTGAGTTCGGTTGGCCAGGGAACTTACCAATGCTACTGGTATCTCCTGCACTGGTGAGCAGCATCATCACCACTATGACGACATGAGGCATAGGAAGAGGGGAACCTTGGACACCTGGATCCAAGATCCTAGGGCTGGGTAAACCCCACAGATATGTAAGTATTTTTGCCAGTAATTTAGAAATGTTCAAGCTGAATCTGTGCAAAACTGGTATACATAATGTTTTGCTTCTCTTACCACAGCTGCAGAAGACAGGGCTCACAATGTCCAGTCCCATGCAGGGTGCCTGGCCAGGGTGAGACAATCATGTGGTGAGTAGGAAAACATCAAAGTGAATAACTTAATGCATAATGTAATTATACAATAAATTAATTACAGAGTTTGCAGTCTCAACAGTCAAGTATGACATACCTGGGAAATCTTGGGTCTTTATTAATGTGTCTCTGCCTACCTGAAATGGTAAAGCAAGTTAAAGCAAGTAAGCATGCAATACTGTGTAGTATAGCTTCCAAACATCAGTTAGTATTGGGGTCTACCCAAATTAAGAGTCACTGTTCTGATCTGCTCATTGTTTGAAATATGCTGTAGTTTGCACTCAGTAAATGAACAGGGTATATGGTTCACTTATCAGAAGTCCTATCCAGACATCCATGGTCTAAATGCCAGAGTTGAAGCAACATTGATCAATAAACTGTAAAGGGTGGTGGTGCTTTGATATGTAATGTTGTCAAATAAAGTGTTTACTATTCCTGTATTCAGTACCTGTGTCCTAATCTGACACCAGTCAATGGTTAAATGTAAATGAATAAAGAATGTAGCCACAAATGTCTGAAATGACTGTAGTACAATACCCAGAGTAAGGTGCAAGCCTGTGTTCTGCTCATTCTGTCTGAAGTAATGCTATGTATTCCACCCAGTCAATGAACATGGTATATGGGTAAAGTAACTGAAGTCCTGGATTGCTATTCACATGTCTAAATGCCAGATTTTAAGGAACATTACCAATAAAGTTTAAAACAGGAGTGTGCTTTGATAAGTAATCTTTTCAAATAAGTGTTCATTATTCCTGTATTCAATGCATGTGTGTTCTAATCTGAGACCAGTCAACTGTTAAATGTAAATGAATCATGAATGTAGCCACAAATGTCTGAAATGAATGTAGTACAATACCCACAGTAAGGTTCAAGCCAGTGTTTTTCATTCTGTCTAAAATAATGCTGTATATTCCACCCAGTCAATGAACTTGGTATATGGGTAAGGTAACTGAAGTCCGGGACTGGTATCCATGTGCGTAAATGCCAGATTTTAAGGAACATTATCAAAAAAGTTTAAAACAGGATTGTGCTTTGAAAACTTATCTTTCCAAATAAGTTCTCATTATTCCTGTATTCACTGCATCTGTGTTCCATCCAGACATCAGTCAACTAACTGTTACATATTAACTACGAAATAATGCATCAAATTTCAGATATGCATGTATTGCAGTACCCAAAGTAAGTGTCAGTCCTCAGTTCAGATAATTTCTCCAAAATATGCTGTACATAGCACTCAGTAAATGATAAATGAATAGGGTATATGGTTAGTTCAACAGACAACCTACACAGGCATACTTGTACTGTTAGATTTCATGTGGCATTAATCATTACAGTGTAAAAGGAGATGATGCTTGCATAACTACTGGTTTCAACAAAAGTGCTCATTATTCATGTGTTTACTACATTTGGTTTCTAATGTGATACCACACACAGCTATACATGAGAGTAAATGTAGGATTTCACACAAAACACTGCAATAAAAGTCTCAAAAGGAGATGATGTTTTGAGATTCATTATACTGAAATAAAGTGCACATTATTCCTGCAGTCACTGCTTGTGGGTTCTACCATGGCAGCCAGCTGAGAAATGACCAGCTGTCTAGTGTACTTAGTGTACACAAACATACCGCTCAACTGTCATGCTTTTGAAGAATGTAATGACTAGTGCCCCATATGACTGGCCCTTGATTAGTAGATGCATGCCATTACCTGGGATACAATTTATTGGCAATCCATTTTTGGAACACCTTGGTACTAAAGTATGAGCACACTATGTAAAACAGTTCCTTGTAGTTGTGCCTGTGTACCAGCATTTGTTAGTGTTTGGCCCATACTGTCCCATGCTAACAGATTGAAAGCTATGCACATGCAACATCATCTATACAATATTTGCAGTCAATGTACTCACAACTGAAATTGCACATCTGTAGAAGTATGTATTAGTAGTCTGTACAGTAATATTCCCTGCAAAGTTAATAATGGTATTTTTTCTCTCTCTCCCCACCCCTTATCTTCTTTAATTTATTAATGTTATTTATTTCTATGATTTGATATTAATATGTTATTTGTAACTAACTGTTATGTTAGCCTTATGTGTTATTTCATACTACTTTGCTGGTAAAATATTTTTTTTATTGTGTTCCTCATTATATTCATTTATATTTCTTTTGATTAATCAATATTATCTGCTATTATGTTAATACTAACATTTCTTTGGTTATGTTTATTGTTACCTTATGTTTATATTTAATTTTACTACAGCGCGACAAAGTAGGCCAGTTCCTGGTGATCCACCTACCTTGGCTCCCCCGACCGTGGCACTGGGGTTCAGCAAATCTGGGCCGCAGCCCGGAAGTGCCCCCTCTGCTGCCCCTGCACTACCTGTGGCATCGGTTAGTTCTGCCCCACAAGCTGGGGCTGGGCGCCCCTCTGAAAGTGGAAGCAGAGGGGGTGATTATGTCACCCATGAGGAACTGTCAGGCATGGTGCATGGGTTGCTGCGCTGGACTCTCGGTGCACGCCTATACAGGATGGAGAACATGGTGTCCATCCTGTTGGGGCAGCCTCACCCTGGATGCCAGTGTCCACCACTGCCTCCACAGGGGCAGTGAAGGAGCAGTGCTGACAGTCCCAAGGGTGAGGACTTGAGTCGCACTACTACAGTGTGTGATGTCCTTAGGACTGAGATTCCACAACACCCTCCCCATCCAAGGTGTGCACCTCCCTCTTGTGTCACACATCAACCTTGTCTGCTGTCTTGTCTGTCTGCCACAGTTTCCTCACCTTCCCAACTTATCTCCCCTACATGTACCTATGCCCCTTTCCCAACATTCCACTCTCACCTTAAAAAAAAATTGGCACCTGTCCCAAAACAAAAAAAATTTTGCCCCATACATAGCACTCCATTTCACACGTGTCCACTAGACACACTTAATTTAGACCAATTGACTTGACAATGCACTTCTGTTATCCTCATCCCTCCCTCTGAGGGAGACAGTCCAAACTGAGCTAAAAAAATTGTTAAAGTGCACAATTGTTGCTGTATAAGAAATGGAGGACTATGGTTCTTTCCTACACTTCAGCGTTCTAGCAGATGCCTGAAGGTTTTTGGCCAAAATTGACTGGTATTTGGAACTGTTCATAATTCCCTCCACCTTGACTAAATCCCCAGTTCCAGCTGAAGAAAAGCAACCCCAAAGCATGATGCTGCCACCACCATGCTTCACTGTGGGGATGGTGTTCTTTTGGTGATGCAAAGTGTTGTTTTTGCGCCAAGTGTACCTTTTGTAATTATGGCCAAAAAGTCCACTCTTGGTCTCATCAGACCATACAACATTTTCCCACATGCTTTTGGGAGACGATGTATTGTTCTGCAAATTTTATCTGGGCCTGGATGTTTTTCTGTGTAAGAAAAGGCTTCAGTCTTGCAACCCTACCACATAGTCCAGAAATATGGAGAATATGGGAGATTGTTGTCACATGTAGTACACAACCAATACTTGCCAGAAATTTCTGGAACTCCTTCAGTGTTGCTGTAGGTCTCTTGGCAGCTTACCTGACCAGTTTTTGTCTTGTCTTTTCATCAATTTTGGAGAGAAATCCAGTTCTTTGCAACATCACTGTTGTCCCATATTTTCTCTACTTTTTGATGACTGCCCTCACTGTGTTCCATGCTATATCCAATGCTGTGGAAATTTTTTTGCAACCTTCTCTTGATTGATACCTTTCAACAATGAGATCCATTTGATGCTTTGTAAGTTCTCTGTGGACCATGGCTTTTGCTGTAGCAGGCAACTGAGTAAATGTCAGGAAAATCCTACGAGAACAGCTGAACTTCATTTGTGTTTAATCAGAGTCTCTTTAATTGATGCCAGGTGTGGACCCAAGAAGACTGAATGCAGTAATTAAATCAAAAGGTGCTTCAACAAAATATTAGGTTAAGGGTGTACACACACAGCAAAGTATTAGTTTATGGGTGTGCACACTTATGCAACCAGCATATTGTACATTTTTTATTGTTTATATTTTATCCCATAACAGATTTGTTTGTTTTACAATTGAATTGCACATGTTATAGGTCACATTAAAGGTGTGAAATGTTTTGAAATGATTTATTGTGGTCTCATGTTTTTATATCACAAAAACTTGGCATTTTAACAGGGGTGTGTACACTTTTTATATCCACTGTATTTTTAATCTGTTTTGTACATCTATTATAATTTGTTACATAACCAAGAGACCAGGTCTTGTCATTTGTGCTTAAATTTGTATTAAAGTTAACATTACCATAGAGATACGGATAGCCCACTCCTTCACGTTCTGAAGTTACATAGTTTATACTTTTATTAATTAATGAAGTGCTATACCCCCTAGAATGAAAATATTTTGCCATATGATCAACCTCTATCTTAAAACTATGTTCTAAGGTATTAAGCCTACTTTCACATAAAAAAATGACTCTTCACAACACCTTTATATACATGCCAAGGATGCATGCTGTTGGCATCCACATATCTAGTTGTCTGTACATTCTTCCTATGTATAATAGTATGTAGTGTACCATTATTAATAAGTAAGGTGATGTCAAGAAAATTAATTTCATCACACAAAAAATTCAGATCAAATTCAAGAAAATTAGTTATATCATGTAGTTTCTTAACAAATGTCTGTAAAGTATCACTATCACCTCACCAGAGGAGGAAGATATCGTACATGAATCATTTATAAAAAAAACTTACTGATTTTATGATTAACTGTCAATGAGCTCACATCATAGATGTGCATTTCCTCCCACTTAGCCAACACAAGAGTAGCATAGCTGTTTGCTACTGGGGTCCCCATTGCTACCCCTAAAAGCTGTAGATAGATTACATCATTAAAGATGAAAATATTATTTTCTAAAATTAATTCCAACATTGAACAAATTAAAAAAATGTTGCTCTCCATATAGTCACTATACTTAATTAGAAACTCTCTTATGTACTGTACCCCTAGATCATTGGGAATCATAGTAAAAAGGAATATTATATCCATTGTCACAAGCAGGACATCATTACATGATTTGGTCTGTAAAAACAACCTCATAGCAAAGAGGAAATCACTGGTTTCCTTCATGTAGCTATTACTATACTTTAGTAATGGCTTTAACTGCTGATCAAGATATTTAGAAATTGCTGTGGTAGCCCATTGCCTGCCTCAAACTATTGGTCTCATAGGAAGAAAGTATAAGTTCTTATGAATTTTAGGAAGGCCATAAATAATCAGACACGTAGGATGTGCAACATACAAATAATTATATAAATCTGGGGTAATAGCTGACTCCATAAGAGAGTCATATAAAAATGATTTCACCTTATAAATCATTCCCCCGGATTTACTATCCTTCCATGCAGGACTAGCTTAGTCATGCCGCTTGAGCTCTTAATCTTACATGGAGCATGTAAGAGTGCAGAAGGCATGTCTGAGAACAGAGCTCTCAAAATATACACACCTCTGCAATGAAGAACAGCAGACAAGTCCAAAATGAATGAGTGAGACCACTCATAGGTGTATGCATACCCCCAGCAACATCCCCCAACGAATTTAACCATATGGTGCATGGGTTTGCCCATCACTTAGCTATGGTTAATGCAGCTTAAATGGCAGAAGAGGATAAAAAGCAAGATATATGCTAATGAAGCAGTATAGCAATAGTGTAGTTGGTAGAGCATTCACTTTACGAGGAGTCATGCCCGGTTTGAGTCCCACTGCAGCACTTTGCATGTCAAATCACTTTATGATCAATGTTTTTATTTGCATAACCTATGAAATAATGTATATTTGTGAACTGGAGTACTGCATTAAATGCAGCTGTGAGGTGTCAGTGTCATAATGCTGCAAAGTCCACAGATAATCACATGTGCCCCATACAGTATATGTACACAGTAATCAGGGATACAAATGGAAGGTAAAATGTGTAATGAATGATAACTCCATACAGCTTCCAAATCCCCCACCTTCCCAAGAACCATTAGACATTACTGTCTAAATTAGTGCAGTGGTAAGTGGGAGTAAGCACTAGTAAGCAAGTGTAAGCACTATTAAGCAGTAGTAAATGGGAGTAAGCATATGTAAGCATTAGTAAGCAGGTTTCAGCCTGTTTACATGGGGGTAAGCAATGCACACACAGGTTAAGCAATATTGAAGCTAACTCTCTGTAAGCATATTTAACTGGAGGTTAGCATTGCTTACCATCATGCAAACCCACTTACAATTGCTTAAAAGTGCCTTTATCACTCTGTATGCAACAGCCGCTGTTCTGGCCAGAAACAAAATAAACAGCCTTTGCAGGGCTTGAACCCAGGACCCTGTACACCACAGTCACAGTACTTAACCACTAAGCCATGACAGCAATACATAACATTGAGGTATCACTAACCAAATCCTCACTATAGTAAAATAAAACTGAACATGTGAAAGGAATCTATATACAGTCTTATGTTCTATAACCTACTACATAACATAAATATGTGAACTGGAGTACTGCAGTAAGCCCAGATGTGAAGTGTAATTGTAATAAAGTGTTGAAGTCCCCTAATAAACACAAGGACCCCATACAGTGTACGTACACATGAGTCATGGATACCAGACACATATATAACATGTAATGAATAATAAATCAATGCCAAAAAGCAAATATAATGCAAATTAAATATTAACCAATGCTAAGCATTGCACAGGCCAGCTTAGTTGGTGTAAGCAATGTGTAGGCCAGCTAGCTCAATTTGCACATTGGTATACCCCTTTAAACAATACCAACATTAGGTAAGCAGGTTTGCCCATAGCTTAGCCTTTTCAAAACCATCCAATCATGGCAAAGTGCGGGAAATCGGCCCTATTTAAACCCAACAGGTAGGAATACATCTCATAACTGGTTGTAGCTTCCCCTTGCAGGCACTATGTCTGGAATGGGAAAGGGTGTGCACTTTCGGGTGCAGCGCTGGGGCATCCAGGAGTCCAGAGTCATGGCAGGAATCCTAGTCAAAGACCATGAGCAAAGACTGCTGCAGGGCCAGTACCAGGGTTCCTAATATAAAGCAGAAGCCTGAGACCATCTCACCCGTGACCTCACCAGTGCCACTGGCATTCTCTGAATTGTTAAGCAGGTCAGGCATCACTATGCCAACCTGAAGTGGTGAAAGGGTGATCTCTTGGATCAGTGAATCCAAGAGGCTAGGAAGACAGGGGAGGTCCCAGCTGTGTGCAAGTATCACTCCACTACCTGTTTAATAATTACCATCTCATGTATATTATGGATAGGTATGGCTAAATATTCCTCTTATGCCCTTCACAGTGGGAAGAGAGTGGGCTACAAACTGGGAGGCCCATGGATGTCGCTTGGAGAGGTTGTGATGCGAGGCAGGTAACTAATACTCTTGCATGTACTGTCATAGGAAATAAATCTAAAATTATTAGTAAGTTAATTGCGTGTATAAGACCTGCATTGTTTAAGGCAAGTACTGCATACACCAGAGAATATGGCAGGAAGAGTCTCATATAGGTTGTATGTAAATAAAAGCATAATAGCCTGACAATGAAGGTCTAACTGCTGGACTGCATGTGTTTACTCTGGTATCATATGGTAATGTAGATTTGCAATCACTTAATAGTACTGTTGTATTAAGCACTGTGCAACATAAATAAAATGAGTAGAAATGTCTGTATATAACTGGTGTGATCCCCAGAGGTCATTTAGAACAACTGAGAGAGACATAGAGAGAACACATTTAAAAGATAAACAGAATCAAAATAGCAACTGAGATGTGAACTGTTGTATTTTTAGCACACACAGCCATGGTTCGAATCCTGGGAGTAGTAGTAGTCTGCATACAGAATCATACCCCACAACTGTACAGATATGTCCAGAATGTCCAGTAAAGTGGCCCATATCTGCTGCCTGTCACTCTATCCCCCTGGGAAATCAGTGGGCTGATCCCAGATGTATAGGCAGCAAACATGAAATACAACTGATTGTCACACATCTATAAGAACAAACCTGTCACTCCAGCAACCCCCCAAACTGTTATGAAAGTTGTAAGTCAAGTATGTCCATCTACAACCCCATGTTGTCAAGCTATGATCAGAGTGTGTACAGTAACAGAGTGAGATGTATGTGCATAATGCTAACGTGGAATCTGGTACTTTGTATGGCAACATTCAGGTAGTACTAACAAACATTGCTCCCACATGTCCATCAGATAGAAACACTGTGCACAGAAATAAAGGATTGATACCCTGTACTGGTACTGTTTACTTTGGTATTGTATGGCATTGTTATTGTTGCAGTTGCTCTGAATAATAAGGTATCACTCATCACTGTTACCCACACTGTACCACATAATATAACTGTCTATGAAATCCTGTATAAGAGTATTGTAAGTGAATAAAAGTTGAAGAGGGCAATAGTCTACATATGTCCTGGTTCACCTGCATGTGGTCAAGACATGGCCAGAGTCTGTGCAAAAAGAGATGGAAAGGTATGTGCATAACATCAACCTGGAATCTGGGAGTATGTGTAGAAACAGTTAGTTAGTATTAACAAACAATTCACAATTCCTCCATAAGTATACCAGGTAAGAGGTGTATACTGCAGGTAAAACCAGTTCATGTATTTAGTTGTCGACAGCCATACCACTGTCCAAACTAAGACAATAGGGTAGTGTACTAATACTTGTAAGGTACAGATAACAGCACTGACTATAAAAGTAATGTGAACTACAGGAATATAGTAGTTGTTAATTGACACCCCCCCCCCCACCATATCTGCAACAATAAACAAATACCCAACTCAACTGATACGTGATGACTTAACTGTAATGTTGGGACATAGGTTCATAGGTTCATACTAGGCTATCTGCCCGAGGGCATTTATAAGCCTAGCCCATTGTTTTGTGGCTTACGCCACCCCTTTAGTATGGGGAACTATACCCATTATTTTGCTGTGCCTCTGTCGAGCAGTGACACTGAGGTAATTCCTGGGGTATATCTGCGATCTCCCATCCATTGGTCAAGATTTCTCTTGAACAAGGCCAGCGAGGTGCTCTGCCTCACATGTACCGGGATTTTGTTCCACAGCATAGGGAGTCTTTGGGTGATGAATCTATCTCTCCAGCACGTCCTATTAATAGCCGTGTCGAGGTTTAAGTCTCCGCCCTTGTGGCTCTGATGGATCTAGATTTTTTGAGGTGAAGCATATTCATCAAATCTGGGTTTGACATGGCCTTGTATGTTAGGCAAAGGTCACCTCTGAGCAAGCGGTAAGCGACTGAATAGAGCTGGAGTTCTTTCAGTCGGGCAGCATAGGACAGATTTTGAGACCCTTTATCCTTTTGGTGAGGAACTTTTGTGGCCTCTCCAGCTGCTGCAAGTGTCGGGTCAGATACATTCCGAATGGGGCATTGTACTCAATCATTGGTCTGATGAGTGATGAGTAAAGGGAGACTATGACGTCCCTTGATCTAGATGAGAATCCCTTCATGATAAGGTGGGCAATGTAGAAGGACTTCCTAACTACTTTAGCTACATGGGTGTCGAATGACAGACTACTATCAACCTGGGTCCCCAGGTCCCTGATAACTTCTTCTGTGCTCAGTGGATTGCCACCTATTTGGTAGCTAGGGTAACCTTGTTTTTCCCGAAGGGTATGACTATGCATTTTTGGCATTTAACTTTAGGCCGTGGCTCTGGCACCAGTTATCCGTTTCTGTGAGACCCTTCTGAAGGATATCTGTGTCAGATGTGTTTTCTACTATGGCGCCCAGTTTGCAGTCATCTGCAAACTTTGTCAGCCATAACCCTCCTGTGTTTGCTTGTACTTGGAAAAGTAGATGCCAAACAAGAGTGGGCCCAGGACTGAGCCCTGTGGGACACCACTTGTGACAGGCTTTGAGTCTGACATGGCGCCAGCAACTCTGACCCTGTGGGTTCTGTCACTCAGCCAGTTTGCAACCCATCTTGTGATGTATGGGTTAACATTTAAGCTGATGAGTTTTTCAATGATACCCGTGGGGTATTGTATCGAAGGCCTTAGCCAGATCGAGGTAGGCTGTATGGACTGCCTTTCCCTCATCAATGGCTTTGGTGACTGTTTCGAAAAAGTCAACCAAGTTTAAAAGGCATGATCTGCCTTTGACAAAGCCAAACTGGGTTGGATACAAAGTCTGCAGATTCCCTATGTCTTTATTTATGAGGTCCATTATGATCCTCTCCATGGCTTTGCAGATAAGGCTTGTCAAGCTAATGGGCCGGTAATTTCCAGGGTCTGTGGAGGCACCGCCTTTGTGAAGTGGGACCACAGTTGCAGTGCGCCACTCTGGGTACGTATCCAGAGGTAAGACTTTGATTAAACAGCTGTCCTAGCTGTGGGTTTAATTCCTCATTGAGTTCGTGGAGCACACAGCCGGGGACACCATCGGGTCCCATGGATGCTGTGTTTTTTGCTTTGGAGAGAGCAGTTCTCACTTGGGCGCTGGAGATGTTTGGGGGGCTGCACTCATTTGGTATAGATATCTCTCCTTTTAGGGGGGAGGGGGGGGAGAAGTTTGCACTGAACCTGTCAGCCAGTATGTTGGCAATGTCTGTAGGATCAGTAATCTTCACATCATTTTGAACTAGTTCTGAGCATATCTGGGAGTTTCCTCCTAGGTTTCTAACATAGCTAAAGAAGGCCTTATGATTGTCTTTTGAGTCTTTAGCTATTTTTCTCTCGAAATTTGCTTTGGATGATTTTATGAGAGCTCTTAGTTTTTTACTTATAGTGATCAAGGGTGTCTTACCTTTTAAGGATTTTGCTCTATCTTGTAGTAGCTTCCTCCTTTTGTTGTAGAGTTTGTTTATGGCTGGGGTCCACCAGACTGGACGCTTTCCTTTGGTACAAAGAGTCTTTGTTTTGCTTGGGATTGCCTTATCCATGCAGTCCTGCAGGTGCTGGTAGAAGGCGTTTGTAAGTGATTCAGCGGCTTGAGTATTGTTTTCCGCCGGCTCGGGGGCCTGAAAGGAGACCACACTAGTCTTTAGAAGTGTGAAGTCGGCTTTTGAGAAGTTCTTTACTGTGGTCTTTTTTATTTCAGGTGGGGTGGGATGAGGACCTCCAGCGAGATTAGTTTGTGATCTGATCTCACCAGTGAGGGGTATACTTCCGGTGTTAAACATTGTGCTCCCATGTTCGTGATGATGAGATCAAGTATGTTATCTCCTCTTGTGGGGATGGTGACTAGTTGTTCCATGGCATTTGAGTTTATGAATTCCAGGAACTTTTGGGCTAGGGTGTTTGGGCTTGAGTAGTGTTCCCAGTCTATATTAGGGTAATTGAAGTCACCTAGTATGATGGTGTTTGGTGATACATTTATCCCCTCTAGTGTTTTCAGGAAGGCCATGTGAGTTTCCTGAGTTTGTGAGGGTGGCCTGTAACATGCTACAATTTGCAGAGCAGTCTTGCCTATGGTTAATTGCACCTGGATGGTCTCCGATGCATCGTGCGTTGCCACCAGTCTTGAGGTGTGGGTGTCCTTGATGAATATGGATACCCCCCCTCCTTTCTTGGTATTGTCCGGATTTTGGGGCCGGAACGCATGATATGAGGTAAAACCTGATAGCGCTGGGGTGCTCTCAGGAGCCTTGAACCAGGTTTCTGTCACAGCACAGAGATCGATGTTCTCCATACTGAGAAGGGCCTTGAGTGCATGCATTTTGAGATTTAGACTTCTGGCATTGAGCAGCATTACCCTTAGTTTTTTTCCTTTTTTGTGTTCTAGGGTGGTAGGTTTAGAATTTGAGCCTTGCCTAAAAAAGGCACTATGGGGTGGCAAGAGCCTTTGCCAATATCCGGAATCCCAGGGGTGACAGGTGCAAGCCGTCCCTTGCGAAGCAGCGTGGCTTGTCCAGCATGTCATCCCAGGCAGACAGATACTGGATCCCCTTTGAATGACACCAGTGTTTAAGCCAATTGTTAAAGCTGATCATCTTATCTCTGTATTGTGGCATCATTCTTGGTGAAGGTAGGATACTGCTCAAGGTCAGGGTCATACCTGCCTGGGCTACATAATCAGAGAGCTCCTCAATGTCTCTTTTCATGTAGTCCAAGGAGGTACGTCTCAGGTCGTTTACACCAGCGTGGACAATGACTGAGTCATATTTGTACCTGCTGTTGAGAGACCTGAGTGCTTGCGTTATGTGGCGGATTCTAGCCCGACAGGCAGCTTACTGTGACCTTCTCCTTACTCAGTCTGGTGAGCGGGACGTCAGTGTGTCTGACTATGGAGTCACCAATGACTAGTGTGTCTGGCATTGTGTTTGGCCTTAAGGGCTGTGACTGTTTGACACTCTGACTGTGAGGTCTATGTGTTGCGGGTGTTGTGTTCTGAGGTGGTGGTTGTTTGGGTGTCTGCTTTGGTGGCCTCTGCTGTTTTGGTAGATTTTTGATCAGAGCCTCGAGTATGTCTTTGTGTGTTTATGTGTATGATTTGAGGTTGTAATGGTACTATGTGAGACTGGGTCTATAGTGTATGTGGTAACCTTCTCCTCCTGACTGGTCTTGCCAGTCCTATGTTGAGAGAGCTCAGCCTCCAGTTTGGCCGTATAGTTGCATCTCTCGCATGTATTTGTGTTTTGTGGGAGGAGGAAAGGGTTGTCTGTGTACATGAGGCAAATGAAACATTGCCTCAATATTCCCAGGTTCACCAGCTGAGCAGGAGAGGACACTAGCAACTGATCCCTCGACATGCTAGAAGGGTAGATGAAAAACTTTAAAAAGATTCCGGGGACGTGGGTGACCGAGAAATGGGGGTTGCCTTTTGGGGTACTATCTATGACAAGAGTGCCGTATCAAGGTAATAAGTACTGTAGGAGCAAGTGCTAGGTTTAATAGATAGAGAATAGTCTACTTGGAGTCAAGTAGAGTTGATCTTTTAGTTATAGGATACGCTGATTTGATCAGTAGTATAGTTCGAGGAAGGTAGTTTTAAGGGAAAATTTGAAGAGTGGACTTTAGGTAGCCGAATAGTTTAAACCTGCTTAACTGGCACTGCCCTAGTGTGCAACAGTGGCAGCTCAGCTAAATCGCTCTAAATCGCTAACACGCGTTTAGCTGCTTTATACCAGGGGCTGGAAAAGCTAGAAACTGGCCCAAAACGACCAATAAACTACTAGTTACTGGCTGAAACCTCACAAAACTGGACAAAAGGCAGCTCAATGCTTCCCACTCCCACTGGTAAGCAAGGTAGCTTTCCTTCCCCCAAATAAGGCAAGGAAACAGTACACAGGAACTACAACCAAAGCCCAGGAATCAGCAACTCTGAAACTGGACTAAACTAGTAAAGCAGGAAAGCAAGGTAGCTTCCCTTCCCCCAAATAAGGCAAGGAAACAGTACACAGGAACTACAACCAAAGCCCAGGAATCAGCAACTCTGAAACTGGACTAAACTAGTAAAGCAGGAAGAACAAGAGATATTTTTTCTTTTTTTCTTTTTTTTCACAAAACAGGCAGAAACAGGTACAGCAAACACTTATAAATGCTATGAATCAGCTACTACAGCTTACACAGAAGAATTTGCTACAAATACAGTCAAATAGTAACAAACAAGGATTCCAAGTGCAATATTAAGTTAAATGCAGTAAAAACAGCTTCAATGTAACAGAAAGGCAGGCGAAATACAGTTGCTAGGTATTCAGATGTGGAAAGCAACAAAAATATACTTAGTATCAAGAAAAGTCACTTATTCAGCTCTCTGCAGCCTGGATTACTCTGCTGGCCCACATGGAGTTTGTGCTGAGTAGGTACAAGCTGAAAGTTTTATACCAGGGGGCTGGAAAAAGCTAGAAACTGGCCCAAAACGACCAATACACTACTAGTTACTGGCTGAAACCTCACAAAACTGGACAAAAGGCAGCTCAATGCTTCCCACTCCCACTGGTAAGCAAGGTAGCTTCCCTTCCCCCAAATAAGGCAAGGAAACAGTACACAGGAACTACAACCAAAGCCCAGGAATCAGCAACTCTGAAACTGGACTAAACTAGTAAAGCAGGAAAGCAAGGTAGCTTCCCTTCACCCAAATAAGGCAAGGAAACAGTACACAGGAACTACAACCAAAGCCCAGGAATCAGCAACTCTGAAACTGGACTAAACTAGTAAAGCAGGAAAAACAAGAGATATTTTTTTCTTTTTTTCTTTTTTTTTTTTCACAAAACAGGCAGAAACAGGTACAGCAAACACTTATAAATGCTATGAATCAGCTACTACAGCTTACACAGAAGAATTTGCTACAAATACAGTCAAATAGTAACAAACAAGGATTCCAAGTGCAATATTAAGTTAAATGCAGTAAAAACAGCTTCAATGTAACAGAAAGGCAGGCGAAATACAGTCGCTAGGTATTCAGATGTGGAAAGCAACAAAAAATATACTTAGTATCAAGAAAAGTCGCTTATTCAGCTCTCTGCAGCCTGGATTACTCTGCTGGCCCACGTGGAGTCTGTGCTGAGTAGGTACAAGCTGAAAGTTTTATACCAGGTGGCTGGAAAAGCTAGAAACTGGCCCAAAACGACCAATAAACTACTAGTTACTGGCTGAAACCTCACAAAACTGGACAAAAGGCAGCTCAATGCTTCCCACTCCCACTGGTAAGCAAGGTAGCTTCCCTTCCCCAAATAAGGCAAGGAAACAGTACACAGGAACTACAACCAAAGCCCAGGAATCAGCAACTCTGAAACTGGACTAAACTAGTAAAGCAGGAAAGCAAGGTAGCTTCCCTTCCCCCAAATAAGGCAAGGAAACAGTACACAGGAACTACAACCAAAGCCCAGGAATCAGCAACTCTGAAACTGGACTAAACTAGTAAAGCAGGAAAAACAAGAGATATTTTTTCTTTTTTTTTTTTTTTTCACAAAACAGGCAGAAACAGGTACAGCAAACACTTATAAATGCTATGAATCAGCTACTACAGCTTACACAGAAGAATTTGCTACAAATACAGTCAAATAGTAACAAACAAGGATTCCAAGTGCAATATTAAGTTAAATGCAGTAAAAACAGCTTCAATGTAACAGAAAGGCAGGTGAAATACAGTTGCTAGGTATTCAGATGTGGAAAGCAACAAAAATATACTTAGTATCAAGAAAAGTCGCTTATTCAGCTCTCTGCAGCGTGGATTACTCTGCTGGCCCACGTGGAGTCTGTGCTGAGTAGGTACAAGCTGAAAGTTTTATACCAGGGGGCTGGAAAAAGCTAGAAACTGGCCCAAAACGACCAATAAACTACTAGTTACTGGCTGAAACCTCACAAAACTGGACAAAGGCAGCTCAATGCTTCCCACTCCCACTGGTAAGCAAGGTAGCTTCCTTCCCCAAATAAGGCAAGGAAACAGTACACAGGAACTACAACCAAAGCCCAGGAATCAGCAACTCTGAAACTGGACTAAACTAGTAAAGCAGGAAAGCAAGGTAGCTTCCCTTCCCCAAATAAGGCAAGGAAACAGTACACAGGAACTACAACCAAAGCCCAGGAATCAGCAACTCTGAAACTGGACTAAACTAGTAAAGCAGGAAAAACAAGAAATATTTTTTCTTTTTTTTCTTTTTTTTCACAAAACAGGCAGAAACAGGTACAGCAAACACTTATAAATGCTATGAATCAGCTACTACAGCTTACACAGAAGAATTTGCTACAAATACAGTCAAATAGTAACAAACAAGGATTCCAACTGCAATATTAAGTTAAATGCAGTAAAAACAGCTTCAATGTAACAGAAAGGCAGGCGAAATACAGTTGCTAGGTATTCAGATGTGGAAAGCAACAAAAAATATACTTAGTATCAAGAAAAGTCGCTTATTCAGCTCTCTGCAGCGTGGATTACTCTGCTGGCCCACGTGGAGTCTGTGTCCTATTGTTTGATAATTATTAAAATCTGTTTCTATGCATGTGCTATGTTGAAATCCTCCAACACTGGTAACATGGTGCCATCAATGTACCTGCATGCTGTTGTAATTACCACTGTGGTCCCCTATATGCATGTGCTCTGTTTGCTATGGAACTGCTCCATATCTGGTTTCTGGGTTAGTGGGAATATCTATGCATGTTGTTATACCTAATCCTGGATTGTGTTGACTATTACTAACCCAGATATGTTGATAAAACATAAACACCATAGCACGTATAGGAATGCGGGTCCCAGCAGACCCACCTGTCCCATCTCAGCTGGCCGTGGCACCA
>NC_056735.1:331904261-332050847 GCF_019279795.1 Protopterus annectens
CCACACTGGAAACATGGCTACAATCACATAGCATAAAGTGTGGTACAATAAAAATACAAGAACTGTGGTAATCTTGCTGTATGAGTTGCTCAAACCTGTTTCCATCTTTATGTCTTTCAGGCAAGATGTCACATGGATGGCTCCCATCTTATTCAGTAGCTGAAAATGAAGTAGTGCTAACCTACCTAATCCAGCACTACCCTGTCCTGTTTGGCTAGGCCACCCATGAGCAGCAGGAGAGGACCGCCCTATGGAAAGACCTAGTCCACAGGGTCAATGATGTCAGACTGCACAACTGCAGTTATGAGCAGGTCCGGCATCATTGTTCGCAATGCCTATCAGCATGCTGCTGCTGCAGTCTGGGGGGATTACCTTGCAACAGGGGTGGCCATGCCATCCATCCCCCCCGATGAGTGTAGAGGAACTCCTCGCCAGCCTCATGGCACTTGCCCATCCTCACAGCCAGCAACTGCCAGACACCATTATGGAGGTGGGTGCTATCCACACACTGGCTGAGGAACATGCAGGTAAGGCCACAGGGCACATCAGTAGACCAATGTTGCGTATACAGCCACATCTGTACAGGTAGGTCATACATATCTGACAATATATATATATATATATATATATATATATATATATATATATATATATACATATATATATATATATATTTTGCTGCTGCTTAGTAGTAATAAACAGGTGTGCATATGTGGTAGTATTGCAGGCATGTACTGTAATGCTGCACCCACCCTGTAGCAATGCCACACGTGTGGCCACTGACTTCGCATCTCTCACCCTCTTATGTAGGTCCCTCCGGTATACCACCAAGGCAGCAGCCTGTAGCTGGTGAGTATGGTTTATGTTGATGTATATTCCATGCACACATCTTACACACCTACCCAGAATGCATGCTGTACATGTGCACGTATTGTTGCTGTTAAATCCACGGCATCACAGTGGTGACCATGATGGGATACTGGAAGGGTATGTCAGACACCCGCAAGATAACTAACATCCTGTCATTGCAGAATGTGTCCACAGGGATTAACATAAAGGTGGGAGACATGGCCTATAGTAGGGACATGTGGAAAACATCACCCGTATACAGTGCATTAGCAGTGTATATACCAGCAGTACAATGGCAACTGTTACAGATTTACACAATGGCATAACGTATTACTGTGGTCCACATTATTAGCTGGGACTAGGCTGTAACATGTGGTGTTCAGTGTATGGTAAACTGCAAACTGACACACGTGTAGCCCTTACTTGTCATGCATCTGCAAAAAGGCTGAAGGTGGGGAGGGGGTGTCAGCATGACACACCAGTGCACTGCAGCAGGGATCCTAAGGATGCTAAAAATGGCTGCATCTGCACACAGTCAGGTTCAGGGATTGTGGCAGACATACCCTACCACCACAGCAATAGTGATGGCAGTGTGTGAACACCAAGGGATGTGCACGAGTAGACCTTGCAAACATGCAGATTTGGGGGACATGTGTAGGGCAGACTGAACATACACTGGCAAATGCAGATGGTTCATGCTAGTATACCCCTGCCAGGAGTAGTGACTGCTGTAGTACACATAACAATAGTTGCAACAAACCGTCATGATAAGGGTGTGCACACATATGTACACATGGAGTGTATGCATCGAGGTCAGCATCTGCACACCTAACACATTCCGTAGACACTGGACATATGCCACATATTAGGCTCATGTACTGTTAATGTTAATATATGCGGTGATGTGGTCTCATGGCAGATCAAGGAAGGATGCATCATATCAATAAGGGTGTGTACAACCCCCATAGCAACGGTATGGTCTGACTGTTGTCAGTGTAATAATATTGGATTGGACATACATGGTCCGCTGATATTGAGATCTGTAAACCAGACATCAGGCAGTCACAAATGACATCTGTCCATATATCATCCCAGGTATGTGTTGCTGAAAAACATAGGGGCTGTGATCATTAGAGCTGACATAACTGACACAGTACTACACATTCACCGATGAGTTGTACACCTGTGAGGTTTAGTGCACAGTACATGGCAGGGTGCAGAACAGGTGCACAGCAATGCTGTGTACATGGGTGCAGTGGTATCCAGGGGAAGGGGCATCACCTACTAACACAGCATATGCATCACACACATGTATACTGTTGCTAGCATGGATTGACTATAGCTGCACTGCATGCTGTTTTGTACCATATGTTAAGCATGTTGACAGATGGGTAATAGGAGAACTGTGTGTACTATCTTTGTGCAACCTTACGTGTGTGTATGTGTGTGTGTGTGTGTGTGTGTGTGTGTGTGTGTGTGTGTGTGTGTGTGTGTGTGTTGGTGGGTGGTTATTTTGTCTGTAGGGTCACTCTGGTAAAGTGGAGGCAAGGTGATGCATGTAGGATGCGTGTCTGCATGTGTGTGTGTTTGTGTGGGTGTCCATGTATGCACATGTGTGATTGTGGGCTTGTTCATACAGCAGTACTTCCCTTTGGGATCATGCAGTACATGGACATGGACTGACACATGACACACCAGGAATACTTGTCATGTATGTAATCACAGGACTGCTGATAGTATAATGAGGTCTGTAGCATGGAACATGCATTGGGAGGGAAGGTAGACACCAGGTATACCCTTAATATCGCATTCAGCAGAGAGGTGACTGACAACCCACGTATGCAGCACTACAGATGCATTGGGGAATTACTAGACAACACCAGGGAGTGTATCCATATATTACAGTCGTCAGATGATAGGTTGATTGAGCAGCATATCTGGCATGTATTGAGCAATACTTACACATGACACTCCAGTGCAAGAAATTATGGAGTGAACATAGTAGCCCCTCACATATAGGGGCCATGCTCACAATGTCCAGACATAAACAGGGTAAACACTGAATGACAACAATGAGGCCACGTAAAACCACTCCACTCAGGTCAGGGAGGTAATGGAGTAACAGGTCTTGTGTTGTGATCACTTGTCTAGGCATTTAGAGGAATGATACATTAATGAGTGGTATTAATGAGTGTATGTTACCAAGTGTGATGCAGGATGGAGAATGCATGGGAATAAACGTGGGACTGTCTTTAAAGTTATGGACAGGTAGGTATTAAGGTGGTGTGTGTGTGTGTGTGTGTGTGTGTGTGTGTGTGTGTGTGTGTGTGTGTGTGTGTGTGTGTGTACTGTTATGCAATGCTGTACAGGTCTTAAAGTGTGTTTCTTGTTTTCCCCATAGGTGGAAAGGTGGGTCAGGGTCCCTACTGCATGCAATCTGATGTTGGTGTCCATACAGACACAGAAGATTATGATAGTACCATTGAGGCACAGGTGGGGTTGTCAGGGGCAAAAACAGCGCCATCATTTGACATCCCCCTTTTACCTACCCCAACCCCGCACACAGTTTCAGTGTCTATACATACCCCATCACCAGTAGCCATAGTGGAAGGACAGCTGGCAGTTGGTGGCAGTGCACAGGACAGTGTGAAAATCATGCCTACTGTGTCTGGTCACAGCAGGCATAGCCAGATGTCTGGCAGGGCACCACATATGTAGATGTGCTAGGGTGCTCGTGGTAGGGACACTGGTCATCATGCCCCTGCAGACGCTCCACAACTGGTACCACCAGGTGCTTGTTTCAGGCTGTTATGGCGGCGCAGGCACATATGGAACATTACACCAGACAGGGCCTGATGCTGCAGAGGGCTTCTCTCACATCTGCAAGTGACAACTTCCATGAAATGTCTGGTGCAATCCGTGACTATACTGAGCTCATGAATAGATGGTCTGGTGAGATGATGGCCCTCATCGACTGTGATTTGTCCATGCTTGAACATGTGGTGGGAGTGCGGTGATGGCCGCGAGGATGTAGGCCAGCAACACCAATAGCTGGCAGTCAACATGAATTTGCTATGACAGCAAGAGGCTCCTGTAGTGGCAGTACATGCCCTGGCACTGCAGGAGGGCTGCTGTCCACACCACACCACAGCAGGCCACAAGCACATGGTGCTGGCCAGTCCCAGGAGGGACCTGGTTCCAGAGGACATCTGTCATCATTAGAGGAGAGTAGCACATCAAGACCTTTACCTGGACATGCCCATGGAACCCCTGGCAGGCACAGTCCATGTGGCTGTTGTGGCCGGAGGCAGTGAACTGCGCACCCTGCCAGGTATGGCCTGCAGCTGTCCATAAACATCTGTGTAGGGCAGCCACATAGCAGAACTGTGTGCATGCATACCCACACACTATACAAACACACCTAGAGCTACCCCATGCCTACACATACCACATCACCATGCCCAGTTCACCTGATTACACCCCTCACCCACACACATGGCGTCAAATGTATGGCCCACCCTTGGCCTCTGGCAAACCAACAGCACACCCTGTGAATATGATGATATCTATGCCACATCCCTGTCATCCATAACATCGATGGAGGGACAGGCTAATATGGTTCTGATGCACCCGCTGACTGTACTACAATGTAGTGTAACATGTCAGGAGTAAAGTTTCATGCATACATGTCAGCTAGTGTAGCCATCCAGCAATGATGCACTATAGCTGTTAGTAACACTGGTTGATTGTGGTCTCCATAATGTTATCCATTTGTGTTGTAGGTGTACATGTGTCAGCAGGAGGATGGTCTGCAGTCATATTCCACAAGAGGTATGGCACTGTGGTGACACAATGGCTGTGACATAACTAGAGTACAGTTGAACACAGGTCACAGGTTTGTACAACAGTTATTGCCTGTGCCACATGGACAGGTGACTCACTGGGATGTGTATAATCTGCAACCTGATGTAGACCCATCCACGTACACACACACTCTTACTTGGCAACACTGGGACTAGACCCCTACATAGGTATTTAGTGCTACTGAAGTGTGTGGCTTTCATTCACACACCACACAGTGTTTAGGGTGAGGTGTATTCCAGGTTACATGTTACATGCAGAACATCCCCAGACATGTACAGTATGCTAATGGGGGATGTATTGGTTGTATATGGACAATACATAGTGTGACATACCATTATACACACATTAACAGACACATAACAGGCAGACACACATCCGAGAGACCTGGGCCTATTGCTGCTAACTAACTTGACCATGTGTCCAATATGTTACAGGTAGGCTGCACACAGCACATGCATAACTGGGCTGGATTGTGGTATCTTTTACCTGTATGGTTGATGGTGACAGTGGTCACCATAAAGTGGTACATGTGGCATATACCGGGTGTACCTTGGTGTAACGACAGTGTACACAGCACCGACATCCCCCAGTGGACATTGTACTCCCTAACACCCATGAGGACACTCTGACATACCCACCATCACACATTCCCCGCGACTGTGACACAAAACATTGTATATCCCAAGAGTGGTACTACAGGGATATGCATCTAATGCACATGCCACAGGCATAGTAGGGTGTTGCATTGTCATGCCTCACCTATGGGCAGCAACAACACTATCTGTACTACTGTGTGGCAATGGGTGTTGTAATAGGAGTATGTGGCCTTGGAATGCTGTACCCTACAGATATACGGACATGCACACATACATACACTTGCCAGAACTCAATGGGTATACCATGCCTATCGACCCATTTGTACAACACTGTTGTGCTGGTACTGCAAGGCTTGTGTAGCCAGTAGGGAGAGGAGTGTAACAGGGTACATGTAATGTCCCACACAGCAGCAGCCATAACTGACTATGGCAATGGGTGTTGTGGTGGTTGTGGAGGCCCTCATGGAATTCCCAAGTACAGGTGTACTAACACACAGACACTGCTATCCTCAGTAATGCACATGTGCTTTGCTGCAGGGGATCATAGCTGTGTACCTAGCTATTGTCCATGGAGAGATGGGTTGTGTAGGGGATGTGTGTATAGTGGTATCCTGACACCTGTCATGTGGCAGCAGGCAATATATAGACAGACACCATTGTGGTGACCCTCAGGGTGAGAGTGATATGCATCAGCCAATCCTCTGGGTGCCTGCTGAACATGGCCACTGAGGTAATCAAGTTGACATGTATGCAACATGTATTACAACACATGGTTAGTGTCTGTGATGGAGACCTGTACTCAAGCATGTTCTGTTGACTGCGGTAGTGTAGTGGAGGTACCCATGGCATGTGGTGCATACAGGGTGTTGTCTCCTATATGTGCCAGTTCTTACACAGCTGGGCAGACATGTCAGTATCAATCAAGCATAGGTTGCCTGTACATATCCCAGCTGGATACCTGCCATCTGCATATCTGTACAGGGACTGACAGTCATCAGCTTGGCAAGTAGCTACGCAGTAGGATGAATGTGTTGACAGATAGATGTTTGACAGCAATATGTATGCCATAACTATATGTTGGAAGCTCTCACTAACATGTGCTGTACAGATGGTAGTCTACAGTTACATTCCACATGTCGGATCATTATCCAGGTAGGGGATATATACTGTGACACAGCTCACACACCAGGGACAAAACAGGGAGGCCTCAGAGTCCAGCTATGCCTGCAGGTGTGCCTGTTGTCAGTACTACATGTAGCATTCTTCTCTTGCCTGGGAAAGCACTGTCAGCAGTAGTACCACCATGATGCACTACATGCCAGTGTGACAGCATGTACCCTGGGCTACTATCCCTGTATGTAACACATTCACATGGATAACAGTGCTGCACAGGCCTCATATACTTGTGTGTCCAAGACATGACACTCACACCCCTTGCTACTGTAATGACAGCACATAGGCAGATGTATTGTACATGGCATTACATACACTTATTACAGATATCATTAAACTACTATGTTATCGGTCTGGATGGTGAGAACTGGTTACCAGGGCTAAGCCATGCTTAGCAGGTATCAACATTGCTCCAATATAACAGTTAAGCTGCTTTGCGCGCTGGTAGGTGACGCCTACACTGTGTAAGTGCCTGTACATTTACACGTAGCTTAGCACCGCTTAGCTTCATGCAAACCCATGCAAACATGCTTAAAGCTGCTCAAAACTACCTTAACCACTCTGTATCTGACAGCCCTTGTTCTACCCAGCAACAAAATGAACAGTCCTTGCAGCACTTGAACCCAGGACCCTGTACACTATTGTTACAACACTTCACCACTACGCCATGACCACTGTGAAAACAGCTGTTGTTTTTCAAATATATCTGTCAATACATATATTGATTAGTATTGAACAATTGCCTTTTACTTCCACAATTGTGTAGTACTTATTAATATGACTGTTGCATCACATATGTTGTTTTATCATAATGTACACATATCAGATACATAAACTGAGATACATTTGGGAGGGTATACATAACCGTGATGTTTCCACATGACAGGAATATGGATATATACATATACATATGTTGCTATATGTTGCTATATGTCTACATGTACATACACATGTATATTCATACATATGTCTGCATACACATCTGTATATTGCATCATAAATATGGCCATGTATAGATCTCTTTGTGCATATATATATATATATATATATATATATATATATATATATGTGTGTGTGTGTGTGTGTGTGTATATAGATATATGTATATATAGCTATATATGTATGCACATCCTATGTGTACAGATATGCCTATTTATGTAGCTATATATGTAGATATCTATAACTATATGTGCATACATATCTATTTTGATATACCTATCACTGTCAATATATATGTAGATATCCATAAGTATATGTGCATATGTATCTATATTTGTATATGTGTAGACATATATTGCTATGTATATGTATATATTTGAATGTTCATATGTATGTATATGTACACACATATATATATATATATATATATATATATATATATATATATATATATATATCCATCTATGTATGTCGATATGTATATGTGTACATATCTATATAGATATGTGGATAATTATATATACATATATGTTCACCATATGTCCAGAACATGGAGTGTAGTACTACCTCAGCCCCAATAGTCCCAACCTCTTAGTGCAAGGGGATGTCAGGTATGTATTGCAGGTATATATGTAGACTGTTGCTACTGTAATAGGGGTTGTCTTAACAGACATGTTGTGTGTGGGAGGTCACATCTGATTTTAACATGTGTGCCATTGGCTACTGGCAGACATCCTAAGGACATCATAGTACAGTACCACTGCTAGCCTAGTAATGATCCTGTGGACTAAAGCAGAGATATGGCCGATAAATGTGGACAGTCTGACACACTCTGATCAGTCCAGAGGTATACATAGAACCTCTTAGTGCAAGACTTGTGGACCAAGCCTGACAATGTTGATGTTAACAAGCCATGTAGATGGGTATATCACATAAATACTGGAATACATATGTCCCAATAGGTTATGTATTCACACACTCCTGTCTGTCCTGACGCATAATAATCACTGGTGCAGAGGTCACATGACCACATACTACCCACTAGTTAGTGACATACATCTGTACAGCATCCCACTGCTTTGTCAGAAATACATGACAGTTATGGTGACCCAGCAGCAGTACATCTGGCAAATATCTGGACATAACATCACACTGAGTAAGTACACTAAGTTGCTAGGCATGTAACAAAGCACTGTGCAAGCTACAGGCAGACTGCCACAACACTGGCCTACATGTCTTAAGGGGGAATAACCATGTACCTGCAAATATAGCAGGCTCTACAGGCATGTGACAGCACAGAGTAACAGACGCCTGTGTGAAAGTGCATACCCACAACCAATGTGAACACAGCCACAGCCACATATGGTAAGCTAGCTTAATATTACAGTATATGGACTGTCTGATCAACACCATCCTCATATGTGCCACTCACACACTAACCCTACATATACTGGGCCACTACACAGTGTGGTCCGATGCCTGTCTGTGGTATGGGACATGTGTGTGCTTGGCCCTACAAACATGTAAGCCGATAGGGTACCATACACTAGAGCAGCATGTAACATCAGATAGAACAGGACCAAGAACAATGACATCTACCACAGTCTGTACACAGGCCAATGTACATATTCGTAATACACACACTGTTGACAATCACCATAAGTACACAGACCTCAGTACCGTACACACAACCACAGAATGCCCAGGTTATGTCCTCAAATATAACTCCTAGTATACATAACATTTGTAGCAGTCTGCTATCTCAATGGCTTATCAGATATGATGTCAAAAAATAATGGTGTACAGAACATATGCACCTCTTACTGCATGACATATGTACAAAGGTTGACAAAGTTGTGGCTGGAGGCACAAACACAGGGCCAATATTGACATGTTGCTGTGATAACCTCATACATTTACTGTTGCAACAGGGTTTGTTGTGATATATGTCCTATGAGGGATATGAAATCAATAACTCTCATGGCTGTCACCATGTACAGACTGCAATCCTCACACTATGCTTCTGCAGTTCTCAGATAGTTGTTCTGTGAATAACGCAAGAAACAAAAGGCACCACACACTGCCCAGTCTGCAGATGACCCTACAGATGGGGGCTTCCTCAAAAGCATAGCACTGTCAAGAAAGGCATTAAAACATGTAGACCAGCGATATCCACACACACCCTGTTAAACTGACATTACTCCAAATGCAGAATAGCAAAATGTACGTTCTGTAGTCATGTCATGCACATCCCCCTCCTGTGTGTTGGCCTGTTTCCACAGTGTATGTTATTAAAGGTAAATTCCAAATCCATCTGTTATGCTGTTTGCCAAACACCAGATCTAGGTCCTGCTCACAGTGAATGAAAAAGCCCAACACCAACATGATGTTCCTAGATACTGGAGTGTGTTTCCATGCAATTGGTTATGGGAATGTTACCACAGCTGTTCCACATGCAATCAGCTATAGGAGGGCTGCAATTTGTGCGGAGGCCATCAGCTGATCATGTGCATCACTTACAAAATACAAGCTGCTCCCTAAGCAAAGCAGGTGTAGTTCTCCACATCCACCAGAGAGGGAGTGAGAGAGACAGACAGAGACAAAGTAAGTCAGGGAGGAGGTGGGAGAGTAGAAAACTAAGCATGTTTGTGTCACACACCTACCAGTACAGGATTTCAAACTCCTGACTGACTATATATTGCTATCACATGTCTATGCAGTTATTGCATGCGCCACATAGCTTACATGTTGAGGAGTTGTCCAAACATATATGTGATGGTGAGTGATATCTGCAACAGTGATATGGTAACAATACGGTAGGTGTAGTACACATGCCTGTCCACATGAACAGATGTCAGCATCAACACAGCCACACTCTTGCAGGGACTCAAACACATTGACACACTTGACAGGGTCAGGAATATGCTTCCTAACTAGTTAGTTTTCCACAATACAGTAAAGTGCAGGTATTACGTGCACCACAGGGGTTATTCGGAGGTTATATAGGCAAAGGGTATGTGAAGGTGTCTGACATCAGACAGCATGGTTCAGTATGCCAATGGGAGTTGTAGTGAGAGTGAATGTGGTCGAAAGAATCATACACCACACAGACAGACAGAGGGTGCCAGTACTGAAACGCATGTGTGCATTGCTTCATGGGTGTGTAGTGGTTGACTGTGCCAGAAGGTTATACAAGGCTAGTTGAAGGGTATACCTTGGCAACAGGCTACATGACAATGGTCTGCAGTGGGGCTTAGTGGTGTAGTGTCTGGATTGGCACACACAGGTGGGTATTGTATTCACCATCCTGTCACCTGGGTAACTATTGTGTGTGGCCATTGTTGTGCAATGCTTGCCATGTTTGTGTGCCTTAGTCCATGACATGGATGCTATCTGGGATGTGCAGATGCTATCTGGGATGTGCACACATCCCACATGTATGTACAGTGACATGTGGAACTGTACCTGGGGTATCTGTCCCATGCTGTGTACATAGATTATCATCAGATGTGCCTGTCCTGACCTCATGTGCCAGGAACTGGTAATGGAGAGCAGGTTGACCCTGCACCTACATTGATAGCATGATACAGATATTCCCTGGTGTCAGTGGCATCTGTCCATACAGGGCATGTGTTTAAGGCATGATATGTCCTTTGTGGGTCACTTTTGATGGCACCACATGTGTTCAGGTGTCCAGTGGGGAACATAGTGAAGGCACACTGTCTGCATGTATGTGCCTATTGTAGTGATGGAGAGGGTGCCATGCCCTCTGTAGTCCACTGTAATCACACTATGGTTACTATCTGTGGGCAATATGCAGGGTACTACCAACATAGCTGCTGTTGCCTAGGCAAGTGTGTTTGTGTATGAGACATGGGTTGAGAGTGTTCTCTTTGTAATACAAGGGTTGCTAACTTTGTTCACCAGGCCTTGATGTCATATGTAGGGGTATTCATTGCCATGCCAGCCTCTCGGCTATTTTCCATCTGTTATCCTTGTAAGGTGAACATTGTGACATATAATAGGGCCACCATATAAAAATTTGCAAAACCCACTCCCCAATGACTCCAGTTGTTACACCCTCAGAGACACCTCCACACAGAATATGAATGACAAACAGACACACACTTGCCATGTCGGGGATTAGAACTCCTACCTAACTAGTTTAATACACTATAGCATTACACAGTTATAGGACACATCAAGAAGCTTATTGGAGTACTCCTTCCCCAAAGGTGTATTTCACTGGGTATGACATCAGCAGGCTTGCCAAAGTGGAGGTTGTAGTGACTGTAAATGGCCTCAAAAGCATTGCACCCTACACAGACAAAGTAACACACACACAAGCATCCACACTTAACATGTGTGGGAATAAAAACCCTATCAAAGTATTATATCACACTATCGCATTACACTGTTATAGGACACACCACATAGATTACTGGGATACTTTTTTCCCAAAGGTGTATTTCAAAGTGAATGACATCAGCAGGCTTGCCAAACTAGGACATTTGAATTGCAGTAAGTGTGACTAGCCTAAAAAGGCATTTCTCCTTACACAGAGACACACACACACACACACACACACACACACACACACACACACACACACACACACACACACACACACACACACACACACACACACACAAACGCACACAGTTACCATGACTGGGATTAGAACTCCTACCTAACTAGTTCATCACACTACAGCATTACGCAGTTTTAGGACATGCCACAGAAATTACTGTGCTACTCTTTTCTCAAAGATGTTTTTCAAAGTGAATGACATCAGCAGGCTTGCCATAGTAGGGCTATGGGGAGGGCAGTGTGTGTGCATGGGCCATAACCCATTCATCTAGAGGTAGACACACCACACTCAGGCACACGCAGGTTTATATTCCACAGGTGAGTGTATACAACTGCTAGATGACTACTGCCTTGTACAGTCATGTTGCACAGCTAGCACTAGCACCACAGAGTCTTTAATGCTGAGGGCTATCAGTGGCTAATTTCTACAGTGAGTGACATTTACACATCATCTGGTTGTAGCCATTAAGCTGTGTGCTGGGTGGGACAGGCCTCATTATGGAAGGCTCTTTGTCACTGTCACTCTCTTCCACACATCTATGTATGTGTACTTTTGGCATATTATAGTGTGTTGGCCTTGGATATATGTGTGTATTCCCATCCAATGTGTGTGTAAAGCATGACTGGTGCATACTGAGGAGTGTATGCACTAACATCTGCAACTGTCAGATATGTATGGTCCACTGTTGTTGGCAGACATGGGCTTCATTTGTTTAAGTGTGTGAGCATGCCCAGTATGACCTTCCAGTATGTTGTTGTCTGACATTGCCTTCATTTTTCCAAGTGTGTGAGCATGCCCAGTATGCTCTTCTGTATTGAATGTATGGATCCATTCTAGGTAGTTTGTACTCCAGTGTAGACCTTTGTGTTCTACACCTACAGCTAGCAAACTGTTTCTGCAGGATATCTGTAGGTCAGTTGGCAATATGGGGTCAAACTGTGCAAGGGATAATGTGTACTGTAGGTGATTGTGTCTGTGCTGCTTCTGCTACATGGGGTACTGGTGTTAGCAGAGATATTCAGACTGTGATGTTTTATGTCCTCAAGTACTGTCAGGTGGACATTTATGCTCGCAGTTATGTCCTGGGAACACAGGATGAATGCAGCTGTGTCCAGTATTGTGGTCAAACGTCTACATATTCATGGAAAGTTATGCCATTCTGGAGGGGGAGCTGCAGAAACCTGCTGCTGGGTCTGTGTATTCAGTTCAGCACCTTGGTACAGTGATGACAGAGGATTCCATACTTGTACATCCATCAATGTGACAGTATGGCCTTATCTTGCTGTGGCAATATCTCACAACTGTACAGATTCTCACAGGTTACCCAGAGGCAGGGGTCATAAGTCAGGACATTACCCCTATTGTGGTGTACAGGCAGGTTTGTAGCCATTCATTTTTGTGTTTGCAGCCAGGGATAGTATGTGCACATGGCTGTGTGTCAGACTTTGCACATTCCATGCTGCCAATTCTCCCACCCCTCCCTCTATTATTCTATCCTCTTCTATACATTATCCATACATTCACTGATACTTTCCCTATAGTTATCACCTCATCACAGCTGTGTTTTTGTGTTGGTCCACAGTTCATGCAGGGGGACATGGTGGACATGTTACTGTGGTTTGTCCACATGGCCTTGCATATGGCTTATGTGGAGTGTGTTATGTTGTTATTTGGTGTCCATGACATAACATACATTGGCAGTGCGGCTGAGACGCAGGCCTTTGGCAGAGGCCTGTAGGCCATTTGGTGTTGATGCAGGCCAGCTGTGGCAGGCCATTGCATTCTGTCAGTCCTACAGTCCCAGACTGCCATACAATATATTCCCCTGGGGTGACAGGGTAGGTGTTCATGCCAATACTTTCTATCAGTATTGATCAGGTGGTGTGGATGCTGGCAGAGTGCTGCTTACAGCTAGGGACACACTTGCATGGGACACCTGCACTGCATGCTGCATTCCTTCGCTATTGCCATACGCAGGTGGGGGGTCATATTGCACCCATTCCCAACAGCAGGGATAAGACGGTAGAGGTACCTGTGGGTGGTGTTTGGGTGAGGTGGGTGCATGTGTGCTATGGACACTACTTGCATCTGACTGACAGATATGCATGGGTCATTCCAGTTATGCTGGCTTGCAGGGACATCAGCCATTTCCTAATACATCAGTCCTATCACCTTTGTGATCTGCAAGTGTTCAGCCAGACAACATTGGTATTCCCTACTACAAGCCCAGATAATGTGATGTATACCTGTATGTACAATTCCAAGGGTGTGTCCATTTCACGGTTACACATTATATACTATATGTCTGAGGTACTTTTCCCTGTGTGCTGCTTGCATATCTAGCCCAACAGTCATGCCATGTCCATCTTTCAGATGGTGACACATATTACCACCATACATTTACAATGGCTTACTGCTAGAATGTGTTATACTGGGGAGCATTGTATTTGGCACTGCAGTTGTGAGGACTTGGCCCTGTCATCAGCAGTAGTTGGCAATGGCCAACAGGTCAAACCTCAACATGCATACATACTGACCACTCTCACACAATGTGAAACACACACCAACCCAGCACATGCATACCTGCATATTGTACAAATGCTACAATCTATCCTGCTACCTTGGTCACCTCATGTCATCTGTGCTCCACTGGTATTATACCTACACATACTTGTTACTACATGTCTACATCGGATTGGAGGGGGGCACACCTGACTGTTACTACATTTCTACATAGGATTGGGGGGCACACCTGACTGTTACAACATGTCTATATCGGATTGGGGGGCACACCAGACTGTTACTACATTTCTAAATAGGATTGGGGGCACACCTGACTGTTTCTACATTTCTACATAGGATTGCAAGGGACACACCTGACTGTCACTACATTTCTACTTAGGATTGGGGGGGGGCATACTTGACTGTTGCTACATATCTACATCGGATTGGAGGGGGCACATCTGACTGTTACTACATTTCTACATAGGATTGGAGGGGCACACCTGCTGTTACAACATGTCTATATTAGATTGGAGGGGGCACACCAGACTGTTACTACATTTCTGAATAGGATTGTGGGGGCACACCTGACTGTTTTGACATTTCTACATAGGATTGCGGGGGGCACACCTGACTGTTTCAACATTTCTACATAGGATTGGGGGGGCACACCTATTACTACATTTCTACTTAGGATTGGGGGGCACACCTGACTGTATCTACATTTCTACATAGGATTGTTGGGGGCACACCTGACTGTTACTACATTTCTACTTATGATTGGGAGGGCACACCTGACTGTTTCAACATTTCTACATAGGATTGGGGGGCACACCTGACTATTACTACATTTCTACTTAGGATTGGGGGGCACACCTGACTGTATCTACATTTCTACATAGGCTTGGGGGGCATACCTGACTGTTACTACATTTCTATTTGGATTGAGGGGGCACATCTGACACTTGTACACATTTGCTATGACTGCACTGGTATGTCAGGTACTCCATTTAATTCTGTATTGTAACCTTTCATGCTGACTAGAGACATATCAGTGTACTACAGGTCTTAGGTTTGATTGATCTACATATCCGTTTCTGACTTCTTACCCTTCAGAACTAACATCCCACTGCCTGACCTGATGTAGTGTGTCTATGTAGGCCTGGGGGGAGGGAGGTTACCCGTAGCCATTATTCAGAGGCCTTAGCACAGCCTTTGTTTGTGTTTGTCTACACCTGTCCTGCTGGCTGAGACTGTTGTTGGGTATGTGAACCTCCCTGACTGGCATGTGTGTGTCATATGGACACACATGTGGCCCAGCACATTTCCTGTAGTGTGTTTTGTCACCATGTGTAGTACTGGCTACTATGGTGACACCAGTATTTGTTACAGATCACATGCTGCCACTATAGGTGACTACTATCTGCTGGCATCCCATTCAGCTACCCGACTCCCTTGCATGCTCACATCCATTCCGTAGATACAAGTAACAACACATACTAGTCCATTCGGCAATTGGTAATAAGAGTGACATACCATGTGGGTGTGCCAGTATTGAGGATGGTGCTGGAGGGCTGCCCATGTCAGATGCACATTGTACACTCCCTATACATGGTTGAGCACAGGTAGTGTAATTTTTGGTATCCATTTTACTGTATGTGGGAGTCAGAGAGAGGTGTCATTCCCTGGGTCCATCCTGTGTCAGTGTATGTGCTATGTGTTGCCTCTTTGCCAAGGCCAGGGCATACTGGGCATGCCTCCTTCTGCCTACTGGGGCAGGCTCAGGTTGTTCCTCCTCCGAGTCACTCTGTGCTTGGGCAGGCCTTGGCAATGGTTGGGGGCTGTGTGGCCCTGCCCCGTGCTGTTCCTGCTGCAGCTGTTTCCACAGGAACATATTGTGTAGCATGGCACATACAATGACAATTTGAGTATGTGTAGCTGGGGAGTACTGCAAGGCTCCACCAGATGTGTCCAGGCACCTGAACTGTGACTTAGGTATCCCAAACATATGCTCTGTTATAATTCTGGTCTGTGCGTGTGCCTCATTATGGAGTTCTTGTTCAGGTGTGTGTGCATTTCTGATGGGTGTCATCAGCCATGGCTTCAGTGCATAACCAGCATCCCCCACTAGGTGATCATGAGGGACGTCCCCATTGGCAAATCTCTGGTACAGCTGTGTCAGATGCCAGATGTGGGAATCATGATAGCTTCTAGGGCAGCCAGCACACACATTCATTATTATGCCCTGGGCATTGCACACGACCTGGCAGTTGATGGAGGGAAGCCCTTGTGGTTGATGTAGACCGTACTCCACTTACCGGGTGGTGCTTTGATGCATATGTGCATGCAGTCTATAGCTTTGGAAGGTACCTGCAGCTAGTATTCTTTGGCCAACACATACCTTGGTATCCACTGGGATGGCTCCCCCTCTGTTAGTTCTGTGTGTCAGCCGTGGCTGGCACAGCTCAACAATTTGTTGTAGGAGGTCCCTGTCCACCTTATAGTGCTCCACTATCTCCAGCTCATGTAGCCTCTGGTAGGTTACCCTGGGTCTGTACACTCTTCTCCGTCTCCTCACTGTGGGTTGGTCAACAGCATTCTCATCCTCACCACCCTCAGCCTCTTCCACATGTTGATGTATGATAGCTATTGCAGCCCCTATCATTTTGTTGTTTTATTTGTTAAAATTCCCCCACTTGTATACACCGGTGGTATAGAGTATGTGGGAAAAACTAGAGGCAAAGGTGCTTGCATAGTTTATACTAGTGTTCTGGGCTGGGCTGGTCTGCTGCCTGTGTAATTGTCTGATTCTGATACATTTCACCTGCCAGCTATGCTAGTTCTCCCTGATTACCTTCCTACTGCTGTTTTTCCTTCCCATTGTCTTCCTGTTTAAGCCCGGGGATGCACCACCCAAACACAGTGTTCAAATGTGCACAGAGCTACTATTTACTGGTTTACTTTTTTTTTCCTTTAAAACCTGGTGCGCGGCATGCACACCCGCTTAGGCAATGTAAAGAGTGCTAGGCAGCCTCAGACAACCCCCCCCCCCCTGCTTAGCTCTGCTATGCTAAGGGCAAACCCGAGTCACAGGGCTCCAATCCACTTACAGTATGCCTGACACATCCCTTTATGATGTCAGCTAACTCCTAGGCTTGCACCAAGCTATTCCTGCTCTTACACTGCTGGGTGCTGACTAGCATGCAGAGGAAACCTGGGATTCAGTATCATTCCCATCATTTTCATAGGATTGCCTGCTGATGCATAGTTACAGGACCCACACTGAGCCACCCCCCCTAACAACCACTGTTCACTGGCCATGTTGTCTTCTGCCTGTCATTGAGTATAATGGCAAAATAGTGATTTTAGTTAGAATGCTTATTTCAGGGGTTTTTTTTCCACTTAATCCCGTTTGCGCACCGCTGCCCCATGCTTAAACAGCTGAAATTGGCTAAAAAAAATTAAAAGTAATTTTTTTTGCAACTGTTTTCCATGCCAATGGCCACATATTTGGCCACTGGCATGCTTTCAACACAATATACACCCTTTAATTGGAGCTGTCATGCCTCTGTTTGCAGTTTGCAGAAATGTACTTGGTTACTAACTGAGTACTTTTCTGCAGATTACACTAGTCCTGCACGGCCGGCTGACAGCTTCCTGGATCACAAATTCACCTCATTTGCATGGGTTTCACATGCAAATTAGGTAATTTGCATACAGGAGCTGAGTCTGTGCAGGACTAGTGCAGGAGCTCATGTACGTCCCTGCAGCTTATTCCTGGATCGTACGGCAGACATATTGCCTACTGGAGCTCCTGCACTAGTCCTGCACACCATGCAGGGCTTGCTGAATCCAGGGGTATATCTGCACTAATTAATAAATAATCCAATAAAAAGTTCAATTAGCCATACAAGGTAAATGAGTAAAAACATATTACAATTGTGCAAATCACTTATAAAAACATTACAATGTCATTCAAAGGGAAACATACCTATACAAAGAATGAGCGACTCCTGTTCATTATGCATAAATGAACCATAACAAAATAGAAAAGTATAAATATGTAAAAATTGAAATACAATTCTAGTATAATAAAATAAATTCTATTCTAAAGGGAAGAATAATTACATTTCTAGTAAAACTGCCATCTCATGTTCACATAAATAATTACAACCCCTTAATTCACAGTTTCTGACCCCTAAAAATTAACATTAAGTTAAAATTGTGCTAAAATATTAACATTAACATTAAATTTAAAGTCTGGCAGACAGGAACTTTAACACAGGAATAAGAGAAATATTCTCATTAAATCCAAGAGATTTATTGGCGTCCAATATTAATTGCAAGTATATTTCTCTATGTTCAATTTTGTTTTCCCATTGTCCTCCCCGAACATTATATGGAATTTCCTTGAGTACGAAAAATGTAAAAAAATGCCATCTTACAATTGATAGTATGTTTGTAAAGTGCATTTGTATTATCTTTCCTTCAGATATCATACAAATGTTTATAAATTCTTCTTTTAAGTGCCCTTTTGGTTTTTCCCACATAAAATACAGAACATTTTTTTTACATTCAGCTAGTATACCACCCCCTTACTGTTGTAACCTGAATATTTTTTGCCTGTATAAATCTATCTCTACTTTGTACATATAATATGCAGTTTCTTTGTTACTAATATGAGGACATTGGGCACATTTTTCACATTTATATGTAGCCTTTTTTCTTCATAAATTTGTATTTCTCCGAAAATCATTCTCTAAATAATTTTTAATATTCTTATGTCTTCTATAGGTAAATCTAAGTTGTTGTTTGAATATAGTATCCAAATCTGAAATACTGGAAAACATTTTCCACTTTTTAGTAATAATGTTTTTAATAACCCCAGCATCCTTATTAAAGTTCATAACAAAAGCTCCTGACTGCATTTCTCCCTGTTTTACCCTATTAGCAAATTTCTTAATTTTATCTGCATCATTATTTCCTTCAGAAAACAATATCCCTTTTCCTAACTAGGGATTAAAATCTATCCTACCTTCCCTTTATTACTTCTTTCAAAACTTGTTCTATCAATTTAATAGGGTATTTTCTATCTATAAACCTATTTCTCAGAATATCACATTCACATTTAAAATCAATTTCACCTGAAGTCATCCTTGATATTCTAATAAATTGTCCTTTTAAAATGTTTCTTTTTTTCTTTTTCATTTTTGTTTATCCTTGACTCCCCTCCTTCCATCCCCCGGACATTGGATTTTTTGTGGAACAGACAGCTAACATAATTGTTCATGAAATATGCATATAGTTCCAGATCTGGTCTCTATTAATGCCTTGGGTTTCCTTCTTTCTTTCTTTCTTTCTTTCTTGCTTTCTTTCAGTCTGTCTTTTGCAAACTTGATCTGACCATTATGAGTACAGGTTAAGCTCAAGAGTTTTTGCTGATCACGAGCTGTAGTAACAGAAGATGCTCAGAACCGAACCCAATTATGTTCAGGATAAATGAAAATGAACAACACAGATGGAATGTTATGATAAGTACATAACTTTTTTATTCCTAGTATGTGCCATGGTACCTAGCGTGTGACATGGTATGTATCCTACAGACTACACTTTCTTTGGAACAGACTCCTCATCCATGTAAAGCAGGGTTCCTCCCTAACCCAATTCAAGTGTAACTTGGACAATTGGATGGGGAACAAGAAATTCATCCCTGGCTTGGTACCTATGTCTCTAATAGACCAGGCAACATGTAAATGGTTCATCTCCCATGCTCCTGCTTGTAAATGTTTCATCTCTCAAGTCCCTACTTATACTTATCAAGGGTATCAGAACTTGTTAGAGATTTGGGATGCATGGCTAGGCTTAAAAAGGCCCTTGTGTTCATTAGTATAGTAAACACCTATGAAACTATGAACCTATATCACATGGCACCTAGTATATGGCACTGTATCTAGTGTGTGACATGGTACCTAGTTTGTGACATGGTACCTAGTTAGTGACATGGTACATACTATGTGACATGGTACCTACTATATGACATGACACCTAAAATATGGCATATTACCTAGTATATGACATGGTACCTACTATGTGATATGGTACCTACTATGTGATATGACATCTACTATGTGACATGGTACCTAGTTTGTGAAATGGTACTTAGTATATGACATGGTACCAACTATGTGATATGGTAACTAGTTTGTGACATGGAATTGCAAGGGGTGTCCTCCTTTAATGACAAGATTGTCCCTTATTTCTTCTGCATAGTGTTGGTCTACTTCTTGAAAATCAAGTTTTTAGTCAGATAAAGACTTTTAGAAAGTATTACATATTATAGGTAACTTCAGAATGCCTAATTAAGCATGAAAATTGCATTTTAGTTGTGTTTAGAATTATTCTTGCAATGTATTTACATCCTTTATCATTGCACCACATAATTTTAATATTGCTCTATACTGATGTCAGTCTTGAATAAAGTTAGATATTGCTTTGCAATTCAATTAGGAGGGAAAGCTTTCTTTTTTAACTTTCCCATTTTCTTTAATGTTCTATGACCTTTTCTGAGGTTGTATGCCCTTGGAGAACTGTAAAGAGATTGGGTGTGTGGAGGCAAAGTCACCAAATTTAGGAGTGGCATCACACAAAATATATTGCTTTTTAAGCCTTTTGTTCATTGTTATTATTGCATAATGTTTTGATAATACATATTTTTGTAGTTTACATATTTAATTTGCAATGTTTTTCTTCTTGACTAATGTTGTTGTTGTGTCTTTTCCCGGTTAGGGGTCACCACAGCGGAACTCCGCTCTGCTAATGATTGGCAGTAGATTTTTACGTGCCGAGTTGCCGGCCCTGATGCACAACCTTCAAAGAAGGTATGCCCATTCATGCATGTCTCCATACAGAAGATGCTCCAGCTGAGAATCGAACAGGACATCTTATTGTGAGGCAACAATGCTACCGCAGCACCACCACCGGAGTTCTTGACTAATGTAAATGTAAAATTTCTTTAAGACCCACATCCAAGTGATAATTTTTGTTAGCACATTACAAATGTGGGCTTTTTGTTTGCATTTTTGTTGGAAACTGTTCCATTATTCATCATCAACCTACCAAATCATGAAGCATAAAATAAAATAAAACAAATAACATTCCCCCGGATTTACTGATCTTCCATGCAGGACTAGCTTAGTCCTGCACGGAAGCACCTGTTTAGGAGCAGGACGGCAGCAAGTCATGCATATTAACAAGGCAAACTGCCCAAACTCCTAGGCTTACATGGAGCATGTACTAGTGCAGGGGGTATGTCTAAGAGCAGAGCTCTCAGAATAAACATGCCCCTGCAATGTAGAACAGCAGAAGGTGTTAAGGAATGAGTGAGATTGCTCATAGGTGTCCTCATATCCCCACTAACAGTCCCCCATGTGTACAACAGCAACAGTGCATATAAATGAAAAAAAAAGAAACCCTTTTATTTATTTTTTAAAATCCGAGTACAGCTAACCGTAAGTGTGTGGGTGTGCCCATTGCTTAGCCACTGTTATAGCAACTTAAAAGGCTGAAGAGGATAACAAGGACGATATATGCAATTGAAGCAGCATAGCAATAGTGTAGTGGGCAGAGCATTTGCCTAACAAGCAGGCATTCCTGGTTTAAGTCCCATTACAGCACTGTCTATTTTACATAGCAAAGCACATTATAACCAATATTTTTGTTGCAAAACCCACTAAAAACATATATTATGAACTGGAGTACTGCAGGAAATGCACATGTGAAGTGTCAGTGTCATAATGAATAAGGCACTAGTAAGCAGGTTTAAGCACAAATAAGCAGTAGTGAGCATATGTAAGCACTAGTAAGCATGTTTAAGTGCATTTGTGCAGGGGTAAGCATTGCCTACACAGATTAAGCAAAGTAGTAGCTAAATGAGTGTAAGAAACTGTAACTGGAAGTAAGTACTGCTTAGCTCCGTTCAAACCAGCGCAAACCCACTTACAACTGCTTTAAAGTGCCTAAACCACTCTGTATCCAAAAGCCCGTGTTCTGCCCAGCAACAAAATAAACAGCCTCTGCAAGGCTTGAACCACAGTAGGTAACCACTAAACCATCATAGCAGTACATAAGATTGAGGTTTCAACAAACAAATCCTCACCATAGGAAAATCAAACTGAACATGTGAAAGGAATCTGTGTATAGTGTCATGTTGCATAACCTGCTACATAACATAAACATGTGAACTGGAGTACTGCAGTAAGGCCAGATATGAGGTGTTATTGTAATAAAGTGTTGAAGTCCCCAGGACCCCATACAGTGTATGTAAACATGAATCACGGATACCAGACATATATATAACATGTAACAAATAATAAATCAATGCCAAAAGGAAAATATAATGCAAATTAAATATTAAGCAGCTAAGCATTGCACAGCTCAGTTTAGTTGGGGTAAGCAATGTGTAGGCTGGCTAACTGAATCTGCCCAGTGGTATGCCCCTTTAAGCAATGCCAACATTGGGTAAGCAAGTGTGCCCATAGCTTAGACTTTTCAAAACCATCCAATCACAGGAAAGTGTGGGAAATTGGGTGTATTTAAACCCCACAGGCACCAATAATTCCCATAACTGGTTGCAGCTCCCTACTGTAGGCAGAATGGCTGGAGTTGGGGAAGGCACTCGATTTAGAGTGCACTGCTGGGGCACCCAGGAGTCCAGATTCATGGTATGGCTCCTGGTAAAACACCATGAGGAGAGACTACTGCAGGGCCAGTACCAGGGCTCTCAGTATAAAGTGGAGGCCTGGGACAGTCTTGCCCGTGACCTCACCACTACCACTGGTATCCCCTGGACTGGTGAGCAGGTCAGGCATCACCACGCTGACCTGAAGCAGTGGAGGGGTGATCTCTTGGACCAGTGGATCCAAGAAGCAAGGCAGATGGCCGATACCCCAGCACTGAGTAAGTACCCAGTCTACTACATAGATAATTATTGCCTAGCTTGAGTATACTATGGATAGGTAATGGCTAAATATCATTGTATTTCTCTGACAGCTGCAGTTGAGTGGGCTGCGAACCAGCAAGCCCATGCTGCTAGGCTGCAAAGGCTGCATCGCGAGGCAGGTTAGTAAAATTCCTGCATGTACTGTCATAACAAATAAATATAACAGTTCTGGAAAGTGTTGTACCAGTATAAAAATGTAATGTGTATGGGATGTACCTACTAAACCAGACAATATGGCAGGAAGACTGTCATATAGGTTGCTTGGAAATAAAAGTGTAATATATTGTGAATAAAAGTATAACCCCTGGAGTGCTTGTGTACATCCTGTTTACATATGTTGTTCTAGTGTTGCATTCTATAACTAGTACTGTTGTATTAAGCAGTGTTACCCACACTGTTGAATGCAGGTAAAATTTGTAGGAAGGTCAGTATAACAATGTTAGAAGTCCCAATACGTCAGTCATGTAGAACAACTGAGGGAGACTTAGACAGAAACCATTGAAATGCTTCATACCAATTCTCTGTTCGCACAGTGTACTGGGATGTCAACTGTAATGTTTTTACCACACACAGCAGGGGTTTGAATCCCGGGAGTGGTAGTAAGTTGTAGGCATAATCCTAACCCACAACTGTACAGAGTTGGCAAGAATGTTCAGATAGAAAGCTATATGCATAATTAGACCCAGCAACTGCACAGACTTTGCTAGAATGTTCAGATAGTATGCTGTAAGCATAACCATAACCATCAACTGTACAGACTGTGGCAGAATATTCAGGTAGTAAGCTGTATGCATAGTCATACCCCTCAACTGTTCTGATTTGTCCAGCATGTCCAGATAAATGGCCCAGATTTGCTGCCTGGTAACCTGTTCCCCTGACATATCAGCGTGATGATCCAAGAAATCTAGGCAGCTTATACTGACATATAATGGATAGTCAGGCCTGAACATAAAAAGAGAATGTATATGGAAACAAACCTGTCATTGCAGCATCTCACCCAAAGTGTATGACAGCAACTCTCAAAATATGTCACATTAACACCTGCATCCTGTCACGCCTTGACCAGAGTGTGTGCAATAACAGATTGTTAGGTATGTGTATAACAGCAACATGCAATCTGGGAGTATGTGTAGAATGTGTCAGGTAGTGTTAAAGATTTTCTCCACAGCTATAACAGGTAAGAAGTGTAGACTGTAGGTGCAACACAAGTCACGTACATACTTGACTACAAGCTTGGAGTCTGGGAGTATGTGCAGAATTTGTCAGGTAGGGTTAACAATGATTTTCTCAACAGGTATAACAGGTAAGAGGTGTAGACTATACGTAAGACACAGTCCACGCATATACTAATCTACAAACATAGCATTGTACAAAGTAAGGACACTGGGTAGTGTAATAATACATGTAAGGGAAGAAAGTTGTGAAAACTACAGGGATATATTAGTTGTTAATTGACATCTCTCTATCACCCCCTCCATATGTGCAACAATAAACTTATTACACACCTCAATGGGTGCGTGTACACTCCAAACTTTTGTTGGGACATATGCCCTATTGGTTTATAAATATTCACATTTGGTTCTATGCATGTGCCATGTTAAAATACTCCCATATTGGTGGCCTGTTGCCATCAATGAAACCTGCATGCTGTTGTAATGGCCACTGTTGTGCCATATATGCATGTGTTCTGCTTGGTCTGCAACTGTTGTAAACTGGTGTCTTGGGTTAATGGGAATACCTATGCATGCTGTTATAACTAATCCTGAATGCTTCTGACTATGACTAACTGAAATCTTTCTTAAAACTGCAACACTATAGCTTGTATGGGAAGGCCGGTCCCAGCGGACACACCTGTCCCACCTCTGCTGGCCATGGCACTGGGCACCAGCACATCTGGGGCCCAGCCTAGGGCCTCCTCCTCCATTGGTCCTGTACCACCTTTGGGTGGAACTGCAGCAGGGGATGGGGCTCGGCCCCCCCCGGGAGGGGGGCAGAGAGGTACCTGTCACCTGCAACCAGGTCCGGGCTATGGTGCGTAGGGAACTCAACAGGGAGTTTCAAGACCAGCTACGCCAGTTTGAGGGCTGCGTGTTGCAATTAGAGAGTGAGCCTGCCCCTTCTACCCAGCCCCCAGCACAGCCATCTTTGGGGCTGTGAAGGTGCAGTGGTGACTGCCCATGGGTGGGGACCTCAAGCCCACTGTTTCCATTTGGGGGCTCATGGGCTTGCGACTTCCAAACACCCCTCCCTGTCCAAGGTGTTTAACCCCCATGTGTCATATACTGCCTCTGTATGCATCTTGTTTGTCTTGTCTGTTAACCTATCCCAACCTACCTCCCCAAATATACCTACTACCCTTCCACAACATCCCACTCTCAGCTGAAAAGGAAAATAAAAGGTCAATCTGTTCCCACAAAAAAATCTCGCCCCATACATAGCTGTCCATTTCGCACACTTGTCCACTGATCACATGTAATCTGGTCTAATTGGCATCACAACTTATTATTGTTGTCCTTACCCCCACCAAGGGGTTTGAGTGTCCAAATCTACCTCCAAATTCAGTGCATATGCACTGCTGTTGCTGTAGAAGAAATGGGCAGCTATGGATCTTCCCTATACCCTTCATACACATCCCTGGATATTTTCCATACTGTCTTTAGCTCTTTGTGCCCCTTTTTTCACCACTTTCCTATCAACCCCTTTTTCTTTTCTTTTAAAGAAATTAGCACGGGGGTAAGCGGGAGTTTGCATTTTTAAGCAGCAGTAAGTGGGTTTAAGCCTGTTTGTGTGGGAGTAAGCAATGCCTACACTGGTTAAGCAATGTAGCAGCTAACTGAGTATAAGAAACTGCAACCGGAAATTAGCAGTGATTACCTCCGCTCAAAACCTCTTACAACTACTTTAAGTGCCTTAATCCCTCTGTATCCAATGGGCCATGTTCTGCCCAGCAACAAACTAAACAGCCCCTGCAAGGCTCAAACACAGGACCCTGTATACCACAGGCAAAGTGATTTACCACTAAGCCATGCCAGACATAAACAAAGCTGATGTTTTCAGAAACATATCATCCAGTCTAGTCATGCAACAGTACAGAGAATGTATATCATCTATATGTATGCGTGTGTAAATATATTACTATCTAAACAAATACAACATATCTATATATATAGTAATATATATACATGTAAATGCCTACATCGACACATATATGTGTCTACACCTATATGTCTACATATACACAGCAAGTTACATATGTGTATGCAGATATATATCTATGTAGGTATATACGGACATAGTTATATATATGTAAGCAGATATATATATATATATATATATATATATATATATATATATATATATATATATATATATATATATAGGTATATATGGCCATACATCTGTAGATAGCAATGGCAGATTAACAAGAACGCATGTGTCCACATGCACTGTTAATGGGGTTGAGAGGCCCCATACACTATATGTCTTGTATGAATACACATCCTCCCCATAGCCAAACACATCCACCCTTCAATACACAACCAAGTGTTGCAGATCCCATAACCAGGACCTGACACAACATGGGCAAAAGATGTTAACAGTACAAGATCCCACCTGTATAATGCCAGGCTGGTATTGATAACATATCATGCAGTACAGTCTGCCTCCCATAGGAAATGCAAAATGTAGAAGCTGTGAACATCTCCAGGACACAGATACACAGACACAGATATGCAAATACAGATATACATACATATATCTATATATATATATATATATATATATATATATATATATATATATACACACACACACACACACACACACACACACACACACACACACACATATATATATAGATAGATGTACATGTGACTACACATACACATGCAGATATATGCACAGTAAGATACATATGTAGAAGGTGCACACAATATGGAACAGCCACTATGCCTACAGTTAACAACTGAACAACTGAACACTGTATGGGCCACCCATACAAATGACAATCATTGCCTGCAGCATACACCCACAGAGAGGTCATAGGAAAAAAACATCACACACAGGTTTGCAGAAATGGAAAACCTTTAACTGTGTACTATTACAGTTCTACATGTCATGTCATATAGCTGTTCAGATGCTGACATCCATATAAACAGAGTAATGCAAATGTGAAACAGTTATACTAATACAGTAGTCTGGAAAGGTTCACAAATGTTGCTGTCCAGGCTAAGCCCTTCAAATTGTACAATTGTGAAGACAGACTGGGCCTCACGATACCAAACAATCAACAGTATGTAATGCAGGTGTATAGTGCAGCAGCCTCTATCTACACTCTGTACAAAATCACTAGGTGGTAAAAATGTCACGTGACCAAATGATTTGTAACTGTTAAATAACAAATCATAACTGGCACTGTCACAAGCACTCTGACAAACAGAACAGTCTGTATGGCAGGAGGCAGTAGGCTTGCATTAACCCAATTTATGTAAGTAATGTAAATATAGGTGAAGTATACGGTACTGTACATCCAGATACCTTAAGGTAGCTCACCTCTGATACCCCCAGATTTTGTAACAGCCTAGGTCATTTATGGTGCTTCCCCCCCAGACTCAATAATACAGGGCCATATACCACTGTTACATACACTGGCCTCTGGAGTGCATAAGGGTACACATGTATTGTGTATGTGATGCCCACACATATATGGTCCCACCCTCACCGTATGTGTGGGGGATACAGCAGCAGTGGACTGATGGCAGCAATGCCAGTGTGATATATTCACAGCCCACTACAGAACAACCTCTGACAGCATGTCATATGTGCAAAGTTTGGTATGTAGGTGGAAGACAGAGGCTGGAATACAGGCACATATGTGGAAAACTGTTGCCATACACTAAGCAAGTTGCTGGTGTTACAGGATAGTCTGCAACATACCCTCAGTCAGGGAATTGAGGTTAGAAACAGAAATGGAAGTAGCCATGTACTGATAGCACTCAACACACACACTGCCAGTGAAATATCTGACACAGGACCTGTGTGTTGGACAGATAAAACATGAGAGGCACACCTCTGGCCACCAAGAGGAGAGCCCCACAGTTGAGAGCTATGCAGACAGACTGCATTCCAAGGTAAACTAGTATGTATACACACACACACCCTGTAGCACCAGTACTATACAAAGCATAACACAACTCTACTCACACTCTGTCTGTAGTTCCTGAACCTCCTACAAATATATAGCTGCCCTGAGTGCGCCAGTTCTCCTGTAAATGTTATTGCTATCTGCTGTTTGTAACAATGATGCCCACACACAGGATAAATGTCCATCACACAGGAAATGTAAAGGGACCACGCCCACATGATGTAGGGATTTATAGTAGGTGGTTGCCATGACAGTGGTAATTGGAAGTATTACACATGGATAATCATATATATGGCTATCCGGATAATTATTTGTACATATATTCCCAGCATATGTCCTGGACATGGAGTGTAGCCCTACCCCAGCCTGTATAGTCCCAACGTCGTTGTGCAAGGTGATGTCAGGTATGTATAGCAGATATATTAGTAGACTATTGCTACTGTCATATGGATTGTCTTCACAGACATGGTGTCTGTGGGAGGTCACTTCTGCTTATAACATGTGTGCCATTGGCTACTGACAGACATCCTAAGACATCATAGTAAAGTACCACTGCTAGCAAATAATGCCCCTGTGGACTGCAGCAGAGATATTGGCCAATATATGTGGACATTCTGACACACTCTGTATAGTCCAGAGGTATACACATAACCTCTTAGTGCACAACATGTGTACCATGCCTGACAATATGGATGTAGACAGCCATGTAAATGGGTATAACACATAATGACTGGTATACATTTGCCACCATAGGTTATGCATTCACACACCCCTGTCTGGCCTGACACATAATAACCATTGGTACAGGGGTGCCATGGCCACATACTACTCACTAGATATTGACATACATCTGTACAGCATCCCACTGCTCTGTCTGACATACATGACTGTTAAGGGAGGCCCAGCAGCAGTGCATCTGGCAAGGATCTGCAAATGACATCTCACTGGGTAAGTACACTAAGCTGCTAGGCATGTAACAATGCACTGTGCAGGCTACAGGCAGACTGGCTCAACACTGGTCTACATCTCCTATGGGGGAATGCACATGTACCTGCATATATAGCAGGCTCTACAGGCATGTCACAGCACAGGGTAAGATACACCTGTGTGAAAGTGCATAACTGCAACCAATGTGAACACAGCCACAGCCACATATGTTAAGCTAGCATAATATTACAGTATATGGACTATCTGTTCAACACCATCCTCATATGTGCCACTGACAGACTGACCCTACATATACTGGGCTGCTACACAGTTTGGTCTGATGGCTGTCTGTGGTATGGGACATGTGTGTATGACCCTACAAACATGTATGCCAATACGGTACCATACAGTGGAGCAGCATGTTACATCAGATAGGACGGGACCTAGAACAATAACATCTACCACAGTCTGTACACAGGCTAAAGTACATATCAAAAATACACACATTGTCGACATTCACTATAAGTACACAGACCTCAGTACTATACAAACATCCACAGAAGGTCTAGGTTATGTCAACAATTATAACCCCTACTGTACATAACATGTGTAGCAGTCTGATATCTCACTGGCTTGTTATCAGATATTTTGTTTGTTTGTCTTTTCCTGATTAGGGGTCACCACAGTGGACCTCCGGACTACTAATGATTGGCAGTAGATTTTTATGGTGCCGACTTGCCAGCCCAACACGCAACCTTCAGCAAAGGCATGCCCATTCACGCATGTCTTTTGGAGGCCACTCAACCACGGGGAGGACATGCAGACTCCACACAGAAGGCACGCCAGCCGAGAATCGAACAGGAGAACCTCTTGCTGTGAGGCAACAATGCTACCGCTGTATCACCGCTCTTGTTATCAGATATGATGACACTAATTATGGTGTACAGCACATATGCACCACTTCATGCACGACATATGTACAAAGGTTGACAGAGTTGTGGCTGACAGCACATACACATGGCCAGTATTGACATATTGCTGTGATAACCTCATACATTTACTGTTGTAACAAGGTTTGCTGCAACATATGTCCTATGAGGGATATGAAGTCAGTAACTGTCACAGCTTTCACCATCTACAGACTGCAACCCTCACACTACTTTCTGCAGTCTACAGATAGATGCTCCATGGGTAACACATGAAACCAAAGGTACAACACACTGCCCAGTCTGCAGATAACCCTGCAGATGGGGATTCCTCATAAACATGGCACTGACATGGCAGGTAGTGAGACATGTAGGACAGCCATATCCACACACACACTGTTAAACCAACATTACTCCAAATGCAGTATAGCAGTACTTACAGTCTGTAGTCAGGTCATGCGCAACCCCCTCCTGTGTGTTGCCCTGTTTCCACAGTGTATGTTGTTAGAGGTAAATCCCCAATCCATCTGAGATGCTGTTTGCCAAATAACTGATTTAATTGCTGCTCACAGTTGATGAAAAGAGCCAACACCAACATGATGTTCCTAGATTCTGGAGTGTGTTTCCATGCAATTGGCTATGGGAATGTTACCACAGCTGTTCCACATGCAATCAGCTAGGTGATGGGCTGCAATTTATGCAGAGGCCATCAGCTGATCATGTGCATCACTTAAAATACATATGCTGCTGCCTAAGCAAAGTAGGTGTAGGTCTCCACATCCACCAGAGAGGGAGTGGGAGAAGCAAACAGAGGCAAACACAAGTCAGGGAGGGGTGGAAGAGTAAAACTTAAGCATGTTTATGTCACACGCCTATCAGCACAGGATATCAAACCCCTGACAACTATGTAGTGCTATCACAGTTCTATGCAGTTATTGGATGCACCACATGGGTTACCTGCTGTAAAGCCCTCAGAACATATATGTGATGGTGACTGACATCTACAACAGGGATACGGTAGCTATACGGTAGGTGACGTACACATGCCTGTCCACATGAATAGGTGCCAGCATCAACACAGCCACACTCTCACAGAGATGCAGACAAATTGACACACTTGGCAGGGCCAGGATTACATCTCATCAGATGTGGGATTGCCACAACACATCACTGTGCAGGTATCACATGCACCACACGGGTCATATGGGGGTTGTATGGGCAAATAGTATGGGAAGGTGTCTGACATCAGACAGCATGCTTAAGCATGCCCATGGAGGTTGTAGGGAGTGTGGATGTGAACATACGCACCATACAACACATGAACACACAGGGTGCCAGTACTGACATGCATGGGTGCATGTCTGCACAGGTGTGTAGTGAGCAACTGTGCCAGATGGCTGTACAAGTCTAGGCGATGGCTATACCTTGGCATCAGGCCACATGACAATGGTCTGCATTGTGGATCAGGGCTGTAATGTCTGCAGTTGCCCATACAGGTGGGTATTGTATCCCCATCCAGTCACCTGGGTGACTACTGTGTGTGGCCAATGCTGTGCATCAGTTGCCATGTATGTGTTCCTTAGTCCATGACATGGACAGTGTCCAGGATGTGCACACCTTCCACTTGCATGTACAGTGACATGTGGAACTGTACCTGGGGTGTCTGGCCATGTTGTGAACACAGCTTATCATCAGATGTGCCAGTCTTGCCCACCTGTTGCGGGAACTGGTAATGGGTAGCAGGTTTGCCCTGCACCTACATTGATAGCATGCTAACAACATTCTCTGCAGTCAGTGGCATCTGTCAATACAGGAAATGTTGTCAGGCATGGTGTGTCCATTGTGGGTCACATGTGATGGCATCACAGGTGTTGCAGGTGTCCATTGGGGAACATGGGGAAGGTGCACTGTCTGCATGTACATGCATATTGGACAGATGGACAGGGTGCCATGCCCTCTGTAGCCCACTGCTATCACCCCATAATTATTATCAGTGGCCAATAAGCAGTGTACTACCCACATATTGGCTATTTCCTAGGCATGTGTGTATGTATGAGACATGGGTTGAGAGTGTGCTTTAGGTAATACTGGGGTTGATAACTGTTATTGCCTGGCCTTGATGTCACATGTATGGGTATGGCTTTGCACCCCAGACTCTCAGCTATTTCACATCTATTATCGCTGCACGGTGGACAATACTGGGGTTGATAACTGTGATTGCCTAGCCTTGATGTCACATGTATGTGTTGGCTTTGCACTTCAGCCTCTCAGCTATTTCACATCTGTTATCCCTGCATGGTGGACATTATGATATATAGTAGGGCCACCATATAAGAAATAAGCAAAACCACTCCTCCTTGGACAAAGGCGTCACACACTCACAACCACCTCCACAGAGGATATGAGATACAAATACACACAGCCGTCATGTCTGGGAGTAGAACCCCAACCTAACTAGTTCATTAAACTACAGCACTACGCAGCTGTAGTATGCACCACAGAGATTACTGGAGTGTTTGTTCCCCAAAGGTGTATATCACATTGGATGACATCAGCAGGATTGCCAAAGTAGGACATTCGAATTGTAGTGAGTGTGAAAAGTCTAAAATGCAGTACTCCCTACACAGACAGTGAAACACACCCACAAAACATCCACAACTGACATGTGTAGGCATAGAACCCCTATCAGAGGTCTATGGCACACTACAGCATGGAGCTATTATAGGACACACCATGGGGATTGCTGGAAATCTTGCTCCCCACATGTATATTTCACAATGAATGACATCAGCAGGATTGCCAAAATAGACCATTTGAAATGTACTGTGTGTGAAAGGCCTAAAATGCATTACTCCCTACACAGACAGTGACACACACACAAAACATTCACAAGTGACATGTGTGGGCATAGAACCCCTAACAGAGGTCTATAACACACGACAGCATGGAGCAGTTATAGGATGCACTACAAGGATTACTGCAGAGCTTTTGCCCCAAAGGTGTATTTCACATTGAATGACATCAGAAGGATTGCCAAAGTAAGTCATTTGAAATGTACTGAGTGTGACTAGCCTAAAATGCATTGCTCCCTACACAGACATTGAAACACACACAAAACATCCAGAACTGCCATGGAACCCTACCACAGTTCTAAATCACACAACAGCAGTACACAGTTATGGCATGCGCTACAGAGATTACTGGACTGCATCCTTCCCAGAGGTGTATTTCTAGGTGGGTCACATCAGCAGCCTTGCCAAAGTTGAGCATATGAATTGTAAGGAGTGTGAGTACCCTAAAAAGCATTGCTTTTTTCACAAACAGAGTCAGACACACACTTGCCATGTCTGGGATTAGAACACCTACCAAACTGCTTTACCACATTACAACAGCATGCAGTTACAGGACAAGCTACAGAGATTACTGAGCTGCAGCCTTCCCAGAGGTGTATTTCTAGATGGGTGACATCAGCAGCCTTGCAAAAGTCATGTATATGAATTGTAGGGAGTGTGAGTACTCTAAAAAGCATTGCTCTCTACACAGTCATACATGCGCACAGACACACACAGTTGCCAAGTCTGGGGTTAGAACAGCTACCTAACTACTTTATTACACGACAGCAGTATGCAGTTACAGGACACACTATAAAGATTACTGGGGTGCAATCTTCCCTGAGGTGTATTTCTAGATGGATGATGTCAATAGTCTTGCCAAAGTTGAACATATGAATTGTAAGGTGTCAGAGTACCCTAGCATTGCTCTACACAGACAGACAGACACACACACACTTGCTATGTCGGGGATTAGAACACCCACCTGCCTACTTTATCATACTACAGCAGTACACACTTACAGGCCATGCTACAGAGATTCCTGAGCTCTAAATTTCCTGGAGGTGTATTTCTAGGTGGGTGACATCAGCAGCCTTGCCAAAGTTGAGCATATGAATTGTAAGGAGTATGTGTACCCTAAAAAGCATTGCTCTCTACACAGACAGACACATACTTGCCATGTCTGGGACTAAAACACCTACCTCACAACTTTATCACACTATAGCAGTATGCAGTTACAAGACACGCTATGGAAATTATTGAACTATAGCCTTCCCAGAGGTGTATTTCTAGGTGGGTGACATCAGCAGCCTTGCCAAAGTTGAATATATGAAATGTAAGGCATGTGAGTACCCTAAAAAGCATTGCTCTCAACACAGAGTCCAACACACACACACACACACACACACACACACACACACACACACACACACACACACGCACGCACTATGTCTGAGATTAGAACACTTACCTAACTGCTTTATCACACTACAACAGTACACAGTTACAGGACATGTTATGGAGATTACAGGGCTACAACCTTCCCAGAGATGTATTTCTAGATGGGTGACATCAGCAGCCTTGCCAAAGTTATGTAAATGAATTGTAGGGAGTGTGAGTACCCTAAAAAGGATTGCTCTCAACACAGTCAGACATGCTCACAAACACAGTTACCAAGTCTGGGGTTACAAGAGCTACCCAACTACTTTATCACATGACAGCTGTACACAAGTTACAGGTCATGCTATTGAGATTACTGGGCTACAGCCTTCCCAGAGGTGTATTTCTAAGTGGATGACATTAGCAGCCTTGCCAAAGTTGAGCATATGAATTGTAAGGAGTTTGAGTACCCTAAAAAGCATCGCTCTCTACACAGACAGAGTCAAACAGACACACTTGCTGTGTCTGGGATTAGAACACCCTACCTAACTACTTTACCACACTACAGTAGTAAGCAGTTACAGGACGCACTATGGAGATTACTGGGCTACACCCTTCCCAGAGGTGTATTTCTAGGTGGGTGACATCTGCAGCCTTGCCACGGTTAAGTATATGAATTGTAGGGAGTGTGAGTACCCTAAAAAGCATTGCTCTCTACACAGTCAGACATGCACTCATACACAGTTGCCAAGTCTGGTTTTAGAAATCCTACCTAACTAGTTTATCACACTACAGAAGTACACAGTTATGGGATGCGCTATGGAGATTACAGAGTTACAATTCTCCCAATGGTGTATTTCCCATTGGATGACCTCAGCAGGCTTGTCATAGTAGGGCTATGGGGAGAGCAGTGTGTGTGCATGGGCCATAACCCATTCATCTAGGGGTTGACACGCCACATGCGGGCACACACGGGGTCATATTTTACAGGTACATGTATTCAGCTGCTAGATGACTACTTCCTTGTACAGTCATGTTGCACAGCTGGCACATGCACCACATAGTCTGTAATGCTGACAGATACTGGTGGCTAGTATCTGCAGTGAGTGACATCTGCACCTCATGTGTTTGGGGCCCTTTGGCTGTGTGCTGGGTGGGACAGGCCTGGATGGCTCCTTGTCACAGTCACCCTCTTCCACACATCTATGTACGTCTACCTTTGGCTTATTATAGCATGTTGTCCTGACATATATGTCTGTATTCCTACCCACTGTGTGTGCAAGGTATGCGTGGTGCATACTGATGAGTGTCTGCACTAACAACTGCAACTGACATATATGTTTGGTCCACTGGTGTTTGCAGACATGGCCTTCATGTGTTTAAGTGTGTGAGCATGCCCAGTATGACCTTTCAGTATGTTGTTGGCTGCCATTGCCTTCATTTCTCTAAGTGTGTGAGCATGCCCAGAATGGCTGTCTGTATTGAATGTGTGGATCGTGTCCAGGTAGTTTGTGCCACAGTGCTGACCTTTGTGTTGTACATCAACAGGTAACATGCTGTCTCTGCCGGATATCCATTGATCATTTGGTTTTGACTGTTACTACATTTCTGCATAGTGGGGGGGCATACCTGACTGTTCCTACATTTCTACACAGGAGTGGGGGGGGGGCACACCTGACTGTTATTACATTACTATGTAGGATGGGGGGGTACACCTGATTATTACTACATTTCTACATAGGATTGGGGGGGCACACCGGACTCTTATTACATTACTATGTAGGATAGGGGGGCACACCTGACTATTTCTACATTTCTACACAGGATTGGGGGGGGCACACCTGACTGTTATTACATTACTATGTAGGATGGGGGGGCACACTTGTCTATTTCTACATTTCTACACAGGGTTGGAGGCACACCTGACTGTTATTACATTACTATGTAGGATGTGGGGGGCACACGTGACACTTATACACATTTGCTATGATTGTACTGGTATGTCAGGTACTCCATTTCATTCTGTATTGCTAACTATCATGCTGACTAGAGGCATATCAGTGTACTACAGATCGTGGCTTTGGTTGCCCTACATATTATTGTCTGACTTCCTACCCTTCAGAACTAACATCCCACTTCCTGCCCTGCTGTGGTCTGTCTGTGTAGACCTGGGGGGGAGGTTAACCATAACCATCTTTCAGCAGCCACGGCATGGGCTTTGTTTGGGTTTGTCTACACCTGTCCTGCTAGCTAAGACTGTTGTTGGATATGTGAGCCATCCTGACTGGCATGTGTGGGTCATATGGACACACATGTCACTCAGAACATTTCCTGCAGTGGGTTTTGTAACCCTGTGTAGCACCGGCTACTATGGTGACTCCAGTATGTGTTACAGATATCATGGTGCCACTATGGGTGTCTACTGTCTGCTGCCATAACATTCAGCCATCCAATTCCCTTGCATGCTCACATCCATACCATAGCTACTGGTAATGACACATTCTACTCCATTTGGCAATTGGTAGGTTGATTGACTTACCTTGAGGGTGTGCCAGACTTGCAGATGGTGCTGGAGGGCTGCCTATGTTGGATGCACATAGTACACTCCCTACACATGGTTGAGCACAGGTAGTGTCATGTTTGGCATCCCTTTTACTGTATGTGCGAGTCAGAGAGAGGTGTCATTCCCTACTGTGTCGTTGCATGTGCTATGCGTTGCCTCTTTGCCAAGGCCAGGGCATAATGGGCACACCTCCTTCTGCCTACTGGGGCAGGTTCAGGTTGTTACTCCTCCGGGTCAGCCTGTGCAGGCCTTGGCATTGGCGGGGGGGGGGCTGTGTGGCCCTGCCCCATGCTGTTACTGCTGCAGCTGTTTCCACAGGATCATATTGTGTAGCATAGCACATAACATAACAATATGGGTACATGTAGCTGGTGAATACTACAAGGCTCCACTGGACGTGTCCAAACACCAGAACTGTGCCCTGAGCATCCCAAACACATGCTCTATTATATGTCTGGCCTGTGCATGTGCCCCATTATGGCATTGTTGTTCAGGTGTGTGTGCATTTCTGATAGGTGTCATCAGCCACAGCTCCAGTGTGTACCCAGCATCCCCCACTAGGTGACCATAGGGGACGTCCTCATTGGCAAATCTCTGGTACAGCTGTATCAGATGCCATATGTGGGAATTGTCATAGCTTCCAGGGCAGCCAGCACGCACATTCATTATAATGACCTGGGCATCACATATGACCTGGCAGTTGATGGAGGGGATGCCCCTGCAGTTGATGTAGGCCCTACCCTGCTCATCGGGTGGTGCTTTGATGCATATGTGCGTGCAGTCTATAACACCCACTACCCCTGGGTATTCTGCTATTTGGTGGCAGAGACGCATATTGCTGGTCAACACCTCCCGGGTGTTAAGAAAATATACGTGCTCACTAACATGTGGTGACATGGCATCCAGGAAATGGTGGAATACTCTGCATGCTGATGCCTGTGAGATCGCCATGATATCCCCAGTTGTGCTTTGGGAGGTACATGTGGCTAGTATACCTAGGCCTAACATACCTTGGTATCCACTTGAATGGGTTCCCCTCAGTCTGTTTGGTGTGTCAGGTGTGGCCAGCACAGCTCAACAATTTAAAAACCAAATGAGGGTGTGTTGCTGCTCAACAGACCAAAACCACAAAAGAAAATGCACCAAAAGGACCATGGAAAAGTCATTTTAATGAATAAAAGCAAATAAAAGACCAGTATACAGTCCAAATACACAGTGTTTCATGTTGAGCACTTTCATCAATGAATTGACTTCATCAGAATAAACTGAACCTCGCCCCCAAAAACATTTAAATACTCTACCTTAACAAGCAGTTAATCAGTATTCCTAAGGAATGCTCAGCTCACATCCACTTTTTAAAGAAACATGAACCCATTCAACCATAATGAGCAAACACTAAGTAAAATCAGTACACTGATTTAAAATGTTTTTCTTGCGTAATATTAAATCCAAAAAAAACTTTGTCTATATCAAAAACACTTTCCTTACTATTTCATCCTCTTTATACACGTAAATAAAATATTAAAACATTTTCCATGTAAAATACATTATTTCTAAATTAAAATATATTGGCAGGGATTCACTAATCCTCCGTGTAAGACTAAATAAGTCTTACACGGAAATGGCAGTCTAAGAGGAAGATGTCAGCGCGCCATGCATATTCATAAGGGCACACTGACTCAACTGGAAGGTTTACACGGAGCGTGTAAGACTGCAGGGGGCGTGTCGGACTGCCGAGCAGTCCAAAATATCCACGCCCCTGCAACTATATAAATGTAAAAATGACAAGTGCAATGAGCGAGTCCGCTAAAATGTACACATAGCAAACACTACACATCCCCACATACTAAACCCCTTTGTAATTGTAAAATGTAAACTTTTATTTTTTTTTTATAATTCCCGATATAGCTGCCCATATTTGCGCGTGTTTGCTCGGGTGTGTCCATTGCTTAGCTACAGTTAGCAATTTCGACATCGAAGAGCATAATAAGAAATGTTTATGCAAATTAAGCCCAATAGCGTAGTGGTAGAGCCTTCGCACAAAGAAGTGGCATTCCTGGTGGTAATCCCACCACTCCCCTTTTTATTTTATGTTTTAAATTACTATATAAAATAATTCCTGACATATATGAATGAAATTTTAGTAAAAAGCATTGAAATGGCCTATGTATTAGTGAACAAAATGTATATATATATAAATATAAGAAGGTGAGCAGCATTAAGGATATTGACATATAATTGCCCATAGCTAAGCAGCGTTGTACCCAGCGCAATATAGTTGCCCATAGCTAAGCAGCACTTCACCTAGAGCAATATAGTTGCACATAGCTAAGCAGTGCTTTACCTAGTGCAATAACCAGCGCACCGTCGGGCAACATCGTGCAACGTGGAGCAACGTAGAGCAAAGTTGAGCAAAGTCGCCTAAACACAGCCACACCCCCTAGCTTGTCTGGATAGTAGTAAAATAAAAAGCAATGACAAGGCTTGAACCCAGGATACTGTGCTCCATAATCAAAGTACTGAACCACTAAGCCATGACAGCTTAGCATAAATGTGCACTGTTAACATACATATACTTATAAATAGAAGTTTAACCATTGCTAAGCAGGTTTGCTGTTAGCTGAGAATTTTCAAAAACGGCCAATCACAAATAAGTGTGGGAAATGAGGCATATTTAAGCTCCATAGGTGGGAATACTCGCCATAACTGGTTGTACCTCCCATCTGCATTCAGAATGGCTGGTGCTGGAGAGGATACTTCCTTTCGAGCGCAATGGTGGGGCATTGAGGAGTCAAAATACATGGTTTGGCTCCTTGTCCACCATCATGAGTCAAGACTCCTGCAGGGCCAGTTTCAAGGGATGGAGTACAAAGCGGAGGCTTGGAACCGGTTAGCTCATGATCTCACCAGTGCCACAGGCATCCCTCGGAAAGGTGAGCAGGTCAGACACCACCATGCAGACCTGAAGAGATGGAAGCAGGACCAACTGAACCAGTGGATACAGGAGGCCCTTGGAAATGACAATGCCCCACTACTGAGTAGGTATCCATGGAATAGAGTATGTAAGAATAGCTATTGTAGTCAATATAATGGACAGGTATGTCTCAATATCCCTTCATTTACTTCACATCTGCAGGTGTTCGTGCTGCGAATCAGCAAGCCTATGCAGATAGGCTGCTAAGGCTGCACTACCAGGCAGGTTAGTAATTATTATGCATGTATTGTTATATAAAATAAGTGAGAGAGCCTGAAAAAAAAGTGTTGTAGCCTAATAATAAAGGCATAAAAAGCCCTGAATAATTTCTCTGCATGTACTGTCATACAAAATAAGTGAGAGAGCCAGAAAAAGAGTGTTGTAACCCATTAATAAAGGTAAAATAAGTCCTGAATAATATCTCCGCATGTACTGTTATATAAAATAAGTGAGCGAGCCTGAGAAAGAGTGTTGTAACCCATTAATAAAGGTATAATATGTCTTGAATAAGTCTTCTGCATGCACTGTAATATCAAATAAATGAGAGAGCCTCTAGAAAAGTGTGTAATATAATTAATAAAGGTATAATACCTGGAGTGTGTCCGTGTCACTTACTTAGAAATGTTGTTGTACTCTTGCATTATATAAATAGTACTGCTGTAGTAAGCGCTGTCAAGCCACAGTTGGGCAGTCCCATATAAAGTGGATGAAGGAAGTGCCAGTAGCTGTGAAGCATATATATACAGTCCTCAACAGTTGGTTAATGGCTGGCATGCATGTAGGGGGCTGTAGAAATATAACTGAAAATGTCACGTGAACACATCCAGATATGTAGATATATAAATATAAATAAAATATATAAATAAATACGTAGTAGTAACATCTGCATCCTGGACAGTTAGTATGTCAGATATAGGTCAGGTACATAATGAACTAGTCAAACCCATTACACAACTTAATGCACGTTGCCTAGTGCAATAATACATGTAGGGGATATACACCTGCAGTCAATAGGAATGTAGTGTAAACTATAAGTACATATAAGATGTTAATGGAGGTATCTTTTTAGACCCTACTGTATGTGCATAAACAATGCAATTCCACACCTCAATGGGTATGTCAAATCTCAAAACATTTGTTGGGACATATGTCCTATTGTTCTATAAATATCTGCATTTACATTGATGCATGTGCCCTGTTCAAACACCGCAATCTTGGTGGCCTGTTGTCACCAATCATTCTTGCATGCTGTTGGAATGTCCACTGTCGTTCAATATATGCATGTGTTATGCTTGCTGTTCAACTGTTGGAACCCTGGTGTGTTGGGTTAATGGGAATATTACTGCATGCTTTTACAACTCATTTGGAATGCTGTTGTCTATGTTGTTATTAAATACACATAAACATAGAACGTATGGGAAGGCCGGTCCCAGCGGACCCACCTGTCCCTCCTCAGCTGGTGATTGCACCTGACACCAGCAAGTCCGGTGCCCAGCCCGGGCCCCCCTCCTCCATTGGTCCTGTGCCACCTTTGGGTGGAAGCGCTGCAGGGGATGGGGCTCATCCCCCCGTGCAAGCATGGGCGGAGGAGGGCCACCTGTCACCCTCCAAAGGGTCCGGGCTGTGGTGCATAGGGTGATCCAGCATTCAGTCGCTGATCCCCTATGCCAGCTCGAGGCAAGAGTGGCTCCACTCACGGGGTGAGCCTGCCCCTCCTACGCAGCCCCCAGCACAGCCACCCTTCGGGCTGTGAAGGTGCAGTGATGACTGCCTATGGGTGGGGATCTCAATTCCACTGTTACCATCTGTGGGCTCATGGGCTTGCGATTTCCAAGCATCCTTCCCCATCAATTGTGTTCACCCACCCCATGTGTCATATTCCACCCCTGTATGCATCTTGTTTGTCTTGTCTGTTTACCTCCCCAACCTACCTCCCACAACATACCTACTTCCCCTACCTCACATTCCACTCTCACCTGAAAAAAAAAATGGGCAATCTGCTCCCGCAAAAAAATTATGCCCCATACATAGCTGCCCATTTTACACAAATGTCCGCCGTACACAGACACTGAAATTCAATTGGCAGTACAACATACTTCGTTGTCCTCACCCCTCTCGCAGGGGTGTAAGGTTTCAAAATTCCCTCCAAATTACAAGTATATGCACAGCTATTGCTGTTAAAGAAATGGGCAGCTATGGACCTTCCCTACACCCGTCCTGCACATCCCGAGATGTTTTCCCTACTGTCTTTCCCTGTTTGTGCCCCTTTTTCACCACTTTCCTATCTCCCCATTTTCTTTTCTTTCAAAGAAATGAGCGCAGGGGTTGGCTGAATCAGCACTTTTAAGCAGTAGTAAGTGGATTTGAGTGAGTGTGCGCATGTGTGCACATAGCTTAGTATTGCTAAGCATCACACAAACCCGTGCAAACACGCTTACAACTGCTTAAAAGTGCCTTAGTCACCCTGCATATGAGGGGCCTTGTTCTGCTCAGCAGCAAAATAAAACACCACTGTTAGTCTCAAACCCCAGACCTTGGACACACTAGACTGCATAAAGTACCACTAGGCCACAGTAGATATGCAGTGTAATGTTGCTGAAATATATATATCATGCATCAGAATGTGTGAATATAAAGGAAAGGTAGAAATGCCATAACACAAAACCTGTTCTGTGGAACTATACCAGCAGTTGTTGTGAAATTGCATTACATGACTGTGATAACAGAACCAGACATTCTAGCAGTAAATACTGTTACAGCAGCAGCACTTCACAACCCCCACACAGTATCATAGCAGAACAATCCCCACACAAATGTACAAAATACCAGTGTGTTCAAGGTACAGCAAGGATGTAGGTAGGCATGCTTAGTACTGGAATTGTCCAATTTCATGAGCATCCTGTGATAATGTCAACAAAATAAAAAGCACAAACACTGCAGAAGTGAGTACATTAATATCCACAGTATAGATGCTCCCAAACAGTTCATGTGCCAAATGGAAACATCTCAATAACTACATATGTATATCAGCTCATTGTAGATGTTGTAAAGAAACTCCATACTCCCATGTATCTTGTGTTAGCATTTCTAGGGGTGAGTACAATTCTACACTGTCAACTGTGTACTGGAAGAGGCAACATTCAGGTCTGAGTACAACATACAAATAACTGGCTACACCTTTAGCAAAATTTAGATGAAGTATACCAACCTTCTGACTTACACTACGGTGTCCACAGCAAACAAGTATGGGGCCCACTTTGGAAAGCTGAAAGGCCTATGCCTACCTGGCCTAGCAATTTATAGCATTGGGTTGCTATGACAGTGAGTACTGCAATTACCACACAGCAGGCTGCATGCAATTACCAAATGGTGGCCATCAATTGGTGCAGAGGCCATCACATGCATTTGTGCAGATACCTCTAAAAGCAGGCTGTACTTGCTGTCCACACATGCAATCATTTCATTGCAGCCACGGAGAGAGAGAGAGAGAGAGAGAGAGAGAGAGAGAGAGAGAGAGAGAGATGCACACAGACAGACACCTGCAACAGCAAAAAAAAAAATCAACCAAAGAAAATAAATAAATAACATATATATATATAAAAACAATGTATTACTACACACACAGAACGTAATAATACAAACCCATACAAAGTAAAGGTATGTAACTGATATGTATTTACTGGCATGTAGTAGATGTTTTAGAAGAGTACTCTACATACTTTGAATCATCCATATGTGGCAGCAGTATGTATCTATGCACAGATGCCCTGCATAACCACTGCCATGGAGAAATCAGTGTGTAGGTGTGTGCAGTGGGATATGATTGTGATATATGTAGTTCAGCATTAAATGTCAAACATCTGATCCATGTTATCTCTGTTCTGTACAGTAGTGTGTACAATGGCTGCTTGGGGGAGTAGTGCATACAGTTATATAAACAAGGATGTGACAGAGTAACAAATGCATGCTAGTCATATTAACGTGTAGCTTAGCACTGGCAATAGCTGTACCAGGCTAGTATGCTAATCTAGCATTTGCAGCTATATATACACCCTCTAATATTACTGTGTGCTCACATGTGACACCTGTTCATGTTGCAGCAAGGCCCAGCATGTCAGCTGTGAGGTCCATGGACTTACAACAGTGTGGACCTTGTGTGTGTATGGCACACACATATGGAAAGATCTGTGTCAGATATATTAGCATCTGTACATGTGCATAGAGCAAGGGACATACTGCAACTGTTTGTGAAGGGTGGACATATATATGTTTTTTAAGGTTGTTATGTGCATACTTCTATGTAGGTTGTAGTGTGTGGCAAACAAGACAGCATACAGTGCTGGTATATGACATGTGGTGGTTAAACGCTATGGGTATGAATTGTCCGGTTTGCAGTGTTGCAGCCAGTGAGGCCTGCTAAAGCTACATGTGCTAAGAACACCTTCAATGCATTCCGCACAACACTGTGCAATATTAGTACATAACAGTATACTTCGCAACCTTCGCATAATTGATATTCCCACCATGAAATGTGGACCATATATGTGCCTATATGGATATCTATATGTACACCAATATATGCTTATATTTATATTTATGTGTGTGTGTGTGTGTGTGTGTGTGTGTGTGTGTGTGTGTATATATATATATATATATATATATATATATATATATATATATATATATATAGAGAGAGAGACAGGGTCATATTTACTGTGACAGATGGCTGGTGACAAAGCCATGGACTCAAGCTCAATGTTGAAACTGCATTGTCATCCCTTCTGGCAAAAACTCCGTACCCATAAACTACCACATAGGTGGTAGTCTACCTAACACTGAAAGTGTGATAAGAGACCATGGGACACAGGTGGACTGTAGTCTCCCCTTCGATAATCACAGTGACACACTAGTCATATAATCTGTCTACCTGCCACACCTCATCACAAAAGGGGTGTCATCCAGGGAAATATAGGTCAGTGTTCCTCTCTACTCATCACACATAAAGCCCATTATAGAGTATAATGCCCCATGTGGTATGTACCTCACAAGACATCCACAGCAACTGGAAACGACAAAGACATACCTCACAAAGAGTAATACCAGCCTCAAACAGATGCCCTATGCAGACCATCTCACAAACCCACAACTACACTGTGTTGCATACCGCCTACCCAGAGGTGACCTCTGCCTAACATACTAAGCTATGTAAAAACCAGAGCTGTTGGACATGCTGCACATAAACAGATCACAATCTCTATGTGCTACACGCTCTAGGGACCCAAACCTTCTGACCACAATAAACAGCACATGCTGGAGGGATAGACTCCCATCTCAGAGACATCCCATACTCTGGAACAAACCAACTATCCATAGCAAACAAAGCTCCTAATTAGTAGTCGTCATAAATAATCATGAAGATTGTATGGGAGATAGTGAATACACCCAGGCATTCACCTCTGTGTCTCTGCTTGACAGGGCCACATGAAATGCAATGACCTGTGTGTCAAAGGCCAGAGTAGCGTATGGCTAGGCTTCTATAGGCCCTAGGGCCAATAGCCTCTTACCTACCTATAAAGTGATACACGCCCACATGTACTTGTTGCAATAATTGCTATGTGAGTTTGACTGAGTGTGATGGTGAATGTGTTGGTGAATGTGTCAGAGTTTGGTTTATGTGTGATAGCTTAGTTGGAAACTGTTTCTGTCATGGTATTATGTGTCCTAGCTGTGATCCCAGCAAAAGATGTGTATACAATTGCTAGGCTGAAAATGCAGTATGCCATACATTCTGACATAGTCCCTTGTTGTCGACTGGGGTGCCCATTGTAGGCCAAAGCAGTACATGCATGCTTATTGAGTGCCACTGCTGGTGAATCCAACCCCTGTATGAACTGTAGTACTACCTGAGGCTGTTTGCCTAAACAGCACAGTATGGTGTACATCCACATTGATTGGAACCATTGTTCCATGTGTTCCCTGTAGTCCTCACAGATTACATACTTCAGGCATACGGTCTCATAACTACTGACACACAGTACTGTAAGGTACACAGATAAAGGTCACCTGTGTTGCCATACCTATGTGTCTGGTATGTATGTCTGATGTTTGTGTGTGTATGCCTGTACCATGGCCTTGGTCATATGTGTGTTATAGGATATAGGTGCGTATCTAGCAACATGTATAGTGTAGTACAGCAGTATGCCACCTATATTCACGAATGTGCACATATGTTAGGCAGGGTTCTGCCATCAATGACTAGTGTGGTATACCGGTGATACTGTCACTGGACTTTACAATCATTGCAATGGATTACACTTTTCATGATGCATTAGCATGATATATACCTCCTGTGTCTAAATTGTGCATTGTGTCGCATACAGTGTGCCATGTACTGTTGTATAGTATTACATACTGTTGTAAGTTTGTTGCTGTGCAAAACGTAGCTTGATATATATAGAGTGTGCCAGGCACTTTCAGGCAGTTGTGGGTTGAGTACTGACATGTGGTATTGAAAGTGTGTATCTTCTGACAGCCAGTAGGTTGCTATATATGGCAGTTAATTGATATCTGTACATTAGAAATATAGGTGTGCCTCATGACTTGCTCACACATATTGTTTCATTGTCTTCCAGGGCTATGTCCCACCAACGTAATCCCGCCTATAGCACAGTGGAGGAAGAGGTCATAACATCCAGCCTGGTGCAGCAGTATGCCCTGCTGTTCTCTAGAACCAGCCAGGACCAGCATGAGCGGACTGCGCTGTGGCAAGAGCTTGTCCATTGGGTAAATGACATAGGCATGCATAACCAGACATATGAGCAGGTACACCATCACTGCAGTGATTTAATTAGACATGTCTGGCAACGTGCATCTGATATCCGCAGACAGCAGCTTGCCACAGGTGGGGGGGTAGCCATCCACCCCCCCCTCACCAGAGTGGAGGAGCTGCTCCTGAGCCAGGTGGCTCCTGGCCAACAACAACCCCAACAACTAACGTGTGTCATCATGGAGGCCGGAGTCACCCAGCAAGCTGACATGGAGTGTGCAGGTAACATGGCATAGCTGTAGACTACTGTTACCTCCATTGTTAGAGCATGCTTATGTGAGATGTGTACTGTGTAGTTAGATGATGTGGTGCCTAGTGTTATGCAATGGTAATAATTAGGAATACAATCTGTAGGCCTGTGACTGTCAACCGTTGTACTACTGTATGATTGCAAGCACACAGTAGCAATGCAACAGTTGTTGCCACTGACAAAGTGTCTCATATCCTTGTAGGTCCCTCTGGTGTGACAGCAAGGCAGCTGACCCATGCTGGTGAGTGCGTTCTACCTTTAATACTGCTAATTAAATGTGCATGTCATAGGTGAGGTATAGGCCATGTACACGTAACACACATATGCATAATGCATGCTGTGCATGTTTGCTGTGAGACTATGCACATCCCAGTAACGTGGGTAGCTGCATAAAACACATACAATACACAGAGAATTCCACAGAATTGTGGCAACACTGATGTGGACATTGGATAGGCAGAGTCGATACACATGCACACAATATACACAACACTGTCATACGCAGTACACGTTAACATGCTGCACATGGCATATTCAGACGCCCGCTGTAAGGTCACACTACAGTATCCCACACTTCATCCAGACAGCACACATAATATACCTGAGGGGTAGATGCCTCACATGTGGCTCTGCAACAGTCTTCGACACATTACACATTCATGGTAGGCAATGCCCCTTATTGTGCACCTTACAAACCCATGTAACAACTGGCTGTGAAATGGTGAATGTAGCCATGGTACTACAGTTCCAGTACAGCATGGTATGTGCCGGTCTGGCACACATTAGTAGCCTTCAGTGACCACATGATGCTGCATGATGATGGCTCATGGTAGTACACCCCATCCAGTTACAGTGACCACAGTACTACACATAGCATTACCTGCTATGCACCTCAGTGCTGTGTGTGTGCAAACATAGGCACCTATACACAATATGCATAGCAATCACCATTTGTACAAAGTAACAAATATATGTCTTGTAATGCTATTGAGTGTATAGGTCACATGGCACACACTGTGTCTGTGTGATGTTTAATGTTGCAGTTGTATTGTAGCATGCCATGTCATGTCTGGCACTGGCATGTCCACAATATGTCCTACACTCACCATAACCACTGAACAATGGCCATGTTGAGCAATGGTATTCCATCAGGTAAACATGCACCACTCATGCTGTGTGTATACATAGCATGCATGTGCTAATCCTGTGTCCACAATTATCTTCTGAAGACACAGACACTCTAATCAGAAATGGATATCTATGTAACACACAGATACACATCCAGCCATGGTATGTATACCTGTGAGAGATGGTGCACAGCACATTGCAGAGCTTATAATACTTGCACAGCACAGTCGTGTCCATGTACACAGTGCATTCCAGGGTGAGGCCAATCACTGAACAACAACACACATGCACCAAAGACATGTATAGTGTTATTGGCAAGGGCTGTCAAGACCCGCACTGCATGCTGTTGGGGAACACACATCCTGCATGCTGGCACGTGTGATATAACTGTTTGCCTTGTGATACTGTACCCCACCATCACCCGCTATTGAGTATGTTCTGGATTGCTGGTGGTGTGTGTGTGTGTGTGTGTTTTAGTGATGAGTACATTTATGTGCATGTGTGCATGTGTTCATGTGTTCATGTGTGCATGTGTGCATGTGTGCATGTGTTCATGTGTGCATGTGTGCATATGTTCATGTGTGCATGTGTGCATGTGCACATGTGTGCATGTGTTCATGTGTTCATGTGTGCATGTGTTCATGTGTGCATGTGTGCATGTGCTCATGTGTGCATGTGCTCATGTGTTCATGTGTGCATGTGTGCATGTGTGCATATGTGCCTACATCATGTACAGGTCGTAATGTGTGTTTCCTGTCTTCCTCTCACAGGTGCTGACCTTGGGCTGGTTCACTGCAGCAGGGAAACTGATGTCACCGAGCAAAACAGTGATACTGATGATAGGTGTGTTGAGGCACAGGCATGTTTGCCAGGGTCTGTTGTTGGGCCACCAATCGACAGTACACAGCTATCCACCCCATCCATGCATACAGTCATACTGCCAATACATCCATCACCAATGCCCATAGCTGAGGGACAGTGAACAGTTGGCATTGGCCAGGACAGTGTGGTATCCATGGCACATGCATCCCAACACAGCAGCCATACCCAGATGTCTGGAAGGGTACCACATAGGCAGATGTCCAGGGGTTCTCATAGGAGCACTGCTGCTCAACATGCAACTGGCAGACGTGCCACAGGTCTGACAATGTCACGCATGTTCCAGGCAGTCATGGAGTCACAGGCATGTATAGAACGGTACATCAGACAGGGACTAAGGGCACAGAGGGCACATACTGCTATCATTGACAGTATCCGTGACCTAGCAGGTGCCATCCATCATTACACCGAGGTCACTGATAGATGTTGGGGAGAGACATTAGATATCCTCCGCAATGTCATGTCCATGTGTCAGGACAGTGCGGGATTGTTGAGTCGTCGACGTGGACATATGCCAGCAACATCAGCAGCTGGCAGTTGCCACGGATGTCCCCCCAAGCCACAGCCACTCCCGTAGTGCCAGTACCAGCCCCAGCAATGTTGGTGGTGGGCTGTCCATAGAACATCCTAGAAGACCATGTGCAAGTGGCTCTGGACAGTCCCAGCAGGGACCTGTGTCCAGTGTACATCCATCCACCTCTGGGGATAGTACCCAGTCTGGCTTAGTACCTGATAGTGTCAGTAGCACCCCTGCCAGGCACAGGTACCGTATCCATGGCCAGAGATGGTGATCTGTGAAGTCTCACAGGTACAGTCTGTGGCTGTCCCACAAATACCCATATATGGCAGCCACATGGTGGAACTGTGTGCATGCAGACACACACACATACTCCGGACACCTAGGGCTAACACATACCTACACACATTACATCAACATTGGCCCATTCCAGTATTCTTGCCCCCACACACACACACACACACACACATACACACACACATACATGTGGATTGGATGGCTCACTGTAGGTCTCTGGCAAACCAACAACACACCCTGTGCATATGATGAAACCTGTGCCGCCTCCTATCATCTGTAACATCGATGCAGGAACAGGCTACCATGGTGCTGATGCACAGGGTGTCCTTATAGCAGTATAGCAATGTTAGCATGTTGTCGGCAATACAGTGTAATGATATGCTTGAAGGTGTAGCTGAGCAGGCATGATGCATTAATGCTATGATTGTCATTGTAGTATTGTTTACACCAGTGTTGGTTCCAATTGTGTAGTGTCCAGCCACGTGCCACTTGGCTGATGTGTGCAGTATTGGCAGCATGTGTTAGAGAGTGGACAGTATGTGTGGGATGTGTGTAGCACAGATATGCAGGTATACAGTTGTGAACATGGTGGAGGTGCACTGTCTGCACGTACATGCATAGTGGACACATGGCCAGGGTGACATGCTCTGTATTACACAGTAACAATCCATAGTCTGTATTGGTGGCCAGTATGCATTGTACTACACACATTTCGGAACCTGACTACACATGTGTGTATGAAATGGTTTGACACTGTGCTGTGGGTGATACTGTTACTATCTGTCATTGTTTTGCATTCTAGTAGTATACATCACTTTACAGCCTGACCATAAGCAATCGTTAGATAATGTCTTGACAACCGACACACAGATGTAGGACACACAGCAACATTTGGATCCTTCAGGTACTATATTATGCCAGTAACCACTGGTATTCACCTGCACCCATTACTGAGACCACTCCTGTTTGGCATATAGCTCTCTTAGGTACAAGCAATCACAGTAGGGATATGTCCGTCCACATCTGGTAATGCATACTGTGGCCTATAATGCATTCTCTAGATGACACACACATCCTGCACAAGGGTATCAAACAGACAGATGCCTGTTGTCAAACCCATGCTGGAAAGCTATAAGCCAAACTAAGCATAGTCATCCACCTTTACGGAACACATTATCCCCACAGTACCATATAGGTAGTAGCCACCAACATGATGAACAAGTACCGATATGTACATGCAACCAAGTGTTACGTCATCTATCCTTTGTTAATCACATTTCCAAAGGTATTTTGAGATCTGTCAGTGGATCACATAAGCAATAAGAGGTCTGCATGCATATCCACAAAGGTTGTTCAATACCTATTATGAATAGTCATCATTGACAGACTTTGCTGCGTTTGAACAGGTCTGACATATACCTCAGCCATAGACCCTCATACACACATTCCAATAGGAACCGTAATGACTTTGTGTGACACAGATGACATAGGCCAGGGATCAGTGCAGTGGCTGGGCTTGTCACAAGCATACAGATGTGACCTAAGGTCTGGGAAGCAGCAGCACAGTCTGGCAAGGATGACAGCTGTGTTCTTGGAGAAAGCAGGGTTCTTACACATGCAATCATTGAGGTAACATGTACGTATATGTATTTGCCACACAGCTAGCTCACATGTGCAATGCATACTGATATGTCATACAGTAGTAAAAGCATAACCCACAACACATTGACCAAGAGTAACACAAACATACAGCACACACAATCATCAAGTGCAGGATTTAAACCTCTACCTAACTGCTTCATGATACTAGAGGAGTACGCATTAACACGACATGCTATACATATTACTGGGAGTCCTCTTTTCCACAGGTATATTTGTAGGATGGTGACATCATCAGACTTGACAAAGGTTATATTACCACTTTTGAGGTGTTTCACTACTCTCCTAAAAGGTTGCTCCTTCCCAAGGAGACCACACACATAGTTGTCCAGTGCAGGATTCAAACCCCTACCTAACTACTTCATAATACTAGAGGAGCACACATTAATACGACATGCTCTGCATATTATTGGGAATCTTTGTTTCCACAGGTATATTTGTAGGATGGTGACATCATCAGATTTGACAAAGGTTACATTACCACTTTTGAGGTGTTTCACTACTTTCCTAAATGGTTGCTCCTTCCCAGGGAGACCACAAACACACACACGTATAGCTGTCCATTGCAGGATTCAAACCCCTACCTTACTACTTCATGATACTACAAGAGGACACATTAACACGACGCGCTACACACATTACTGGGAGTAATTCTTTCCACAGGTATATTTGTAGGATGGTGACATAATCAGACTATACAAAGTGGATTACATTAGGTGACATTAGATGGCCTACATTGAAGGAATGTCTAAACACTTTTGGCCATGTGATCATCAAAGGTGAGTTTACTATCTTCCTGTGTCCCCAGGGCCATAATGACTTTTTCCGTACATGCTGGATTACCACCTATGTGGTCATTTGTGTGCACTTTGTATTACCCAAAGGGGATGACTATGCATTCTTTGTCATTCAGCTTGAGGGCATTGTTTTGACACCAGGTATCTGTATCTGTAAGACACTTCTGGAGGATGTCTGTGTCAGCTGTACAGTCAATTATGGACCACAGTTTCCAGTCATCTGCAAACCTGTTCTGCCTTGCACCTGCCATGCTTGCCTGTACCTCTGAGCAGTATCTACTGAACAGGTGGGGTCCCAAGACCAAGACCTGTGCAATGCCATTTGTGACTGGCTTAGAGTTGGACATGGCACCCGCAACTATGAACATGTGTGTTTGATCTGTGAGCCACTTGGCCACCCATCCTGTGACAAAGCTGTTCGTGTTCAAGCTGGTACACTTGTCCATGATGACAGAGTGGGGAATGGTGTGGTAAGCCCTTAGTGAGGTCCAGGTGGGCTGTGTGGACTACTTTCACCTCCATCTATGTTCATGGTAACTGTTTTAAATAAATCAACTAGGTTTGGGAGCCAGGCTCTGCCTTTAACAAGGCAAAGTTGTGTAGAGTCCAGTGTCTGGAGATCTCCAATGTCTCAGTGTATGGGTTCCATGACAATTTGCTCAATAGCTCTCTAGACCAGGCTGAGTACACATACTGGGCAATGGTTTCCATGTTCTGTTTTAGCACACCCTTTGTGGAGCTGGATGACTGTTAGTGTATGCCATTCTTTGGGTACATAGCCTGTGGTACGCTTGAGTCTGGACAGTGAATGTAGGTGAGTGTGTAGTTCCTTATGGGCCTAGTGTAAGATGCAGCCTGGGACAACATACAGTCACATTGATGCTATGTTCTTAGCTTTGGTGAGGGCTGTCTTTACCTGCATGTCCATGACGTCTGGGTCTCTGCATCCTTCTGTGATGGACACAGGCCCTTTTGGGGGTGATGGGGTGGAGTTTACACTGAACTTGTCCCCCTGGGTGTGGACAATGAAAGTTGGTTTGGTGCATGTCATTCCTTTTTTCAGTAGCTGACAGCATATTTGGAAGTTGACACCTACATGTCTGGTATAGCTACCGAAGGCTTTGTGGTTGTTATTCTTACATTCCTTGGCTATTTGTCTTTAGAAACTGTCCTTGGATTATTTTATGAGCGATCATTGTTTCTTCCTGGTAATGATCAGTGATGCCTTTCCTTTAGTGAAGTTGGATCTATCGTGTGTTCATTTCCTCCTTCTCTTGTCTAGCTTATTTATGGACAACAAACACCTGCTTGTTGTCCTATTTTTGGAGGAGTGCATCTTGGTTTTATTTGTGATGTCTCATTCCATGCATCCCTGTAGATGCTCATAGGATGCACTTGTAAATGATTCTGCAGATTGCATATCATTATCCTATATCAAGGGGTCTTCGGAATGTTCCACTTTGGTCTTGGGAAGTGTGCAGTTTGCTTTTGCAAATGTCTTCACAGTGGTTTCATTGACTGGGTGTGGGGGTGGGATGTGGATGTCCAGTGTGATTACTTAATGATCTAATATTACCAGCGAGGTGTTTATCTCTGTTGTGGAACACTGGTACCCCATGTTGGTGATGATCATGTCCAGTATGTTGTCACCTCTAGTGGGCATGCTGACCAGCTGTTCCAGTGTGTTAGTTTCTTAACTCTAGGACACATTGGGCAAAGTGCATTGTATATGAGTAATTCACCCACTCAATGTTTGGGTAGTTGTAATCTCCTCATATAATGGTGTTTGATAGGACATTATATTTGCCATTGTTCTCCGGAATACTGATTGAGGTTCCTGAGACAAGGTATGTGATCTGTAGCAGGCTACAATCTGATGGGCAGCTTTGCCCAATGTTAGTTGCACTTGCATGGTCTCCAAGGCTTCATGCTGTGCCAGTAACCTGGAGGTGTGGATATCCATAAGGTAAATGGCTACTCCCCTTCCTTTTGTATTTCACTCGTGGTCTTGGGTCCAAAGGTCAGAGTGATTGTGAGTGTTTTATGTGGATCATATCCAACAGCTCTATGTTTGACATAGCTTTGTATGTTACGCAGTGAACACCTCTGAGTAGGCGATATGCAAGGGAATACGGATGGAGCATTTTGCGATGGTCTCTGTATGGCATATATTTCAGGCCACTAATGCTCTTTGTGAGGTATTGCTGCTGGCTTTCCAGTTGTTGTAGTTGTCTTGTGAGGTACATAGCAGCAGTGGCATTGTACTCTTTTATAGTTCTAGTGAGTGGTGAGTAGAGGGGAACAATGTCCTCTTCTATTCTGCAAGAGACACATTTTGTGATGAGATGTGCCACATAAGAGGGTTTCCTGATTACTGTGGGACTGTGCTCATCACAGTTGTATCCACTGTCCACCTGTGACCCAGGGTCTCTTGTCACACTTACAGTGTGAATTATACTACCACCTATGTTGTAGTTCTTGGCTACAGTGTTTTTAACAAAGGTGATGATAATGCACCTTTTGGCATTGAGCTACAGCCCATAGCTTGGACAACAGCCATCTGTCTCAGTGAGGCCCTTTTGTAGGATGTCCACATCTTTAGTGTTTACAATGATGGCTCCTAGTTTGCAGTCCTCTGGAAGCTTCAGTAGCCACAGGCCTTCCATGTTAATGTTTACTTCAGGGAAGTAGATACTACACAGCCTGGGAAGTTATCTAGTCCCATGGCTGCTGTGATACTGGCTTTGGAGAGTGTTTTTTTACCTGTGCAGCTATGATGACAGCAACTTTTCAGTCTTCCATTATAGACATGTGCTCTTTCATGGGTGAGAGGGGGGTAAAGTTAACACTGATCCTATCTGCCAGGGTGTTGGCAATATCAGTTGGCTCTGTAAATTTAGTGCCATTGAGCTGTAACTCAGAAAAGATCTGAGTGTAACCATGACATGGACCTGTCTGTTGGGCAGAGATCTCCTGAGTAGACAGTATGCAACAGAGTACAGATTGGGTTACATTTCAGTCTTGTTGCACGGGGCAACTATTTGAGGCCAGTAATCCTCTTGTTAAGGTACTTCACTGGTGTTTCTAGCTGCTGAACATGCATAGTCGGATTCATTGCAAGTGTATTGTGGTACTCTCTGACTGGTCTGATGACTGCTGAGTTGTGGCAACCTCCTTTGACCTACATGCACAGACCTTGGCAGTTTGTGTGAACACATAGCAGGATTTTCGGACCACTTTGTGAATGTGTTTCTGGAAGTAGAGATGCCTATACACATTTGTCCATAGATCCCTTATTATCACATCCGTATTTAGCCAAAGTGTGTGAGCATGCCCAGGATGACCTTTCAGTATCTTCCTGCCTGACATTTGCTTTGTTTCTTTGTGTGTGAGCATGTCCAGTATGACCTTTCAGTGTGATGCTGAATGAAATCCACTATATTTGTTGGAGTGTGTGAGCATGCACAGTATACACATTTATACTATATGTGTATGGTAAATCAAGTTGTATTTTTACAGCAGGGCTCACCTTTGTGTCATAGATCAACAGGGATCATGCTGTGCCTGCAGGGCTTCCAGGAGACACTTTGCATAGACTTATCAACATTTCTACATACAGTGGGGACAGCTATTCTTTGTACATTTCTACCCGTGGGTACACCGGATTGTTACTGTGGGTGTACATAAGATGTGGGTTTCACCTGACACTTATACACATTTGCTGTGCCTGCACTGCTATGTACAGGACACCATTACAGTCTGTAGTGTTGCCTATCGTACTGGCTTGAGGCATACTACTGTACTACAGATCTTAGCGTCCAATGTCACGTATATTAGCTTGCGACTTCATAGCCTACACAACACACATCACAACGTCTGGCCTGATGTTCTCTGTCTGCATAGGCATGTGCGGAAGTTTACCCATTTGCCTCATTAGGGGCATGATACAGCATTGCTTTGTCTTTGCATTAGTGTACAATTGTCCTGCTTTGTCTGTGCTACTAAGATGCTATCATGGCTTAGTGGTTCAGTACTGTAACTGCAGTGCATAGTATCCTGGGTTCAAGGCCTGTCACTGCTTTTTACTTTCATGCTGGCCAGACCAGACTGCTTAAGAAACAGTAAAGCAGATATGAGCATGTTTAACTGACTTTGCTCAACTTGCCCTGACCTTGCCCAACATTGCACGAGCAATTTTGTTTACATATACTAGATATTGGTGAAAGTTGCTTAGCACTGCTTTATATTGCTTAAAACATGGCAATCATGCCTCAGGTGGTGCTGCAGGGCTGCCTATGTTGGATGCACATAGTACACTGCCTATACATGTTTGGAAACAGGTAGTGTCAAGTTAGGCATCCCTTTTATTTTATGTGTGAGTCAGAGAGAGGTATCATTTCCATGGTTCCTACTGAGCCAGTGTATGTGCTATGCGTTGCCTCTTTGCCAAGGACAAGGCATATTGGGCAAGCCTCCTTCTGCCTACTAGGGCAGGCTCAGGTTGTTCCTCCTCCAAGTCACGCTCTGCCTGTGCAGGCCTTGGCAATGGTGGGGGGCTGTTTGGCCCTGCCCCATGCTGTTTCTGCTGCAGCTGTTTTCGCAGGATGATATTGTGTAGCATGGCACATACCATGACAATTTGAGTACATGTAGTTGGTGAGTACTGCAAGGCTCCAACAGATGTGTCCAGGCACTGGAACCATAACTTGAGCATCCCAAACACACGCTCGATTACATTTCGTGTTTGTGCGTGTGCCTCTTTATGGAGTTCTTGTTCAGGTGTGTGTGCATTTCTGATGGGTGTCATCAGCCACAGCTCCAGTGTGTATCCAGCATCCCCCACTAGGTGACCGTCAGGGATGTCCCCATTGGCAAATGTCTGCTTCAGCTGCGACAGATGCCAGATATGGGAATCATGGTAGCTTCCAGGGCAGCCAGCACACACATTCAATATTATGCCCTGGGCATCACACATGACCTGGCAGTTGATGGAGTGGAAGCCCTTGCGGTTGATGTAGGCCCTACCCCGCTCACCAGCTAGTGCTTTGATGTATATGCGCGTGCAGTGAATTGCACCCACTACCTCAGGGTATTCTGCTATTTGCTGGAAGAGACGCATATTGCTGGCCAATACCTCATGGGAATTGGGGAAATATACATGATCACCGACATGTGCTGACATAGCATTTAGGAACTGGTGCAGTATCCTTGATGCTGATGCCTGTGAAATCTCCATCATATCACCAGATAGTCTCTGGAAGGTACCTGTTGCTAGTATTCTTAGGCCAACACATACCTTGGTTTCCACTGGGATGGGTTCCCCTCTGTTGGTTCTGTGTGTGAGGCATGGCCTGCACAGCTCAACAATTTGCTGCTCTCTCTGCTACATCTAAATAACTAATTTCAAGATCTTCAGTCTCATATGTAAATCTCAAAAGGTTCGTTCAAGAAAATTGAACCGTGATATACGCCAGTATGACTTACATGAAGTATACCCTACTAATAAGATTTATATAGAAAAAAGAATTAATGAAGTAGGGTATGAGTTAGAAAATGAAGACACAGTGCCTTCTGGCATGCATGGCAATGGCAATATGGGTGACAGTTTTGGGGACCTAGATGACAACAACGGACCCAACCCAGGGGATTTTCATATACCCAGACGCTTGAAAATGATAGCCAACAGGAATACAAGAAAGAGAGAATTTTACAACCAGTGAAATCAATGGAAGGGATTTGGAAACCAGGGGAGGGGCAGAACACTTTATTGAACAGTGATGGTTCCCAAATAGGTCACAAATTTCACGGTTTCAATATTTACAACTATACATCTAAAGATATTAAGGAAGAATTTTTTACTCTCTTTTCTAAGGGGTTTAAATTTGTCCCCACCCAAATGCCTGATTTAGCTGAAGTGATGGTGGACATTAATTTATATACTAGCAAGCTAAATTTTCAGATACTATTCTCTGATACTCAGGAAGGGCCTACTGCATACAAAAAAAGTCTCTTTAAAGAAAATCAGCACTTACAATCCCCCTTTACACCCTTTAATAAGCATCTTTGAGAAAGTTGTAAAAGAGGAAGTTTATAAGTTATGGGCAGAGGAGAAAAAATTATTTTTTAATTTAAATACTCAAAAGAGAAAGTTGATGAAAGAACTGAAGGGTGATAAAACACTTAGAATTATGGCCCCGGATAAAGGAGTGGGAGCTGTGGTGTACAATACAGATGACTATATCAACACGATGCAGGAAATACTATTTGATGAACAGAGTTATATCCCAGTATCTAGAAATCAAATAAATATTGCATACCAGAGAATAGATAGACGTGTTGGAATATCTATTAGAACAGAGAATTCCTATAGAAGTATATAACTTCTTGATCAACACCCACCCAAAAAGTCCTGCTTTTTTTGGTATACCAAAAATTCACAAGAGCATTGTTTTTCCCCCTTTTAGGCCCATTGCAGTGGCTTGTCGGTCAAAAACTCACAATTTAGCAGTTTTTGTGGACAAGACTTGTCAGCACGTTCTGGATGGAATATCTCACATTTTAAAAGATTCTTGGGATTTTCTAGGCCAGTTAAAACAGGAACTGTGGTCTGAAGAAGTCATATTTTTGGCCATTGACTTCCAAGATTTGTTTACTTGTATACCTAGAACAGAGGGGATGGAACTTTTTGAAGGTAACCTTTCTTTATGTTCCAACTTGGACTCTGGACGACTCCAACTTGTATGTGAAATTATGGCACATGTGTTAGACAACAATAGCTTGTTTTTTGAGGGGAAGTACTATCAGCAAACTAGGGGATTCGCTATGGGGGCGGCTTGCGCCCCCCCCCATATGCGAACATAGTTTTGCTAGGGTGGAAACTGCAACATGTCTTCAACAACAGACACCATGGGTACATTAGTACATATTTGAGATTCCTGGATGATATTTTTATTTTATGGAAGGGGAAACAGGAGGATATTCCACAGTTCATTGAATACATTAACAACAGCTCAAACTTTTTGAGATTTACATATGAGACCCAAGATCTTGAAATTAGTTATTTAGATGTAAAGGTCTCCAAAATTCCTGGTGGCTTTAAATGTAATGTGTACTGCAAGCCTACCTTTTGCAATAGTTACTTACATTTTCACAGTCATCATCCTCAAAAACAGAAAAAAAGCATAGTGAAAGGTCAGGCAATTAGAGTAGCCAGGATGACTTCAGAATGGGAAAATGTTTTTGCAGGGCTAGAACTGGTGAGGAACATGTTCCTCGAAAGAGGATATCCATCCTATTTCATTGAATCCATCATCAAAGAAATTTCTGATGAATGGGGAAGGAAATATAAACCCCTTTTGAGTCATGGTGACATCAGAATACGATCCAGTGAAGAATACTTTAGGGGTGGGTCAGACAATGGTTGTAGAGAACTTGGAACTGATACTATATCTGACATGCAGGCGAACAACTATAGTGAGGCATTCATTATTCAACACAGCCCCTTTTCTAATAGGATTAAATATATTCTATATGAAAATTGGGGAATATTTAAAACGAATAGCGAAATATATAGGAAGGTGGGTGAAAAAACGCGTATTTTCCACAAAAGTGGGTAAAAATATCAAAGTAAACTTAGAAAATCACTTAGTGGGGCAGGGTCACATTGAGGAAAGTACTAAGCTATGTGGCCGATGTTCTCAATGTGGATACATACTGCAGGTTCCTTCCTTAACACTGAACAACAGTTTAAATAGTGTTCTGCACTTTAGAAAAGGCAATTGCTACACAAACAGGATAGTGTATATTGCACTTTGTAATACCTGCCCAGAGTTTTATATTGGAAAAACCAAGAGGGCTTTAAAATGCAGAATTTATGAACATTTTTATGAAATAAAAAATAAAAAGGAGACTAATGCTCTGCAAACACAGCGTAAACTGTGGGGGATACACAGGTTTTAAATTTGGAATAATAGATACGGTCAACATTGATGTGAGGGGGGTGACTGGAAGAACCTCTTGAGCAAGGCAGAACTCATGAGTCATTAGGTTAGCTGCTAATTTCCCTTCAGGTTTCAATGACCATTTATGCATTTACTCAGTACTTAAGGAAAAAGTTAATACAATAACATAATATATTTGAATTTATAAATAATAATGTATTTTACATGGAAAATGTTTTAATATTTTACTTACGTGTATAAAGAGGGTGAAATAGTAAGGAAAGTGTTTATTTGATATAGGCAAAGTTTTTTGGGGTTTAATATTACGCAAGAAAAAAAATTTAAATCAGTGTACTGATTTTACAAAGTGTTTGCTCATTATGGTTGAATGGGTTCATGTTTCTTTAAAAAGTGGATGTGAGCTGAGCATTCCTTAGGAATATTGATTAACTGTTTGTTAAGAAAGAGAATTTAAATGTTTTAGGGGTGAGGTTCAGTTTGTTCTGATGAAGTCAATTCATTGATGAAAACGCTCAACATGAAACACTGTGTATTTGGACTGTATACTGGTCTTTTATTTGCTTTTATTCATTAAAAGGAGTCTTCCATGCTTATTTTGGTGCATTTTTTCTGTGGTACAGCTCAACAATTTGCCGTAGGAGGTCTCTAGCCACCCTTTAGTGCTCCACTATCTCCATCTCATGTAGCCCCTGGTAGGTTACCCTGGATCTGTACACTCTTCTCTGTCTCCTCACTATCGGTTGTTTGGTAGCATTCACATTCTCACCACCCTCAGCCTCTTGCACATGTTTTTCTATGTTGCCTGCTGCAGCCCTTCTCATTTTGTAGGTTTGCTTGTTAAAATTTCCCAGCTTGTATACACCGGTGGTGTAGAGTGTGGGAAAAGCCAGAGGGGAAGGTGTTTGCTTAGTTTATAGTAGTGTTCTGGGTTGGGCTGGTCTGCTGCCTGTGTAATTGACTGATTCTGATACATTTCACCTGCCAGCTAAGCTAGTTCTCATTGATTACCTTCCTACTGCTGTTTTCCCTTCCCATTGCCTCCCTGTTTAAGCCTGTGTGCGCGCAGCGCAAACAGAGTGCTCAAATGTGCACACTGCTGCTATTTCCTGGATTAACTTCTTTTTTTACTGTAAAACCCAGTGCACCATGCGCACACCCACTTAGACTTTGTAAAGAGTGCTACGCAGGTTTAGACACACCCCTAGCTTAGCTGTGCTAAGATAGGAGCAAACTCGAGCCACAGGGCTCCAATCCACTTACAGTATGCCTGACACACACCCCCATGATGTCACCTACCTCTTAGGCTTGCATCAAGCTATACCTACTCTTACACTGTTGGGACCTGACTCGCATGCTGGGGAAAACTGGAATTCACTATCCTTCCCGGCATTTGCATAGGATTGCCTGGTAATGCATAGTTACATTTCTCACACTGAGCCTCCCCCCTTAGTAACCACTACTCACTGACCAGGTTGTCTTCTGCCTGCCATTGACTTGCATGGCAGAATACTGATTTTAGTTAGAATGCTTATTTTAGGTTTTTTCTATTATTTTCCCGCTGATCCCATTTGCTCACCACTGCCCTATGCTTAAACAGCCGAGATTGGCTAAAAAAAAATAAATGTTTTTTTTATTTTTTGTTTTGTTTGCAATGCCAGTGACCTTATACTTGGTCATTGGCATTCTTACTAATTGATATGCAGCCTTTATTCGGAGCTGTCATAGCTCTGTTTTGGATTTTGCAGTAACCGATATTTCTGCAAGTTTCATGGATTGCAAAATCACCTTATTTGCATGAATTTCACCTGCAAATGGGGTGATTTGCATATCAGGGCTTAGTCTGTACAAGATTAGTACAGGAGCACTCGTGCACGCCCCTGCAGGCTGTTCCAGTATCGCACGGCAGACATATTGCCTGCTTGAGCTCCTGCACCGATCTTGCACTCCATGCAAGCTTTTGAGAATCCGGGGGATTATGGTTAGCTTGGTTTAGTCCTATTTGTGACCAAAGTTGAGAAAGCTGCACTGTTCCTCAGACAACATTTTTTGTTTTTGCTACTGCACCATTAGGAAAATCATCTGTATTATAATTTGTGCAGTTTGTAGAGTTATAAATAAAACTTTGATACATATTGCATCAGCTGTAATATATGTTCTGAATGTTTGCATTCAAAAAGATATATGCTAAAAATTCCAAGAAATGCAGAGTATAACAAGCATCAGCCTTAGGTTGCTCTTAGATGCTATTTACATCACAGGTCATGGCACAATTCTGGGTAATAATGTCATATGCAGTTAGAGGTGTATGCATGAAATGCAAATAAAAAATGATATAGAGAAAGGGGAAGCAGGAAGTAAGGTTTGGACTTTATATAATGAATAGATTCACTGAAGAGAGTGGAACAAATAGTACATTACAGTTTGTCAAGGACGTATCATAAGCTTCAGGGCAGAGGATAGGTCAGAAGGATTCTGTATGAATTGTAACTATGGTGGTGCTAGTGTCACATAACATAGAAGGTGCAAAAATATTACACTGTTACCATGTATCACATGCAACAGTTTCAATTCAAATGCAGGCCATTTCATAAATAAGAAGCTTGTAACCACAAAAATTAAGAATAAATCTTGTCTGGGTTCTAAAATTGCCAGTCAAGAAGAACACAGCAGACATTATAACATAACTGGAAGCAACACTAGGCAGAAGACAAATGGTAGAGCCGGTGAAAAGGGCTGGGAATGCTGTAAGGCAAAGGGTTACATGCAGGAGGAGTAATAACATGGGGCAGGTACTGAAGGAGATGAGGGCCAATGTGGGGACACTGGAGATGGTTTTGGTGATTTGATATTCATTCACAAAGGAGATTAAGACTCTTGGTTGTAGAGAAAGGTTAAATCAGATTTCAGTGAAACCACACTCTAAAGTAATACTCTGTAAAATGCAAGGGTATCATCAAGAGCGTGGGGCAGACACATGTAGTTCAAGGAGGAGAAAAACAATGTGGTATCATCAAGGTCAGGGAGGATGTGGATTTAAGCTAGAAATGGGGGTTGGAGGTAGTAACCTCACATGCATTACTTGAAAGGAGTGACAGAATGCTGAGGAAAAACAGGATTAAAGAATATAATGACTGGCTGCGGCAAATGGCATAGGTAAAAGGCTTGGGACTGATATGAGTATGGGTGGAGACATGGCAGAGAGATCAGTCCTATGAAAGGAATGCTTCACACATTTATAGGCTTATCACCTGTTCATCTTTCTGCAGGACAGTCTCTGTTTGGACAATTTTGTTCTGTAAAAAATATGAAATGTCACAAATGTCCTGAGTCGTTAGGAAAAAGACTATTTTCTATGCGTTCTTTAATAGTTTCATAAAACAATTATCTTGTATCTGAAACACCAGATATTATAGAACACAGCATACACAATTCAAATTCTGCATGGGTGAGCTTTTATTGTGGCAAAAATGTGAAGTCCAATCCATTACAGTGGTTGTGGATATTTGTGTCATATAAAATATCATGTTTCAATAAAAAAGTCCCTCTTTGGGCATTTCAGGGGGTGGCAACCCTACACACTTATGCCAGAAAAGCCAGTTTATACTCTAACAACGCTGCTGGGAGTGAAAGACAAACTATTTTTCTCTCTCTTATTTGATGTACCATCAATTCAAGGACTGAGTAATTATTTCCTACAACACAGTAGTAGTTAAATCACATCTCCTTATTTCAATTTAATTTTAATGCAAAGCTTCTAGTGCCGTGCATAAATCATTATTCAATTAAGATTAAAGATTCAGTTAAGATGGTTAATATTTATAGTTTTCACATGCATTTCTCCCTGAATCAAATATACAAGTTCTAGTAATAGTTTGTCTAAAAAAACTATCTTTGAAACGACAGGTTCCTCTGTACCCCAAAAGGGGTGTTGATGAACCCTACACGGTTTGAAAGGTATAGTCAGTGACTGTAACTTTAAAATGAGATAAAAGTGGAGGCAGCATGGAAGAAGAAGAAGAAGAAGAAGAAGAAGAAGAAGAAGAAGAAGAAGAAGAAGAAGAAGAAGAAGAAGAAGAAGAAGAACTATGTATCCAGGCAGTAGGCAGAAGTTAAAAGATGCAGAGCATAGCAGAGAAACAAATGGGTAACACTGAGTGCAGCTGTGTACTATTACTTTTCAATGCAAAGAATCTTGGTAGAAAAATGCGTTAGTGTCAATAAGGGGGTGGGACATGAAGGTATCTGTATATAGATTATCTAGAAATAATAGGACAGGGAAATATGTATGTGGGGTAGTAATATGCATAATGGAGAGCATAGCTATATGGTCAGATTGGAGGAAGAATAATAAACAAATAATGCAGCAGGGATGCAGACAGAGTTATAACCTAGGTTAAGTGCCCCACCATTAACTGGTGAATCAGTACAGGGTATCACACCTTCGGGTTTGTCAAAAGTGGAGCAGGAGGATAATAGACCAGCACTGAGAATAAAGGAGATGGGTAGAAGTAAGGGAGTAATGCTTACTGGGGATCTAAATCTGTCAGGAACAGACTGGGAAATTCTGAGCTCCAGGATATAGAAGGAGGCAAGATGACTTGAGATTCTGCATGGTAGGGGAGGGAGGGAGGTGGAACCAACTGGTACAGAACTGTAGCAGAAGTGACAGAATTTTGTATGTGGTTCTAACAAGTGCAGAGGGGATCATTGATGTTCAGAATAAGACACCATTAACTCTGAAACTATATGGTTTAGAATAGGTTCATGCTGAAATTCTAGGAACCACAATTGAGATCATTGGATTCATAATACTGAAAGTGCAAGAAAAGGCAGCATAAGTTAAAAGTCATGGTACCTCAGAATATTCTCCATACAGTGAGGTACAAGAAATGAAAGATTTAATATTTGTAAGTAGCCTAGGTGGGAGTGTGTAAAAATGTTTTATCTATACTACAATAATTTTCAAGATTCACTGTGATGATTGACGAAGGCCTGCACGGAGTCTAAGAGTAGAGTAAGACTCCATGCAGCCAACATGTCTACCGAGCGATCCAGGAACAGCGAGTGATCCAGGAACAGCCGGCAGGGGCGTGCAAGAGAGCTCCTAAAATGACTCTTACACGGACAAGGCTAGGTTATGTAAATTACCTCATTTGCTGCTGAAAGGTATGCAAACGAGGTAAATTTGTGATTCAGGAAACCTCAACCTGTCCGAGTAAGAGTAGTGTTATTTGCAGAAATGTACTCCGCTGACAACTGAGTACGGTTCTGCAAATAGCAAAACGGAGCCGTGACAGCTCCAAAAAAAGGATGCATCCAGTCGAGGAAGCATGCCAATGGCCAAAAATGCAGCCATTGACAATGTTCACTGATGCAAAAAAAGATAATAATTTTTTTTTATCCCGATCGCCGATATTTAAGCGTAGAGCAGCTCCGCACAAACGCGCTGTACTGTCAAAACCAGAAAACCAATAATTAAAATCCACAAATGTGGATTTAATAGCAATCCGTAATATACAATGCAAAGGAATGGCAGTCCAAAGACAACATGGCTACCGAGTAGAGGTTGCTAAGCGGGGAAGCTTAGTCAAAGAGATGTAACCAAGCATTAGTAGGCAATCCTATACAAATGAAGGTAAGGATCTTGAATCCCAAGTTTACATAGCAAAAGAGCACAGTCAGTGGAGTGTAGGAGTAGGATAAGGGGTGTAACAGAGTAGAAGATAGGTGACATCATAAGGGGGGTATGTCTGAAAGAAGTGAAGCTCATTGGAGTAAAGTGGCATGTGTCTGCTGTCAGATACTAATCAGTGGAAGAGGTGTGTCAGCAGGTACCCTAGCTAAAGGCAAGAAATTGAAGGTGTATGCCGTGAACAACACTAAAGTTTCTTTTAGAAATGCCTGCAACATGTATACGCGCGTGTGCACACCTGTAAAACTGAGTAAGCCTGTGTGTGCACGTGTGTGCCTGTGTGCGCGCGTTTAAGCCGGAGTAAGCAAGTGTAAGGATGTTGAAACCCGTGTAAGCGCGTTTGCACCTGTGTGCGCACGTGTTAGCAAGAATAAGCAAGTTCTAGTCCGTGGAAGCATGTGTGCGCACGTGTGAGCTGGTGTGCGTGTGTTTGCACTTGTGTGCGCAGCGCTGCCCCCCTGAGGAAACAGAAAGGGAAAAGGAAGCACAACAAATAGTAGGAAGTTAAACAGGGAGGACTAGCAGAGCTAGCAGGTGAAAACAATCAGAATCAGGCAATTACACAGGCAGTACACTAGCCCAGCCCAGCACTTAAAACTTAGCAAACAACTTTCCACTCTGTTTTTCTAAGAGACACTGCAACACTGCAGTAAGCTAATAGAAGTGAAAACTGAAAAAGCTTTACTGAGACAAAGAAATGTTAGGGGCTGCCATTGCTATTATAAGGCGACATATGCAACATGCTGAGGGTGGTGACAATGCGAATGCTGCTGAGCAACCCACAGTGAGGGGACGGAGAAGAGTGTACAGGCCCAGGGTAACCTACCAGGGGTTACATGAGCTGGAGATAGTGGAGCTCTATAGAGTGGACAGAGACCTCATGCAACAAATTGTTGAGCTGTGCAGGCCACGCCTCATACACAGAACCAACAGAGGAGAACCCATCCCAGTGGAAACCAAGGTATGTGTTGGCCTAAGAATACTAGCAACAGGTACCTTCCAGAGACCAACTGGTGATATGATGGGGATTTCACAGGCATCAGCATCCAGCGTACTGCACTAGTTCCTGAATGCCATGTCAGCACATGTCGGTGATCATGTATATTTCCCCAATTCCCATGAGGTATTGGCCAGCAATATGCGTCTCTTCCAGCAAATAGTGGAATACCCTGAAGTAGTGAGTGCAATAGACTGCACGCACATTCGCATCAAAGCACCAGCTGGTGAGCGGGGTAGGCTCTACTATAACCACAAGGGTTACCCCTCCATCAACTGCCAGGTCATGTGTGATGCCCAGGGAATAATAATGAATGTGTGTGCTGGCTGCCCTGGAAGCTACCATGACTCCCATATCTGGCATCTGACACAGCTGTACCAGACATTTTCCAATGGGGACATCCCTCATGGTCACCTAGTGGGGGATGCTGGATATGCATTCGAGCCATGGCTGATGACACCCATCAGAAACGCACACACACCTGAACAGGAACACCATAATGAGGCACACGCACAAACACAAAATGTAATCGCGCATGTGTTTGGGCTGCTCAAGTCACAGTTCCAGTGCCTGGACACATCTGGTGGAGCCTTGCAGTACTCTCCAACTACATGTACCCAAATAGTCATGGTATGTGCTATGCTACACAATATGATCCTGCGAAAACAGATGCAGCAGTAGCAGCATAGGGCCGGGCACAACAGCCCCCCACCATTGCCAAGGCCATCACAGGCAGAGCGTGACTCGGAGGAAGAACAACCTGAACCTGCCCCAGTAGGTAGAAGGAGGCATGCCCAGTATGCTTTGGCCTTGGCAAAGAGGCAGTGCATAGCATATACACTGGCTCAGTAGGAACCCTGGAAATGATACCTCTCTCCGACTCGCACATATAGTAAAAGGGATGCCTAACTTGACACTACCTGTTAACAAACATGTATAGGGAGTGTAAAATGTGCATCCAACATAGGCAGCCCTGCAGCACCACCTGAGGCATGATTGCCATGTGTTAAGCAATATAAAGCAGTGCAAAACAGCTCTTACCACTATTTAGTATATGTAAACAAAATTGCACACAGTAAGTAGCACAACTTCAGGCAATGTTGAGCAATATTGGGCACTGTTCAGCAATGTTGGTTAACATTGAGCAATGTTGTGCAAGTATGGTCAAATTTGGGCATAGTTCAGCAAAAGCAGGTAAACATGGTCATATTTGCTTCACTGTTCCTGAAGCAGTCTGTTCTGCCCAGTATGAAAATATGAAGCAGTGACAGTCTTTGAACCCAGGATACTGTGCACTATAGTCATAGTAAAGAACCACTAAACCATGACACTATGTCAGTGGTCAGCTTGTATGAAGAAATGTTGATAAGTCTATGCAAAGTATTTCATGGAAACCTTGCAGGCATAGCATAATCCCTGTTGAGTTAAGACACAAAGGTGAGGCCTGCAGTAAGAACAGAACATGATTTTCAACACACATATAGTATAAATGTTAATATTGGTAATGTTCACACACATCAACAAATGTAGTGGACCTCAGACAGCAACATATTACAAGGTCACACTGGGCATGCTCACACACTTGAATAAATGAGACAAATATCAGTCAACAAAACACTGAAAGGCTGAACTGGGCATGCTCACACACTTAGGCCATGTCTGAGTACAGCAGTGGGCCACACATATCCGGCAGTTGCATGTGTTAACCCAGGAACCTCGCACTATTCACCAATCCACCTTGTGCACACAGTTATATGACAGCAGACACATATATAATATAGTGGAACCCTGTCATAATCAAATATGTTATGCAGATACTTAGGTTGTTCATAGAAAGTGGGAAAGCAAAGAAGAAACAAAACCTGCAATCAGTACCATCAATGAACAATGTGCATCCCGAACATTTTCATAGGTTCAGAGGTTGATACTAGGCTATCTGCCCTAGGGCATGTATAAGCCTAGCCAGAGTGTGTTTGGCTTTCGCAACCCTGCTAGATTAGTAGATTGTGCCTGTGAATAGTAGGTCACATAAGATAGCCCACATATGTTTATTTTATTGTGCCTCTGTCTAGCAGGGACCCAGAACATATCCCAGGGCTAAACATACGATCACCCATCCACTTGTCAAGATGTCACCTGTAGGTGGTCAGTGGGGGTCTCTGCGTATGTGGGACTGGGATCTCATTCCAGAGTGAGTGGAGCCTCTGGGATGGGAATATGCCCCTCCAGAATGTCCTATTAATATCAGTGCTGATGTTTCCGTCCCTGGAGCGTGTAGCTGTAAGGAACTTTGATATCCTGAGGTGGAGCCTATCCATTAATTCTGTGATGGACATGGCTTTAAACAACAGGCACAGATCGCATCCGAGCTGGGGTCACCATAGCCAAACTGCGCATACCATCTGTGTGAGTCCCTAGATCTACTTGGTTAGGTACTTTTGTGGACATTACAGTTGCTGCAGGTGTTGGGTAAGGTACATCCGAAATGGGGCATTGTATCCAAGCATGGGCCTGATGAGTATAGGGGCACAATGACCCCACTTGATCTAGATGTGAAACCCTATGGGATAAGGTGGGCTATATAGAAGGGGTGTCCAACAACATTGGCAACGTGATTGTCAAAGGCGAGAGTACTAACTACTCATTTCCCCAAATCACAAATAACACCCACCGTACGTGATGTATCATCACCTATGTGGTAATGTGTGGGCACGTTGTTATTACCAAAGGGGATGAATATGCATCTAATGGAAAGTAGCTGTAGGCCATGGCTCTGGCACCAGTTATCCATCTCTGTGAGACCCTTTTTGAGGATGCTTGTGCCAGCTGGGGAGTTGATTATGGCACACAGTTTTCTGTCATCTGTGAACATGGTTAGCCATATTCCTCCTGTGTTAGCCTGTATGTCTGAGAAATATATACCGAACAAGAGCGGTCCCAGGACTGAGCCCTGTGAGATGCCATGTGTAACTGGTGTATAGTCAGACATGGCACCTGCAATACTGAACATGTGGGTGCTATCCATGATCCAGTTAGCAATCCATCTTGTGACATATGTGTAGATATTGAAGCCGGTGAGCTCATGTATAATGCCCGAGTGGGGTATTGTGTTGAACTGTTATGCGAGCTCCAGGTAGGCTGCGTGGACAACCTTCTTTATGTCTATGGACCTGGTAACTGTTTAAAGACATTGAACAGGTTCAAGAGGCAAGATCTGCCCACAACAAAGCTGAATTGTGTAGGATCCAGTGGTTGTAGGTTCCAGATGTCTATGTGTATGGGTTCCATGACAATACGCTCCATAGCTTAGCAGACCAGGATAGTTAGGCTTATAGTGCGATATTGTCCAGGGTCCCTTGTCGCACCATCTCTGTGGAGCAGGAACACTGTTGCTGTACGCCATTCCTTGGGTACATATCCTGTAGTAACACTTTTGTATTTATCAAATATTATACATTTATTATATGTATTTACTACTTTAAATGTTTGAATTTCATTAATGAATTAAGTGGTAACAGCTGTGAATTGATTTTTGCGTGTGTATACATATTTGCTTTGAACTTGAAGCAATTGTGATCCATGAAGGCAAATTGCCGAGGTACTAGATCGCTTTTTAAATATAGAATTGCTGGTGCAGTGCTGGAATTGTGTTTTTCATATCCTGTAGTAACTCTGATATTGAACAGTGACTTAATGTAAGTGTTAAGTTCATCATGAATCTCGTGTAAGCCGCAGGCCGGGACACCGTCTGGTCCCATTGATGCTGTGTTGTCTGTTATGGAGAGGGCAGCACTCACCTGTTCATCTGTGATGTCAGGGAGGCTACACCCTGTTGGGATGGACATTTGCACTTTAGGGGGGATGGGGGAAACATTTCCACTGAACCTGTTTGCCAGGATGTTTGCAATGTCAGTGGGTTCAGTGTATGTTTTGTCATTATGCAGTAACTCACAGCATATCTGTGAGTTCCCACCCAGGTCCCTGACATAACTAATGAAGGCCTTGTGATTGTCCATAGTGTCTGTTGCAAGTGTCCATTAGAAGTGGCCCTTAGATGAATCAACAAGTGATCACAGCTTTTCCCTAGTATTGATCAGAGATGCCTTCCTTTTTGGGATTGTGCTCTATCATGTAGTAGTCTCCTCCTGTCATTGTATAGCTTATTAATGGCCATGGTCCACCAGACAGGTCCCCTGCCTTTGGAGGAGTGAGTCTTGTAGTTATCTGGGATAGCACGATCCATGCATTGCAGTAGTTGTCCATAGAATGGCTTTGTAAAGGATTAAGTGGTCTGAGCCATAATTACCACTGTCCCAGGCTCTTTGACGGATACCACCTCGGTTTGTAGAAGTGTGATGTTTGCTTATGAGAAGTACTTCAATGAGATCATCTAGGATGTGGGTATGGACGGGATATGTATGTCCAGTGAGATAAATGTATGGTCTGACCTTAACAATGAGGGGTATACCTCTGGTGTGGAACATAGTCCCCATGTTGGTGATGATCATGTCCCACATGTTTTACCCTCTTGTGGTTGTGGTGACCAGTTCTGCCATAACATTTGAGTCTATAAATCCTAGCAACTGTTGTGCGAGGGTGTTGGTGCTTGAATAGTATTCCCAGTCAATGTTTGTGTATTTGAAGTCACCCAATATAATGGTGTTTGGAGAGACCTTCATATTCCCAGTGTTCCCAGGAATATTGAGTGTTGTTCCCAAGTTTGGGAGTGTGGTCTGTAGCAGTCTACAAACTGAAATGCAGTTTGGGCCACTGTTAGTTGCACATGTACGTTCTCCGATGCTCTGTGCAGTGCTACCAACCTGGAGGTGTGTGTATGTTTGATGTATATGGATACTCCCCCTATTTTTGTTGGCCGGTCCGAGTCTTGTGTCCGAAAAGCATGGTATGAAGTAAAACCTGGTAATGCTGGTGTGCTTTTGGGAGCCTGAACCAGGTGTCTGTTACTGCACATATATCGACAGTCTCCATACTGAGGAGAGTCCTGAGTGCATGCATTCTGAGGGTTAGACATCTGTTGTTGAGCAGCATTACTCTCCGTTTCTTTTACCCTGTAATGTCTATGGAGGTGGTTTTGTCTTCTGAGCCTCGCTTAAAACAGCCATTATGGGGGTGGCAAGAGCCTTAGCCAGTATTTGAAAGGCTAGGGGGTGACAGGTGCATGGCATCCATAGTGAAGCTACGTGGCATGTCGAGCATGTAATCCCAGGCTGACAGACACTGGATCCCCTTTGAATGACACCAATATGTTAGCCAACTGTTAAAAGTGATCAGTTTGTCTGTATACTGTGACATCATTCTTGGTGAGGGTAAGATGCTACACAAGGTCAGGGTCATACTGGCCTGGGCTACATGATCAGAGAGCTCCTCTATGTCTATTGTCATGTAGTCCAGGGAGGAACATCTGAGGATTTACACACCAGCATGGTCAATGATGGAGCCATATTTGTACTTGCTTTGGAGTGACCTGAGTGCATGTGTTATGTGGCAGATCCTGGCACCCGACAGACAGCACAAAGTGACCTTCTCCTTGTTCAGCCTGGTGAGTGGGACGTCAGTGAGTCTGACAATAAGAGTCACATATTACAAGTGTATTAGGTGTGTTGTTTAGGCCTAAGGGCAGTGACTGTGTGGCGCACTGACCTTGTGAACTATGTGATATGTGTGTATAGTTGTGGGCTAGCAGTTGTTTGGGTGTCTGCTTTGGATGTCTCTGCTGCTTAGGCAGAGTATATTTAGAGCTTCCGAGTATGTTTTTGTGTGGTAATGTATTTGGTTTGCTGTCGTCATAGGTCCATGTGAGACTGGATTTGTGGTGTGTGTGGTTACCTTCACCACTTGATAGACTGTGCCAGTCACGGGATGAGAGAGCTCAGCCTCCTGTTTGTCTATACAGTTGCATTTCTCACATATATCTGAGTTTGTTGGTAGGAGGACAGGGTTGTCTGTGTACATAAGGCAGTTGTAACATTGCATCAAAATCCCAATATGCACCAGCTGGACTGGAGAGTACACACGAAACCGACCTTTGGACATGCCAGGATATTATGATGACATACTCTGTTGACTGATCAGAAAGGATCAGTAGTGTGTTAAGTGTGTAAAAGAGTATAACAGGGGTTTAGTGGTCAGGTTTGACATTGTTTTGGAAAGATTATCTGTGAAGGAGTACAGACAGAACCATGACACCTCCTTCAGCTATGTCAGAAATAGCAATGTACACTCATATATGTCCTGAGTCAGGGCCAACTGTACCTGACTGACAATGCCGACATCCTGTCAGACAGGCCATGGAGTCCATCATGATTGCAGTCAGAAACAGAGCTATTGTAATCTGACAAACACACTACCCAACCAACTGTGGTATGTTAATGAGCAGATCATGTTCCCCAAACCTGCTAGATTGTTTTCAAGGCAGCCACCCAGGACATAGATTGCTGAAAGGAGCTACACACGTCCCACATAGACTTTGAACAGCCCTTGATCAACATCACAGACACATGTTGTATCCACAAAACCAACAATCTGTGCATAAATATGTATTGTCATATGAAGGAATGGCAATTTGTCCACAGATAGATCACACAAGCTAAGAATTTTGGAGTCCTGTTCAAGCTGTTCACACTTGCTGCCCCACATGGTTCATTCCTGGGATTGCATAAAACAAAGTGCACACACATTACCATGTCCAGTCTGATGATGTCAGCATCCTACAAATATAGCAGGAGAATAGAAACCACCCAGTAAAGCATGTAGCGCATCTTGTTAATGTGTATCTCTTTAGTATCATAACATAGTTAGGTAGGGGTTTGAATTCTGCAATTGCTGAGTTGTGTGAGGGTGTATGTGTGTGTGATTCCCTTTGGGAGGAATGGCCTTTTTGTAGACTGTGACAACACATTAAAAGAGGTGAACTCCTCTCTGCCAAGTGTGATGATGTCAGTATCCCACAAATATAGCAGTGGAAATGAAAAATTCCAATAAAGCATATAGTGTGTCATGTTAATGCATATCTTCCCTAGTGTCACAACATAGTTAGGTAGGGGTTTGAATCCTGCAAATGCTGAGTGTGTGTGAATGGTTCCCTTTGAGAGGAGTGGCCTTTTTGGAGACTGTGAAAACACAGCAAAAGAGGTGATTTCCACTTTGCCAACTCAGATGATGTCAGTATCCCACAAATACAGCATTGGAAATGAAAACTCCCACTAAAGCATGTAGCGTGTTGTGTTAATGCATCTTTCCCTAGTGTCACAACATAGTTAGGTAGGGGTTAGAATTCTGCAAATGCTGCGTGCGTGTGTGTGAGGAGTGGCCTTTTTGGAGACCGTGAAAACACAGCAAAAGAGGTGATTTCCTCTTTGCCAACTCAGATGATGTCAGTATCCCACAAATACAGCATTGGAAATGAAAACACCTAGTAAAGAGTATAGCGCGTCGTGTTAATGCATATCTCCCTAGTGTCATAACATAATTAGGTAGGGGTTTAAATTTTGTGTGTGATTCCCATTGAGAAGAGCGGCCTTTTTGGAGACTGTGAAAACACATTAGAAGAGGAGACTTCCTCTTTGCCAAGTCTGATGATGTCAGTATCCCACAAATACAGCAGTGGAAATGAAAACTCACAGTAAAGCATATAGCATGTTGTGGTAATGTGTTCCTCTCTAGTATCATAACGTAATTAAGCAGGGGTTTGAATCCTGCAATTGCTGAGTGTGTGTGTTTGTAAGGGTGTGTGTGTGTGTGTCTAATCCTATGAGAGGAGTGGCCTTTTAGTAGACTGTGAAAAATCATTAAAAGAGGTGAATTCCCCTTTGGCCGGTTTGATAATGTCAGTATCCCACAAATACAGCAGTGGAAATAAAAACTCCCAGTAAAGCATATAGCACGTCATGGTAATGCATGTCACTCTAATATCATAATATAGTTAAGAAGGGGTTTGAATCCTGCAATTGCTGTGTGTGAGACACTGTTGATTAATGTGTTGTGGCTTTTGCTTTTACTACTGTATGACATATCAGTAAAACAACAGTATGTGCATTGCACACTTCAGGTATCTGTGTGGCAAATACATATATGTACACGTGACCTCAATTGGTAACTGTGTGGCCAAGACATATAATGTACGTGACCTCAATCACTTCATAGGTGTGAAGCCTGCTTTCAACACGACTACTTCTGTTACCATTTACAGTTGTTGCTGCTGCTTCTCGGACCATAGGTCACATATGTATGTATGTGACAAGTCCAGCCACTGTAGTGATCTGTGCCCTAGGTCATCTGTGTCTCACACACACACACATGACAGTTGCCATAGAATAGTGTGAGTGAGGGTGTATGGCTGGGGCATATTTCAGACATGTTCAAACACAACACAGTCTGTCAATAATGGCCATTCATTGTAGGTATACAACAACTCCATGGATATGCATACAGACCCCTTATTGCTTATGTGATACACTGAGGGACATCAGCATACCTTTGGGAATGTGGATATCAAAGGACACATGACATCACATGTGGCTCTTTGTACACATCGGTACCCCTGCTACATGTTGTGTGCTACTACCAATGTGGTACTGTCAGGATACTATGTGTAGTAAATGTGGATGACTATGCTATTGTTGGCTCATAGCTTCACAACATGGGTTTGTCAACAGGTATCTGTCTGTATGATACCCTTGTGGAGAAGCGTCTAATTGGGGGAATGCATTGTAGGCCACTGTATACATCACCAGATGTGGACATAAATATCCCTAGTGTGCCTACTTGTACCTAGGATGGACACATGTCAAACAGGAGTGGTCACGGGAATGTGTGGTGGTCAATACCACTGGTAACTGGTATAGTACAATACCAGAATGATTCCAATGCTACTGTGTATCCTACAGCTGTGTGTCAGTTGTCAAGACATCATCTAATGATTGGTTAAAATCAGGCTGTTGAGGTTATGTGCACTACCAGAATGCTAACCAATGACCAATATGAACAGTATCACCCACAGCATAGTGTCATACCATGTCATACACACATGTGTACCATGTTGTGACATATGTGTAGTGAAATGCATACTGGACACCAATATGAAATATGAAGTATTAACACTGTGTAATACAGGGCATGTCACCCTTCAGATGTGCCCACCATGCACATACACACAAACAGTGCACCTCCACCATGCTCACAAATGTACACCTTGAAATCTGTACTGCACACATCACACACGTAACGTCCACTCACCAACACATGCTGCCAGTACCACACACATCAGCCAACTGGCACATGTGCGGACAATCCATGTTTGGAATTAACACTGGTGTAAACAATACTACATTGATAATCATTGCTTGGATGCATTATGCCTGCTCAGATATACCTACAAGGATATCATTACACTTTACTGTTGACAACATGCTAACATTGCTACACTGCTATTACGTCACCCTGTGCATCAGCACCATGTTATCCTGTTCCTGCATCAATGTCACAGATGACAGGAGGTGGCACAGTTTCATCATATGCACAGGGTGTGTTATTGTTTTTCCAGAGCCCGACAATGATCATCCAATCAACATGTATGTGTGTGTGTTTGTGTGTGTGTGTGTGTGTGTGTGTGTGTGTGTGTGTGTGTGTGTGTGTGTGTGTGTGTGTGAGGGACAACAGTACAGTATGGGTCAGTGTTGTTCTAATGTGTGTGTGTATGTGTTAGCCCTACGTGTTGGTAGTATGTGTGTGTGTGTCTGCATGCACACAGTAACCCCTTGTGGCTGGCAAATATAGGAGGTTGTGGGACAGCCACAGACTGTACCTGCCATGCTGTACAGATCACTGTCTCTAGCCACGGACACGGTACCTGTGCCTGGCAGGGGTGACATGGAAAGTATCGGGTACTAAGCCAGACTAAGTACAATCATCAGAGGCAGAGGGATGTTGACTGGACCAATGTCCCTTCTGGGACTGGCCAGAGCCACGTGCACGTGGTCATCTTGGATGGTCTACCGACTGCCCAGCCACAACATTGCTGGGGCTGGGGCTGGTACTGCCACTACGGGAGTGGCTGGCACTTGTGTGTCGCCCACGATGACTGCCAGCTGATGATATTGCTGGCATACATCCACATCAACGTCCCAGCCATCCTGCACTGTCCTGGCACATGGACATTACATTGTGGAGGACATCTAGTGTCTCCCCCCAATGTCTATCAATGACATCGGTGTAATTGCGGATGGCACCGGAAAGGTCACGGATACTGTCATTGATCGCGGTGTTATGAGCCCTCTGCGCCCTTAGTCCCTGCCTGGTGTACCATTCCATACATGCCTGTGCTTGCATCACAGCCCGGAACATACCTGAGGTTGTGAGACCTGTGCAGACACGTCTGCCAGGGGCATTATGACCAGCGGTGCTCCCACGAGAACCCCTGGACATATACTTATGTGGTACCATTCTGGGTGTCTGGGCATGGCTGCTGTGTGGGGTTGCATGTGCCATAGATACCACACTGTCCTGGTCAATGCCTACCATATGCTGTTCCTCAACTAAGGCCATTGGTGTTGAGGGATGTATTGGCAGTATGTATGAGCGCATAGATGGGGTGGAAAGCTGTGCACTGTCGATTAGTGGACCAATGACAGACCCTGTCAAACATGCCTGTGCCACAACACATTCATCATCATGTTCACTATTTGTGGCAGTGACCTCTGGTTCCCTGCTGCACCCATCCAACAATACCTCAGCACCTGTGAGAGGGAGACAGGAAGCACACTTTAACATCTGTACAGGATGTTCGCACACATGCACACATGCACACATGCACACATGAACACATGAACACATGCACACATGGACACATGCACACATGCACACATGAACACATGCACACATGCACACATGAAGACATGCACACATGCACACATGAACACATGCACACATGCACACATGAACACATGAATACATGAACATATGCACACATGCACACATGAACACATGCACAGATGCACACATGAACACATGTACAGATGAACACATGAACACATGCACACATGAACACATGCACACATGAACACATGCACACATGCACACATGAACACATGCACACATGCACACATGAACACATGAACACATGAACACATGCACGCATGCACACATGCACACAAATATACTACTCAGTCAAGTTGACACACACACACACACACACACACACACACACACACACACACACACACACACACACACACACACACACACACACCAACAGCAATATGGAACATATTCATTAGTGGTTGATGGTGGATACTGTATCACAAACCAGAGTCCTATCACACTTGTCAGCATGTAGGATGCGAGTGTTGAGAGTCCTTGTTGATAACAGTATACATGTCGTTGATGCATGTGTGTTGTTCAATGATTGGCCTCACCCTGGAACACGATGTGTACATGGACACAACATTGCACTGCAAGTCTGAAACGCTATCCAATGTCCTGTGCACCATCACTCATAGTTATACATACCATGGCCAGATGCACACAACTGTCAGATGTATAACAATGAATGCTATGTGTAGTACTGTAGGTACTGTAACTGGATGTAGTGTAGCACCATGAGCCATCATCAGGCAGCATCATGTGGTCAGTCAAGGCCACTGATGTATGTCACACTGGCAACTATCCTGCTGTACCTGACTTGCACCACTTAGGCTACATTTAACATTTCACAGACAGTTGTTACATGGGCATGTCAGATGTTCAATAGGGAGCATTGCCTAACATGACTGTGTTGTGTGATGACGTGTGTCACACCACCCCATGATAGGCCTCTACCCCCAGATATAGTACGTGTGCTGTGTTGATGACATATGGGATACTGGAGTATGACCTTACAGCAGGTGTCTACATACACCATCATATTAACACATAGTGCATATGACAAAGTGGTGTATGTTGTGTGCATGTGTATTGACTCTGCCTATACAATGTCCACTACAGTGTACCCCACTTGTTTGGGATGCTCTGTGTATTGCATGTGTATGAGTCAGCTACTCATGTCACTGGGATGTGCATAGTCCCACAGAGAACATGCAGAGCATGCACTATGTGTAGGTGTTTAACATGTGTATATGGCCTACAACTCTCCTATGACATGCACATGTTATATGCTATATTAACTGTAGCCCACTCACCAGCATGGGTCTGCTGTCTTGCTATCACACCAGAGGGACCTACAAGGATATGAGACAGTTTGTCAGTGTCAACAACTATGGCATTGCTGCTGTGAGTTTGCAATTATACAGTAGTACATGAGGTGACAGTCACAGGCATACAGCTAATGTCCCGAATTATCAGTATTGCATGACACCAGGCTCCACATATTCTGCATACACAGTACACATCTGATAAATGCATATTATAACACTTGAGATAACAGTGGTCTACAGATATGCCATATTACCTGCATGGTCTGTATCGCTGTGCTGGGTGACTCCAGCCTCCATGATGACACAGGTGTACTGTACTGTTTGGCCAGGAGCCACCACGCTGAGGAGCAGCTCTTCCACTCTGGTGAGGGGGGGATGTGTTGCAGCACCACCACCTGTGGCAAGCTGTTGTCTGTGGACATCGGAGGCATGCTGACGGACATGTCTGATTAAATCACTGCAGTGATCGCATACCTGCTCATAAGTCCGGTTATGCATGCCTACATCATTCATCCGACGGACAACATCCTGCCACAGTGCAGTGCGACCATGCTGGTCCTGGCAGGTTCTGGAGAACAGCAGGTTGTAATGGTGTATGAAGGCGTCTGATATTACTCCCTCCTCCTCAGGGGAATATACTGGTTTCCTGTTGTGTGACATTGCCCTGGAAGACAATGAAACAGTAATTGTGAGCAAGTCATGTGGCACACTCCACATTCTAAAGTACAGACATCAGTGAAATGCCATATATAGCAACCTATTGGCTGTCAGTAGATACACACTTTTAATACCACATATGACTGCTAAGCCCACAACTGCCTGACAGTGCCTGGCACATACTGTATACCAAACCATGTTCTGCACAGCGACAAAGTGGAACCAGTATGTAAGACTATACAACAGTACATGACACACTGTATGTGACACAAGTCACCACCTAGCCAAAGGAGGTGTATATGACCCTAATGCATACAGACATTTGTCATCCATTGAAATGAATGTACAGTATGGTTTCAGTGCTACCAGCACACCACGCTACTTGTTGATAGCAAAGCCCTCAGTAACATATGTGCACATTCATCACTATAGGTGGCATACTGCTGTACTACACTATACATGTTGCTAGATACACACTTATATCCTGTGACACATATACCACCGAGACCATGTTACAGGCATACCCACACACACATCAGACATACCTACAAAACACAAAGGTATGGCAACCCAGATTAGATGTACCTGTGTACCATATAGTACTGTGTGTCAGTACCTACATAACCTCATGCCTGAGGTATGTAATGTGTGAGGACTACAGGTAACAAACAAAACAGTGTTACCAAGCCATGTGGATATAAACCATACTGTGCTGTTGAGGCCTACAGCTTCAGGTAGTACTACAGTTCAAACGTGAGTTGTATTCACTAGTGTTAACAATCAATAAGCATACATGTACTGCTTTAGCCTACAATGGCACACTCCAGTCGACACCATGGGACTACGTCACAATGTATGCCATACTGCTTTTCCTGCCTGGCAATAGCATACATACCTTTTGATGGGATTAGAGCTACAACACTACATACCATGGTATACACAGTTTTCCACTAGGCTATCACACATATACACGTCTTTGACACATTCGCCTACACATTCTCCATCACACCCAGTCAACCTCACATAGCATGTGATGCAACAGGTACATGCATGTATGTATCGGGTCCTAGGTAGCTGATAGGCTGTTATCCTTAGGGCCTATGGAAGCCTAGACATATGGTACCCTGCACTTCAACACCCATGTAATGTAGGTTCATGTGCCCCTGTCATGTAGAGCCACAGAGGTGATTACCGGGTTGTGTTTCCTTTCTCACATCCAGTCATTGTGATTATTCATGGCAACTGCTAATGAGGACCTTCATTTGCTGTTGATAGGTAGTCGGTTCAACAGTATGGTATGTGTCCATGATGATAATGTGCCACTCAAGCATGTTCTGCTTTTTGACTTTACAAGGTTTAGATGAGTACAGTGTGTAGCTTGTATGGAGTTCCATCTGTTTACATGGAGCATGTCCAACACCTGTGGGTTTGGCATAGCTTTGTATGTTAGGCAGAGGTAGCCTCTGGGTAGGCGGTATGTGACACAGTGTAGCTGTGGTTTTGTAAGACAGTCAGCATAGGGCATCTGTTTGAGTCTGGTAATACTCTTTGTGAGGTATGTGTCTGGCGTCTACAGTTGCTGTGTATGTCTTCTGAGGTACATACCAACAGGGACATTGTCCTCTATGATGGGTGTTATGACTGATGAGTAGAGTGGAACACTGACCTTTGTTTCCGTGGATGACACATCTTTACTGACGACATGTGGACTGTACTCAGTTTACATGACTAGTGTGGCACTGTGATTATCATAAGGGTCACTACTGTCCACCTGTGTCCCATAGTCTCTTATCACACCTTCAGTGTTGAGTAGACTACCACCTATGTGGTAGTTCATGGTTACAGGGCTTTCAACAACAGGGATGGCAATATGTGTACAACATTGAGCTGGAGCGTACATATGAACATACACTGGTGTACACATAGATATGCATATTGGCACATGTACAGTCCACCTTTCATGGTGGGAATATCAATTATGCAAAGGTTGAGTGGGATGCAGTTATGTAATGATATTGCACAGTCTTGTGCAGAATGCATGGAAGGTGTTCATAGCACATATATCTTTAGCAGGACCCCCTATCTGGAAGACTATAAACCTAACAAATCATACCCATGGCATTTGAACAACACATGTCATATGCCAGCACTGTATGCTGTCTTGTTTGACACACACTACAACCTACATATAAATATGCACATAACAACCTGCACCAACATATAAATGTCTGCCCTTCACAAACAGTTGCAGTATGTCCCTTGCGCTATGCACATGTTCAGATGCTTATAAATCAGACACATATGTATCTCACCATATGTGTGTGCCATACAGACACAAGGTCCACACTGTTGTAAGTCCGTACACCTCACGGATGACCTGTTGGGTCTTACTACAACATGAAAACACCAAAACGGACCAGCTGTTAGGATGTAAATTGTAGATAATAGTTTTATTGCTTCAATAAATCATGGTGTCAGCAATGGTCAAAACCATGCTGAATAAGCAAACCGGTTTCGGCTAGTGTTAGCCTTTCTCAATGCCCAATATCCAAAAAAATGTAAGACATCACCATTATGAGACCTACTTATAGTCCCTCTCTTAAAGAGATATTGCCCATTATAAATGCATTATACTAGCTAAATTGAGAATTTACACATAATTTACACATAATTCACCCCACATATTCAAAATTCCATTTGGTGTTTGGACAAAAAATAAATAAATTACAATGTAAATATACATATGTATAATCCAAAATATTCAGGCAGACATAAATCTGTATTCAAACTACTGAATTGTATGTTAAATATAACAATTATGGCAAGTATACCCCAAACAAATAACCTGCCATTATGAATATACAACACAATATATATAAAACTAAAATATGTGATTTATGTAAACCTGTAAGACCCACTCATAATGGGTATAAAGAATCCATATAGCCTAATAGATTGCAACATAAAAATAGAAATACACATGTATTTACAACCTATTGAATTGGTTCCAATGTATTCAATCCTGGTCTAAAAAGACCCCCTAACCTTATAATCCATTTATACTCCATGTCATTGAGTTTCTTGTGCCATCCTGCTTTCATTTGTCTATGTAAAGTGATTCTGTCTATAATAATGAATGTAAAATGAGCAGAAGGGTATTCAAGGGTATGTTTATACAAAGCATTAGTCATGCGTTTGTGTCTAATCGCACTAATATGTTCACAAACCCTAAGTTTAACAGGCCTGGAGGTCTGTCCCACATAAAATGCCGAACAGTTACAAGTGGCCAAGTATACTGCCCAATCCGAACTACAGTTGGAAAACATCCTGATCTCGAAAACCTGGGATGTATTTCTGCTAGAAAACTCACTAGTTTTGGGCATATGTTTACAAAATAGGCAATGACCACATGGAAAACTTCCCTTCAATGTTCTTCCCTCCAAAGTGGTCTGTAATGGATCCTGTGAACTATGTCTCTTATAGTGGGTTAGAAAAGAATTTAAATTTCTACATCTTCGGTAAGAAAAAGAACACTGTTGGGGTAATATGCCGTTCAAAATTTCATGGGAACGTAGAATATCCCAATGTTGGTTGATTATATCAACAAATCGATTGGTATTAGCCCCATAAGTGGTAACTAACCTCAAAGTGGGATTATGCCCTGACCTAGGATTGAACTGTTGTTTAGATTTATATTGTAATAAATCAGAACGTGATGAATGGTTAACTGTTTTCAAAGATTTGACAATGATATGTTTTTGATATCCACGATCAACAAATCTATTAACAAGATCATCACAAGACTTAGAACCATCCTCTGGAGAAGAACATATTCTTTTCATCCTCATAAATTGTGATTTGGGGATGTTGTGGATGATGTGGCGTGGATGACAACTGTCCGCATGTAGCAGAGTGTTGTACTGAGGAAATTTCCTATAGACCGATGTAGCTAAAGTGTGATCCTGAAGTCTAATAATCAAAACATCCAAAAACACAATGCTATCATGTTCTATATTGACTGAAAAACGAATTCCAAAACTGTTGTCATTTAAATAGTCCACAAATTTGGAAAGTTGTTCCTTAGTTCCACGCCACACCATCCAACAATCATCCAGATATCTTCTCCAAATATCAAGATTTGCCAAAAAAGAATTGTGATGCGTATCATATATATATGTGGCCTCAAAATAACCCATGAACAGATCCGCATATATAGGGGCAAAGGACGCCCCCATTGCTGTTCCATTGACTTGCCAATAAACTTGGCCATTATAGTGAAAAATGTTCTTGCATAACACAAATTCAGTTAATTTAGTCAAAAAATTATTGAATTCTGTAGAATATAATTTTGATTTATAAAGCCAATATGAAACAGCTAAAATGCCTAGTTCATGTGGTATGCTGGTATATAATGAGGCCACATCAAGGGTACACAACCACCACGAGGATTCCAATTGTGAGTCTTGAACTATATTAAGAAACTCCGTTGTGTCCTGTATACGTGATCGAATATGTTTCAATAATGGTTTTAGATATACAGTAAGGAAGCTAGATAAAGGTTCAGTTAAAGAACCACGCCCAGAAACAATGGGTCTGCCTGGGGGGTTTTTTGCATCCTTGTGGATTTTGGGTAACAGATACAGGTATTGGGGGATGGGTTCCTCCACCTGTAATTCCTTAGCTACCTTTTCCGTAATCACCCCCTGAGTAATTGACACCTCCAAAAACCTGTCTATTTCAGCCTTGAAACGTAAAGTAGGATCCAACTTAAGCTGTTTATAATAGCTAGTGTCCGACAACTGTCGAAGAGCTTCATTATGATATGCTTGATAGTCCATGACCACTATGGCACCTCCTTTATCTGCCATTGTAATGACTAGCTGATGATTGTTCTTAAGCTCTAGTAAAGCCTGTCTTTCCCTATGGCTTAAATTGTTAAATTGTGGTTGATATACATTGGCATAATGTAACTCCTTCATGATACATTCCCTGAAAATAGAGACATGTTTGTTCATTGGAGCAACAAAAGTGGATTTTCTGAATCTAAATTCAGTAGATCTTTGAGAATCATTCTTGTCTGAAAAAAATATTTTCAGATTGAGTAATCTACAAAAACTGTTAACATCATTTAATAAATCATGTTCCGGAACCACAGAACTTGGAACAAAGTTCAATCCTTTATTCAAAAGTGTGATCTGAGCAGGGGAAAGAACAATAGAAGAGATGTTATGAACATTATTGGTTACTGTATCATCTGTTGCAACAGATTCTGTAGAGTTGGGGTATTTGAACCTAGATCTATGTTTTCTGCCCCCCCCTCCTCCTGCCCTTTGATCTAAAGGGGGCATCTGTCTTCTTTTGGCCACTGGGGACGCCTGACGTGAGGACACTTCTCCATCTGACGTGGAATAGGTTTCTTCCTCAGAAGTAAAATCTGAGGAGGTGTGTGCATGTCTAAGAATTGACCTAGGTCTTTTCTTGTTATTATTATTAGCCCTTTGATTAATCTTAGGTTCACTGAATCTAACTGTTTTTTGACTGATAAAGGGCTTCCCCTTTTCATAATCCATGAGATCACGCTGAAATTTGTTAATCTTTCTCTTCATCAATTGTTTTTCTAGAATAGACAAATCTTTAGCTAAATTAGAGATATGCTGAGAGTAATACTGTTGCTTGTTGAATTGTTCAGCCTCCAAGCATAAACCTTGAATATCTGACAGATTATTAGAAATAGTTCTATCATAGTATTTTAACAAACAACTAACAAAAAGCATAGATGCTGAATGTTGTGCATCTGCCCAATCCTTAGATAACTCCTCATCAATATGTGCCACCAAAGGTTGTAGCCGTACCCTCAACCCCCTTGGTGTTATGTTCTTGGCTTGATAAGCCTTGAACAGCTTCATATGCCAAACATTCGTACGTAAAATTTCCATGTGTCTCCCCAATTTAGTAAATGTATAACTACATTTTTGTTCATCATTAGTTATAAATTCAGTACTCTCTGAACTGGCATTATTGGTCAAGCCAAATACTTCCAAATTGTCCCTATCAGCTGCCAATCCATGTAAAATGTCATTTAGATCCATTTTAGAATGGTTCAAAAAGGCACTATGATGAAAAAAAACAATATTTTAAAGTTTCTGAAACAATTCCAGACTGAAATAACCAGTATGAAATAATCACAGACAGAAAAAGATACACAATCTGTCTATAGTTGAAAGAAAAATTTGTATAAACCTTTCTAAAATATTATATTTCGGACCAAAACCAAAAACTCCCCTATGCACCATAATAAGAACCCATGTTATTGGGTATAACAAAAGGTATATAAATATCTCTAGCAATAATCATGGACCCCACCAGTCTCTTGATACTAATGAGTAGGACAAAACCTGAAAATAGATCAATTTCCTGATAGAAAGTGCAAAAGGTTTAGCATGTTCAAAAAATCAAAAAACAAAAAACATCAAAATAGACCAGAATGACATTCGTCTCATCTGGTGCTCATGTGATCTATATTGGACCAGATTAAAATAAACCAGAATAATCATAATATTCATCTATTCTGGTATAAAAATATCTGTCAACTTCCCAAAGATAAAAAATATTAATAGTTATTATCAACCAGAATGACCTTCGTCTCATCTGGTACTGATGTAATCCATATTGCACAAAATTTGAACAGCCTTAAAGAATGTTAAACCAGAACGACCTTCATCTCATCTGGTATTATATTGGACAATGTTGCCCCTGAATAAAATTGTTAGAATCTCCTTGTTTTGATCTGGAAATGTAGTACTACAGTGTTAAACATATTTGACATGTTTTACCCACCCCTAGTTAAACAAATATATAAACTGATTGTTGCTGGAAATGTTCCAGAAAATTGAATCCTATGAAAGTAATAATCAGTGTGTCTCAACCAATAATGCCAATCAACATCTGACAAACAGTTTAGAACAGTACACTTCCTACCCCCTGTATCTAATAGAACCCAAAAGAACCTGACTCTATCTAATACAAATGTAATGACCCTATATGATGAATAATGGTGTCCAAAAAGAGACAATATCCTAATTTGAATGATCTATAATTCTAAAAGTTGCAATGAACAACCCTGACCACTATACACATTAGTAAGCTGATCATATTGGTCTCTCCCTGCAATCGCACATATATCCTGATAGGCCCAAACCACTATTACAAAGTCAGTGGACCGTTCATAATAAACTAACCCCACAAACGCAAACCAAAATAATAAAACTCTGTTTAAACGGTATGACATAAATAAACATTATTGCATGATTATAGCTCTCTCCTGTCCTATATCCAAGTCCAAAAGGCCTATAGAACACCTGCCCAAAATGTGAAAAAACGTATTATAATAATATAACATACATATTATCACAATAATCACATAATATTTGTTTAAATTTGTCCATAAAAAAACGGCCCAGAAAGTCAAAATGGCCCCCGTTCCGTAGAATGCAAAAGGAACTGTTGTTAAACAAATGTCTCCAGTTTGAAAACTAAATTTGAATAGTCCAGTCTGAGCTAAAATGCTTGAAAAGATATCCCAATGCCAATAATGACATGTAATATGGATTATTTGTAATTGTCCTAGCGACAGAAGAGCTGTAAGAAGACAAAAATGCTCTTCAAAATTTCAGAAAAAATAGTTCCCAACAGTACCTTATAAAATGAACATATATTCACATAGGCTGTTCCATCCAAGCTGGACGACAAAGATAAATATCAAACAGTACTTTCCGAAATCTTCCGATCATGGAGTAAGGCCACCAACCAAAACACACATGTATAATTCAATGTCCTGGCCCTGCAAGATATCCTGCAAAGTAAAATGAGTCCGGACCCATCAGCGACCAAACACCAAAAAATGGATCTATCAATGTGGGTAGAATTCGAAAAACAAATCTTACAAATATAGACGAAAAAAGAAATCCCATGGACAATATTAAACAATGATGAAGAAGCATCCACATCCAGGCGTCCCCAGCGTGAAAGAAAGAACTTGCGACTGCAACCAAACCCAAAATATCACGCACGTAAGATCAACTGCACGGTCCAAATAGCAAACAAACCGAAAACACCAAAACAGACCAGCTGTTAGGATGTAAATTGTAGATAATAGTTTTATTGCTTCAATAAATCATGGTGTCAGCAATGGTCAAAACCATGCTGAATAAGCAAACCGGTTTCGGCTAGTGTTAGCCTTTCTCAATGCCCAATATCCAAAAAAATGTAAGACATCACCATTATGAGACCTACTTATAGTCCCTCTCTTAAAGAGATATTGCCCATTATAAATGCATTATACTAGCTAAATTGAGAATTTACACATAATTTACACATAATTCACCCCACATATTCAAAATTCCATTTGGTGTTTGGACAAAAAATAAATAAATTACAATGTAAATATACATATGTATAATCCAAAATATTCAGGCAGACATAAATCTGTATTCAAACTACTGAATTGTATGTTAAATATAACAATTATGGCAAGTATACCCCAAACAAATAACCTGCCATTATGAATATACAACACAATATATATAAAACTAAAATATGTGATTTATGTAAACCTATAAGACCCACTCATAATGGGTATAAAGAATCCATATAGCCTAATAGATTGCAACATAAAAATAGAAATACACATGTATTTACAACCTATTGAATTGGTTCCAATGTATTCAATCCTGGTCTAAAAAGACCCCCTAACCTTATAATCCTTTTATACTCCATGTCATTTATTACTACAACATGGACAGATGTCACATGTGTGCATACAGTAATAGTACAAGGGTATATATAGCTGCAAATGATACATTACTATACTAGCCTGCTACAGCAGTTGCCAATGCTAAGCTACACATTATGTGACTATCATGCATGTCTTACTCTGTCACATCCAAGTTTATATAGGTGTTTGCACTACTCCCCCAAACTGCCATTAAACGCAGTACTGTACAGACCATAGATAACATGTTCAAATGTTTGACATGTAATGCTGAGCTACATATGTCACACTTATGTCCCACAGCACACAGCTACACACCAATTTCTCCATGGCAGTACTTATGCATGGCATCAGTGCATACATACCTACTGCTGCCACATATGCATGTTTCAGAGGATGTACAGTACTATTCATAAGCATCTACTACTTGCCGGTAACTACACACTGTTACATACCTATATGTCCATTTCAGGTCCGTCTGTGTATGCTTTGACTTTTTTTTTTTTTTTTTTTTTATTTAGTACAGATACTTACTTATGTTAACCTTTTTTTTTTTTCTTAATTGATAACTTTAGTTTTGATTAGGTATATATATTTGTTACCTAATTTTTAATTTTTTCTTACGTGCTACTGTCTGCAGGAGCTGTTCACTTGCTTGAACGTGTAATGTAATGATTGCATGTGGGGATAGCAAGTACAATCTGCTTTTATAGGTATCTGCGCATGTGCATGTGATGCCCTCTGCACCAATTGTTGCCCAGCATTTGGTAAATGCATACAGCCTGCTGAATGGTAATTGCAGTACTCACTGTCATAGCACTCTAATGCTATAAATTGCTAAGGTATGTAGGTGTAGCCCTTTCAGATTTCCAGAGTGGGGACCATGCTTGTTTGCTATGGACACTGTTGTGTAAGTCAGAAGGTTGGTATACATCTTATAAATGAAGCTAGAGGTGTAGACAGTGATGTACATGTTGTATTCAGACCTGACTGTTGCCACTTCCAGTACTGAGCTATCAGTGTAGAGTTTTACACTACAAATGCTTACACAATATTTATGTGACTATGTAGTTTCTTTTCTACTCATATAATTAACTGCCATACAAATGTAGTTATTGAGATGTATTCTTTTGGCACATGAACTGTTTGTGAACTGCTATACTGGACATACTAATGTACTCACTTATGCAGGGTTTGTGTTTTTTATTGTTGACATTAGCACAGGGTTCGCAGGACAACTGGACAATTCTAGCACTGAGTATGCCTACCTACACACTTGGTAGACCCTAAACACACAAGTATCTTTTAATTGTGGGGAAGGGGTGCTTACATACAGAGAGCATTATGTATTAATGTGTGAATATTATCTTAATGGACTTATAGGATTGGTGTGTACCTGTCAGTTTATCAGGACAGGTGGTCTGTCTGCATAGTTCCCAACTGTGAACCTATCCAGATGGTAGCCAGAGGTTACACTGTCATTCTTTGTCTGTGCAACTCACAGGTGTTTTCAGCACTGGTACAATGGCATTGTTACAGTCAGTTGCTGCCAGTACATGGCTACATCCACTGGTATTTCTGTGTTGTACTCCTACATAAGGGTATGCTTGTGGAGGTCCTACCAAAGCTATTTGCAGAGTGTGTAACAGCAGTATAGCCTATATGCCTGTGTGTTTATGCCTCTGCCAGGCCTATGGAACACTCAGATACATCTTTGCATGGAGTCAGGGATAGGTTGTTGAAAGTGAGGTACACCTTACACATAATAGGGACAGTAGGTGTAGACTTCAGTGAAGCAGTGCATATGGATTCATACTCATTTCATGAAGTACAAGCAGTGTCTACTGTTATTGTCAGTATTCATTGTGTAATATCCCACCTTTCTGACTGACATCAGTACTTTTCTGAGGGATTCAGATGGACACAGCTAAAATATGTTTCACAATCAGGGACATCCCTGGAAAGTTGTCACAGTTAGGAGGTATGGTCTCTGCCCTACTCAGATATGCCAGTGTTTGTCCTGCTATGATACTGTGTGGGGGTTGTAAAGTGCCTCTGTAACATTATTTTCTGCTTGAATGGCTGCTTCTCACTTCACACTCATGTAATGCAATTCCACAACAATTGCTGGTAAAGATCCACAGAACAAGCTTTGTGTTATGGCCTTTCTATTTTTTGTTTACATTCACTCATTGTAATGCATGATATATTTTTTGCAGCACAAAGTTATTGTGTATCTGTTGTGGCTTGGTGGTACATCATGCAGTCTAATGTGTCCAAGGTCTGGGGTTTGAGACTGACAGAGGTATTTTATTTTGCTGCTGAGAAGAACAAGGGCCCTGACATAGAGTGACTAAGGCAATTTTAAGCAGTTGTAAGCGAGTTTGTGCAGGTTTGCGCGAAGCTTAGTGATGCTTAGCTAAGCACACACATGCACACACTCGCTTAAACCTGCTTACTACTTCTTAAAAGTGTTTACTCCCGCTAACCCCCGCGCTAATTTCTTTAAAAGAAAAGAAAATGGGGAGATAGGAAAGTGGTGAAAAAGGAGGCACAAAGAGGGAAAGACAGTAGGTAAACAAGCTCAGGATGTGCAGGATGGGTGTAGGGAAGGTCCATAGCTGCCCATTTCTTTATCAGCAACAGCTGTGCATATGTTGCAAATTTGGAGTGAAATTTAAATCCTTCCACCCCTGAGAGAGGGGTGAGGTCAATGAAGTATGTTGTACTTCCAATTATAATTATCAGTTTACATGTCCAGCAGACATGTGTGCAAAATGGGCAGCTATGTATGGGGCGTAATTTTTTTGTGGGTACAGATTGCCCTTTTTTTTTTTTTTTTTTTTTTCAGGTGAGAGTGGAAAGTAAGGTAGAGGAATTAGGTATATTTGGGGAGGTAGGTTGGGTAGGTAAACAGACAAGACAAACAAGATGCATCCAGGGGCGGAGTATGACACATGGGGTGGGTGAACACAATTGATGGGGACGGATGTTTGGATATCGCAAGCCCATGAGCCCATAGATGGTAAAAGTGGGACTGAGATCCCCACCCATGGGCAGTCAACACTGAACCTTCACAGACCTAAGGGTCACTGTGCTGGGGGCTGCGTAGGAGTGGCTGGCTCACCCGTGAGTCACGCCACTCTCGCCTCGAGCTGGCGTAGGGATCAGTGACTAAATGCTGGATGTCCCTATGCACCACAACCCGGACCCTTTGGAGGGTGACAGGAGGCCCTTCTTCACCCATGCTTGCAGGGGGGGTGAGCCCCATCCCCTGCAGCACTTCCACCCAAAGGTGGCACAGGACTAATGGAGGAGGGTAGCCCGGGCTGGACACCAGTCCTGCTGGTGCCAGGTGCGAACGCCAGCTGAGGAGGGACAGGTGGGTCTGCTGGGAACAGACTTCCCATACGTTCTGTGATTATGTGTCTTTAATTACAACATAGACAACAGCATTCCAAATAAGTTGTAACAGCATGCAGTAATATTCCCATTAACCCAACACACCAGGGTTACAACAGTTGAACAGCAAGCATAACACATGCATATATTGGACAACAGTGGACATTACAACAGCATGCAGGAATGATTGGTGGCAACAGGCCACCAAGATTGTGGTGTTTTAACAGGGGACATGCATCAAAGTAAATGCAGATTTTATAGAACAATAGGATATATGTCCCAACAAATGTTTTGAGATTAGACATACCCATTGAGGTGTGGAATTGCATTGTTGATGCACATGGAGTAGGGTGTAAAAAGAAACCTCCATTAACATCTTATTAGTACTTTAACTCTACACTACATTCCTATTGACTGCAGGTGTCTATCCCCTACATGTATTATTACACTAGGAAACATGCATTAGATTGCGTAATGGGTTTGGCTAGTTCATTATATACCTGACCAATATCTGACATACTAACTGTCCAAGATGCAGATGTTACTGCTACATACTTGTATTTTATTTATGTATTTATGTATCTGCACATTTGGATGTGTTCACGTGACATTTTCACTTGATTTTCTACAGAACCCTACATTTCATGTAGCACACTCACATTTCTGGGGAACACCTTGACAAGCTACTCGTGTGCCAGATTTACCTATGCATGTCAGCCATTTAACAACTGTTGAGGACTGTTACATGCTTCACAGCTACTGGCACTTCCTTCATCCACTTTATATGAGACTGCACAACTGTGGGTTGTCAGCACTTAATACAACAGTAATAGTTATTTCATGCAATGGTACAACATTTCTAAGTAAGTGACACAAACACACTCCAAGTATTATACCTTTCTTATTTATATTAAAACTATTTTCTACAGGCTCTCTCCTTTATTTGATATTACAGTGCATACAGTAGACCTATTCAGGACATATTATACCTTTATTGATAGGTTACAACACTGTTTTTCAGGCTCCCTCACTTATTTTCCATGACAGTGCATGCAGAGATAGTATTCTAGACATATTTTACCTTTATTAATGGGTTACTACACTCTATTTCTGGCTATCTGACTTATGATATCTAACAGTACGTGCAGAGGATTTATTCAGGGAATAAATGTTATATGCTTCACAGCTGCTGCCACTTCCTTCATTCACTTCTTATGGGACTGCACAACTGTGGGTTGACAGCACCTAATACAACAGTACTATTTATTTATTGCAAGGGTACAACAACATTTCAAAGTAAGTGACACAGACACACTCCAAGTATTATACTTTTATTAATTACATTGAACTCTCTTTTCTACAGGCTCTCTCCTTTATTTGATCTTACAGTGCATACGGAAGACATATTCAGGACATATTATACCTTTATTGATAGGTTACAACACTCTTTTTCAGGCCTGCTCACTTATATGTTATGACAGTACATGCAGAGATAGTATTCCAGACTTATTTTACCTTTATTGCTGGGTTAGTACACTCTATTTCTGGCTCACTGACCTATGTTATATAACAGTACATGCAGAGGATTTATTCAGGCCATTTTATTGCTGTATTATTGGGCTACAACACTTTTGTCATGCTCCCTCACATATATCATATAACAATACATGCAGAATGATTACTAACCTGCCTGGTGGCACAGCCTTAGCAGCCTATCTGCATAAGCTTGCTGATTCATAGCATGAACACCTGCAACTGTGAAGTAAATGAAGGGATATTGAGACATACCTATCCATTATTTAGACTATATTAGCATGTCTTACATACTGCATTCCATGGCTACCTACTTAGTATTGGGGCATCATGCATATGACAGGCTTCTTGGATCCATTGGTTCAGAAGGTCCTGCTTCCATCTCTTCAGGTCTGCATGGTGGTGACGGACCTGCTCACCAGTCTGAGGGAAGCCTGTGGCACTGGTGAGTTCATGAGCCAACCGGTTCCAAGCCTCTGCCTTATCCTCCATCCCTTGGAACTGGCCCTGCAGGAGTCGAGTCTCATGACGATGGACTAGGAGCCAAACAATGTATTTTGACTCCTCAATGCCCCAGCGTTGTGCTCTAAAGCAAGTACCCTCTCCAGCACCAGACATTCTAACTGCAGATGGGAGCTACAATCAGTTATGGCGAGTATTCCCGCCTATGGAGCTTAAATATGTCGCATTTCCCCACACTTTTCTGTGATTGGCTGTTTTTGAAAATTCTCGGCTGACTGCAGACCTGCTTAGCAATGGTTAATCTACCATTTATAAATATATATATGTTTACAGTGGATGTCTATCTTAATCTGTTGTGGCTTAGTGGTTCAGTACTTTGATTATGCTGCACAGTGTCCTGGGTTCAAACCTTATCATTGCTTTTTATTTTACTACTGTCCAGACAGGTTAGGGGGTGTGGCTGTGTTTAAGCAACTTTGCTTTACGTTGCTTCGCGTTGCCCGACGGTGCGCTGGGTGGCGCAGCATGCACCTCCGCGCAAACCGATTGTGCTGGGTATAGTGCTATTTAGCTATGGGCAACTACATTGCACCGGGTTAAGCGCAATTTAGCTATGGGCAACTACATTGCACTGGGTAAAGCGCGATTTAGCTATGGGCAACTACATTACGCTGGGTAAAGCGCAATTTAGCTATGGGCAACTACATTGCATTGGGTAAAGTGCTGCTTAACTGTGGACAATTATATGTCAGGTTCCTTTATAAATTTACATTTTGTTCACTGATACATAGTCCATTTCAATGCTTTTTAGTAAAAGTTTTATCATATATGTCAGGAATTATTTCATATACTCATTTTTAACATAAAATAGGAAGGGGAGTGGTGGGACTCGAACCGTGAATGCCTCCACTTTGTGCAAATGCTCTACCACTACTCTATTACTATTTGGCGTAATTTGCATACACATTCCTTATTATGCTCTTCCATGTCGAGATTGCTAACTGCAGCTAAGCAATGGGCACACCCGCGCACACACACGCAAATATGGGCAGCTATATTGGGAATTAGACAAAAATATTAATGTTTTAGTTTTTATAACTGTGCTGGGGGTTTACAATGTCAGGGAGTGTGGTGTTGGGCACATGAACATTTGAGCGGACTCGCTCTTGTGTGTTGACATTTTGCATTTCACACACTTGCAGGGGCGTGGACCTTTAGACTGCTCGGCAGTCGGACACACCCCCTGCTTGCCTGCACGGTCCGTGTTAGGCTTGGGGTAGAGTCAGCATGCCCTCATGAATATTCATGGCATGCTGACATCATACCGTTCGACTGCAGCCTCCGAGTAAGACTTATTTAGTCTTACACAGTGATTTTGTGAATCCGGGGGGGGGCGTTTTTATGGCAGGTGCAATTAATTTTTCATAGTTGTGGGACCTGTAGTCATGGCTCTAAAATTTGTGAAAATGGAGCCATTTTGATTTAAGGTGAAGAGTAAAAATACAAAGGAAAAGATGAAGGTGTAGCATTTTAAGAGAGTGGATTACACTCTGCTAGGAGAGAGGGGTTTGGGTGAGTTGGTAAACTGGTAGCAAACTAAGCAAGTAAACAAGTTGAAGGAATCTGTCAGGGACAGGGTACTTAGGGCTATAGACAAGACTGTGTGGAAGAGGCAAAAACAAAGGCCAGTGTGGCTACAGAGGAATATAAAGATAACAATTAGGACAAATGAAAGGGGGCTCTACAAAATACAGAAAGGAGAATGTTGGGAGGTACAGAAGGCATGGTATAAGGAGGCTCCAAAAAGAAAAGAAAAAGCAGCAAAGGTGGCGAGGGTAGCAAAAGTGCAAGTTCAAAGATAGCTGGACAGAGAGATCAAGAAGGGAAATTAGTTTGGTATATACCACAAAAACAGAAGAAAGGAGGACAAATATGGGCATGCTGAACAAAGATCACAGTGAGATCGGGGAAAAATGAGAAAAAGTAGAAGTACTGAGTGGATAGTTTTCCTCAAACTTTACAGAGAAAAGCAGTGGGAGTGTCATTCTGGGACACAAATAGGACAGGGTGCAGACAGAAGTAGATAGACACCAGAATACGATGGAGATAGCAATGAGGGAACTGTACATTATTATGGAAGGTGAAGCCAAAGGACTAGATGGGCTACCTTCAGAATCCTTCAGAATCTGTGCAGTGTGCTGTTAGAACTGCCCTGCCCTGGATATTTCAACAGATGACTGGTTACTACAAAAGTGTCAGAGGACTGAAAGATTTAACATACACTACCCTTGTATGAAGGTGGGGGTGACAGGAAGATTTCAATAAATTGCAGGATTGTCACCCTTACAATATTGGTAGGAAAAACATGTCATGGAGAGAATTCTGAAGAGTAGGCATGTAGTACTATAGAGGACAACAAATTAGCATGAGAACAACCTACACTAGTTTATGACCAGAAAGGACTGTCACTCAACCATGATCCAGGTGTATGATTCATTTACAGGTGAACTTGACATGAGAATACCAACAGAAACGGTCTGCCTAGACTTCAGCAAAGTCTTTAGTTTAGTTCAGTACAGTAGACTCTCAGTTAACCGGCACCCATGGGAATTGGTAGATGCCAGATAACTGTAGTTTCTGGTTGCTTGAGAGTTACTATTAAAAATAGGCTTCATTAATACTGTACCCTATACTATACCATACCATACCATACCATACCATACCATACCATACCATACCGTACCATACAGTACCATACCATACCGTACCATACAGTACCATACCATACCGTACCATACCGTACCATACCATACCATGCCATACCATACCATACCATACCATACCATACCATACCATAAACACTGTATGATTTGATTTTTAATATTGAAATGCAATAATTAAAAACCTGGCTGGGGGAAAATGGAAAGTGCAACACATGAAAATTGAATTGAATTGTTCATACTGTAGAGTATTTCATTGATTTTTTTTTTTTGCCAGTTGCTTGAGTTCTGGTTACTGAGAGTTTACTGTACAGGCTGATTGGAAAAACTGGAGGTATTGGGAGAAGAATGAGAGCAGAGCAGGTCCAGAGGAGGATAAGACAGAAAAAAAAAGAAAAAAAAGAAAACCTTTGCCATTTTAGCCCCAACACTTTGAAACAAATACTCAATAATCTAAAAGAAAAGTGTTTATATATATATATATATATATATATATATATATATATATATATATATATATATATATATATATATATACTTTATCTTCCTCTCTTCCTTTCTAGGTCCTCTTCTATTCTCAATCTTTATCAACGATCTAGCTTCTAGTATCCCCCAAGCTGTAAATATACAATATGCTGATGATTCCACATGTCTCCTCAGCCACAATCCCAGCTGAACTTCAGACCCTCACAAAAATGTCTTTGAGCTTGTTTAAGACTGGTTTTTACAGCGATGTCTCCTCTTTAACCCTAAAAAGACTAAACTACTGCTATTTACTCCAACACAAAAATCTACTCCGCTTCATTTCTCCATTAAATCCAAAAACGGCACAGTCATATCTCCTGACACAACAACCAAACTTTTAGGGGTTACTATTGACCATAGCCTTAACTATGATACTCATATTAATACCACAATAAAATCGATAAACAAAAAACTTGGCTCACTCTACAAAATTAAGACCTTCCTCACTCCTACAGCCAGAACTACCATTGCCCACACCCACCTTATCTCTACTCTCATCTATGCCTCACCTTTATATACTAATCTCTCTAAAACTAACCTGAATAAGTTGACTATCTCCTATGACAATATAGCCAGATTTGCTACCTGCTCCCCATTTAGAACACATCACTGCCTAAATTTAAAACAACTCAGTTGGCTTGAACTGCACAATCAGTTTTTATTTCAGCAACTAATTATCACCCAAAAAATCCTTTATTATCCAGATAAAACACCAGTTCTTACAAATCTCATCAGTCCATATAAAAATCTTTCTAACCTTTGTTCATCTAATAAACTTTTAGTATCTATGCATAAATCCAACAATAAAGCAAGTGACTCCCTTTTCTCTTACACAGTGGGGAAAAGCTGGAACCTACTTCCTGGTGACCTCACTAATATCTCCTCTACTTCACTTTTCAAAAAGAAACTTAAAATTTATCTTACTAGCCACTGGCTCTGTTCCTGCAGCAACCCTGACTAAAACTCTCTCCTCCTGTTACATCACCACGTAACTTTTCCTTAGCTACTCCACCTTATATTCTTCATATTTTAAAGGTCACTTTACCTGAAAGTTGACTTAGTTTATCCAGCTAGACTTAATAGATACACCTCCTGCTTCCTGCTCTACTTGAAGCTCAGCTTCACTTTCCTTCTCTCTCCTATTCCTCTTTATATTCTCCTCCATTACTTGCCTCTTTCCCAACTCCTTACTAAGACCCTATTTTAATAATTTCCCTCTTCCTTCTTGTTATTCTCCTTCTATGGAAAAAAAAATTGATTCAGACTCGAAAATAAGGGATTTGGTATTTTATCTGTATTTTATCTTATCTAAACTTTAATGGATCTGTCACTGAAGTTAAATGCTTTGTAACTGTAATTTGTTTTTAATTTTGTCTGTTCTTTGTGGAGCTTTTCTCCCCTGGCCTCTACTGAAAATGGACATATATCCAGCTAGACTAGCCCGGTCAACAAATGTTAAATAAAATAAATAAATAAATTTATCACAAAGTTTTCATGAGTGTTCTGCAGTACTGTTTCCTGAAAAAGGCAGTATGCAAAAGCTTTTCACAAGTTCATTAAAAATAACAGTATCATACATCTTTCCATCTAACAGACATTAAATGTAATATTTTAACTGGACTAACAATATTTTTACTTCTTTAGTCCCATTTAGTAAATAAAGACTATGCTTTACTTTGAAAATAAAAAAGATGTCTACAGAGTTTCTGATGCCACTCTATATATTTACTATTTGTGTATATAATTGTCAGTACACTGTAATGCTGTGTAAGCTTGTTTACTTCTTTATGTGTAATCTTCTGAGTACTGCTGTAGCACAGAGCTGTTTTGTCTTCTGCAATCAATGGAATATATACATCTGAATGAGGACACTTTAACTGAAGGCATTTTCATTGAGGACATACTTCAAATGTGCTTGTTTTGAATGCCATCTTAAATAAAAGGGCAAAACGAGTGATTGCTTTTTTGGGATATTTTTAAACAACTCAGTTAAAGCTGGAATATGGATAGGTTGGCGTTAGAATTATGCTATGGGGTTGAGTTAGGTTAAGTTCATAGGTGCTTACAAGGCTACTGATCTACAAGGATCTAGCCTTACATTTCCATGACAGTTTTTAGGCCTTTTTTATGTATGAGTAACATAGAGGTGCGCAAAGAAGATATTTGTTCAGAGATTTACTTGTTGCCCCTATCCATGAGAGACATTGGTGGTAACTTCTTTTTCTTTCGGCTGTTCCCATTAGGGGTCCCCATAGCGGATCATCTGTTTCCATTTCTTCTGTCCTCTACATCTTGCTCTGTCACACCAACCACCTGCATGTCCTCTCTCACCACATCCATAAACCTTGTCTTAGGCCTTCCTCTTTTCCTGTTACCTGGCAGCTTCATCCTTAGCATTCTTTTCCTAATATACCCAGCATCCCTCCTCAGCACATGTCTAAACCAATGCAATCTCGCCTCTCTGACTTTGTCTCCAAACCATCCAACCTGGGCTGACCCTCTAATATACTTATTCCTAATCCTGGCTACCCTCGTCACACCCAGTGCAAATCTTAACATCTTTAACTCTGCCTCGTCCAGCTCTGACTCCTGCCTTTTTGTCAATGCCACTGTCTCCAACCCATATAACATAGCTGGTCTCACTACCCTCTTGTAGACTTTTCACTCTTACTTTCTCTCTTACTGGTACTCGTCTGTCACAGATCACTCCCTCCTGACACTCTTCTCCATGCACTTTACCCTGCCTGTGCTCTCTTCTTCACCTCTCTCCCACACTCGCCATTACTCTGAACTGTTGATCCCAAGTATTGAAATTCATCCACCTTTGCCAACTCTACTCCTTGCATCTTTACCATTCTTCTATCCTCCCTCTCATTCACACACACATATTCTGTCTTAGTCCTGATGATCTTCATTCCTCTTCTCTCTAGAGCATATCTCCACCTGTCCAGGGTCTCCTCAACCTGTTCTCTACTCTCACTACATATCACAATGTCATCTGTAAACATCATAGTCCACAGGGACTCCTGTCCTATCTTGCCTGTCAACCTGTCCATCACCACTGCAAATAAGAAAGGGCTCAGAGCTGATCCTTGATGTAATCCCACTTCCACCTTAAATGCATCTGTCACTCCCACAACCCTTGGTTGGATTTGCGGTTTTCCATCCACTTGTCCAAATTACATGTGAATAGAGTAAGAAAAGTACTGGTTCCAGCAGTATCCCTTCTGATACATACCTGTACCTCCAATATGTCTGATTTATGCTGCAAAACAGACTGAGATCCCTTGAATGTGTATTAAAGTTGCCATTTGACTTGCAAATGTGTAACAGATCTGACAGGATAGGATCTGTCAAGTTTCTATACATGAGGCAGAGGTCACCTCTTAGAAACCTGTAAGATACTGATAAAAGGCACAAGGCTTTGAGATAGTCAGTATAGATTTTATGGTTTAGACCCATGATTTTGTAGTGAAGAAGTACCCTGCTTCTTTTTGGGGGGTGATAAGTGCTTGGACCGGTACATACTGAAAGGGGCATTATATTCAATAATCAGCCTGACGAGAGCCAACCACAGTAGAATCCCTGAACCTGGGCACTATGCCCTTAAAAATGAGCCATGCAATGAACAATTACTTCCATACTATAGTGGGTACATGGTGGTCAAAGGACAATTTATTGTTGACACAGGTTGCCAGATCCCTGATTATGGGATCAACTTTCAAGGGTATGTTGTCTGTGTGATAATTACAAGAGAAGTCATACTTGCTGAAGGATACTATAATACATCTCTTAGCATTTAATTTTAGTCTATGGTTTAGACACCAGCTATTTGTTTAGGAAAGGCCCTCTTGGAGTATCTTAGTGTGCTATGGGGAGTTTATGATGGCAGTGAATTTACAGTTACCTGCATACTTGGTCAGATGTAAACCCTTAGCATTTGCTTTGACCTCTGAAAAGTAAATGTCAAAGACGAATGGCCCAAGGACTGATCCCCTGGCTATAGTGCTAGTGACATGTTTTTCGACTGGTAAAACCACCCATCTTGATTTCCTGTTTTTTATTTGTGAGCCAGTTTGCAGTCCAAAGGGTTACATATGGATTCATATTTAGCTGGGTGAGTTTATCTATGATACAAGAGTGTGGGATGGTGGTGAATGCCTTTTCATGGTCCAGATATGGAGTCTATCCTGATTTGCCCTCACCAATTACATCAGTAACTGTCTCAAAAGTGTCAACCAGGTTGAGTAGACAGGATCTGCTCTTGAGGAATATGAGCTGTCTTGTGTCAAGGGTTTGTAGGTCACCTATACCCTTATTTATTAATTCCATAATAACCCTTTTCATGGCCTTGTAGATGAGGCTGACAGACTTATGGGTCAATTATTACCCATTCTGTTGACACCTCACCCTTGTGCAAGGGGATGACTGTTGCTCTCCTCCATTCATTCAGCTCAAGTCCTGTTTGGAGGTAGCTATTGAATAGTTTCAGTAGGTGGTCTCATAAGTCCTGTTTCAGGCTGGCCAGTAGTCAGGCTGGTATGTAATCCAGCCCCGTAGACATAGTGTTCTTGGCCTTAGATAATGCCTTCAGGACTTGTTCATGGGAGAATTGAAGGAGTATTTATTTGTAGGTATGTAATCTGGGAATATTAGAGGGGAGAGGAGTGTGAAATTTGAACTAAATTCTTACAGTAGTAGATTAGCTAAGCCCTCATAGTCTGAATAAGTTATATTATTAACTATTAACTCTGTCTGCATCTGGGCATTGTTGCTAAGGTTTCTGATATATTTAAGGAGGGCTTTGTGGTTATTCTTTGCTTGAGTGGCTATTTTTACTTTATATATGGCTTTGGTTGTTTTGATCAGCATCTGGAGTTCTCTGTTTTGTTTAGAAAAAACATTTTTGGCATTGAAAGTTAAAGTTATTTTTCATGCAATGAGCTTTATCTTTTATATAAAATTTGATTATATTTGGGTTCCAACTTAGGGAGTTTATTTTTTCTGATGGGGACATATGCATCTATGAGGCTATTTACATTTGCATAGAATTTGGAAGTAAAGGATTCTACATAAGCAGTGGGGTCACCAAGTTGGAGGGGGATTTTGAATTTACACGAGTCACTGTTCAGTTTTAGCAGATTTGCCATAGCATAGTCTAGTCTCTGAGGTATTGGAAGGTGCTTTCAGGTTAAATCTTATACTTAATGTGTCTGATTTATGGTCTAATTTGTTGAGGGAGGAAGTTACAACTGGTGGGGATCAAAGCTATCCTATAGTGGAAAGGACCAAGTCCAGAATTTTATCACCTCAACTAGGGGTATGGAAAAACTGATCTAGAAATTTTTGGGCATGCAAGTTTGAGTGTGAGTGTATAAGTCTCCCAGATGATGATGGGGTAGTTAAAATCTCCCAGAAGAGCGGTGTTTGACTTAATGCAAATGAGCATCATCCTTGTTAGGTAGGAGATATGGGCTGAGAGAGAAATAAAAGGGTTCCTATAGTTGGATATACTATTATAAGGGGCTTTGTTGATAGTAAGTTGGAACTGGAGGAGTTCTGGGTCATTATCTTGTCTAATAAGTCTGGAAGTTAAATATCTAAGAATATAGAGAAACCAACACATTTAGTGGCTTCTTCTAGTGTGTTGTGCCTGAATATGTGGTAGGCACTGAAATTCTGCACTGATGGAGGGCTGTCACTGATCTTGAACCAGGACACTGTGACTAGTCTGGAAGTTAAGTATCTATGAATATAGAGAAACCAACACCTTTAGTGGTTTCTTTTAGTGTGTTGGGCCTGAATGTGTGGTAGGCACTGAAATTCTGCATTGATGGAGGGCTGTCACTGGACTTGAACCAGGACACTATGACAATACATATATCACTGCTTGTAGGGAGTGGAGTTTTTTGGTAAGGCCCCTTACATTGAACAGTATTATCTTTATCTTATGCAGATTTTGTTTTGTTATGTTGGAAGCTTTAGAAGACTAACTTTGCCTAAAAAAATGTACTATCTGTGTGGACAAGGATTTAGCCAATATATGATAGCTTGAGGGGAAAAGGTGCAGGCCATCTCTGACAAATCAGTTTGGACTGTCTACCATTTCTTCCAGGTCAGATATATATATTGTATCCCCTTGATCCGTAAATCAAATGGGACTAAGGCAACCTATTGCAGGGACTTAAATATGGCCTGTTACTTAAATAGGACATGCAGCAGGGACAGATTTATCTCCCAGCGACTGCCACATCTTTGGAACAGGCTACCAATTCATGTGAAACAGAGCACCTCTATGACACTGTTCAAGAGGAACCTAGATGAGTGGATGCAACAGGAACCTGGATGAGTGGATGGGGTACCATAAGTTCTTACTGCAATCTTGAGTATTGACTAGTACCTCTATGGTATTACACTGGGTAGAAATGGCTAGGCTTAAAATGACCTTCTGGCCGATGGCCTAGTAATCTCCTATGATCCTATGATCCTTAGAACAACACCTGAAACTAAGACAATGGTTGAAATCAATAAAATTTTGTTCATATTGCAACATCATTTTTGGCAATAGTAGAAACTTCTCAAGGCTAGAGTCATACCTCCCTCAGACATATATTCTTAGAGCTCCATTATGCTTCTTTTCATATAGTCCAGGATAGTAAATCTCAGGTCATTTACACCCACGTACACTATAAATGTGTCATATGTGTACTGTGATCCAATGACTTGAGTACATGCATGATGTAGTGAATCCTGGTACTTGATAGGGAACTGACTGTGACCCTCTATTTCTACAACCTGATGAATTGTACACTGGTGTATCTTGCTGCTGGAGTCACCTATGACTAAGATATTGGATTGTGTGGATGTTTGCCTCATGGGCTTTTGACTTGAGACACTATGACTCTTAGATGTATTTTTCATGGTGAATGCTGCCTATGTAGTGTGTTTGTGAGGTTGCTGAGAATACTTATTTTTGGGATGTATTTAAGAGGCCTTTTTGGTTTATGTAGGTTACTTTTAATAGCCTTAGCATATGTAGGTCAGTGTGTTTGTTGTAAGCTATGTGTAACTGGTTTAGTGTGGTGTTGCTTGGCACTGATACCCTGCTTATTATTTATGACTTTGTGTGAAAGCTTTGCCTCCAATAACATTATATAACCACATCTCTCATACACTATGTCAATTTGTTTAAGTAGTCGGTGGTTGTCAAGAAACAGGAAGGAATTGCAACATTGATTCAGGATATCCATATCAACCAAGCTGGCAACATAGATGTGTGGAAAGTTGAAATCCATCATTTCAGGTAATTATTAATGGGGCTGAAGGGTGAACAGTGCCTATGTGATTTGGAGTTGATTTACCTAAGTGCTATCTGTCTATGAGTAATTTTAGCCTACACACAAGGAGCAATGCACCTCTTACTACAAACCAGGGCTCATTGAGCAAGTACTGAGGATTACGTACACTATGAATTTTATAGAGGAGTTTAGATAGAGAAATTTAAGGTTCTATGTGCCTGTGTCTGTGCAGTGCACCATTAAACGTGGCTGCATGATAAGTAGTGTTAATAATAGAAGGCAACTTTTAATTGGCACAGAAAAGGTAAAAAATAAATAAATGTGCCCACTGTCCAATAGTAAAAAACCTCACTTCAAGGTTTTACAGCAATCAGAGGTCTAGAAATGGCTATGCTCTTTATCTAGTCTCACTTGAGTTATAACAAAACAATTCTAACTCAATTGCAATAAAAGCCAAAAAAATAAGTGCAGAGCAATCACAACAATTCCATAAGAATGCAAAACATACTTATCTTAAATGTTTCTAGGGTGGAAGGGCTAGGATTAGATTAGATTAGGTTAAAGGATAGAATTAGGGTTATAATTTGGTCCATTGCCCTCGCCCTCAAATAGTTCACATTTAGGATTAGGGAGTAGCAGGGGACGTATTGCTCTGCACTGGGGGATATAAGGTGCATGTGTGCAATCATTTATATATATTTTTGTGTATTTTAATTAAATGTTTTCATTTGTTTTTCATAATATATACTCAATAAAACTTTTTCTATGTTTTATTACATGAAATGACATGGAGCTGTAATCTTTACTCATGTAGTAAGGGGTACTTTTTTCTTTTAATGTACTCAATCGGTCCGTCACTTTTGCTGCGGCTGAAAAAAGTCTTCAGATCAGCATATCCAGTTAACAAATGCATAAGTAAATAAACAAATGAAGCATTGTTATCCCTCATGAATGACTAATAATATTCTGTGATCTTATAAATTGTACAAATAAATACTAACTTGACTCCAGTAGCCATATGCTCCATTCTTGAATGCCAGTAGTCCATAATGTGAGCTGCACACAGGGTTGTTTATGTCATCTTAGGTAGCCTGACATTTGAATACTCATATCTAAAGGACAATGCCTATATATGTAATCTAGCAGAGACAGCTGAAAAGTGTACTTCTAATTGTTACCCATTACCATCAGAGATATCCCATTTTGCCTTTATTGCAGTTATATTTATTTATTTGACATTTGTTAACCGGGTTGATCCAACTGAGCCAGTGGCCCATTTTTCAGTGGAGACCCGAGGAGAAAGGTTCCACAGATTTTTATAGATACAATGAAGTAATAACAGAGTTAACAGTTGCAACACAGTTTAAAAAGAGGTTCTAACGCAGTTATCGGGTATTTATATGTACAGAAAAAAGAAAGAAAAAAAATTAGCAAGCAGGTAAAATGATAAAGATTCATAGCCAACAAGTTAGGTAGAAATAGGTATAAAATACTACTATGTCATTTAGTCTCCTAGCTAGATGCATTATTGATTCAAAGAGAGTGAATTGTGGGTGTCTAGGATGTGGGGGTGCTAGGGTGTAGAGGATTAGGTAGGGTCTTGACAGCGGCAAGACTTTACGTTAAGTAGATGCAGTCTTAGCTCTTTTTTGAAGTGCTTGGGGTGGGAAATGTTCTTATATGTGAGGGGAGTTTTTTCTAGGCTTGGGCTATGCTACATTTGTAAAGCAGCTTTCCAAAATGTTTGTTAGGTTTATATGTGTCAAGGAGTTGACTAGATGTACGGAGAGTGCGGGTTGGGGTGCAATAGGATACAAGGGAGGAAAGAGAGAGGCAGGTTTGTATAGAACAGAATGTATGATTTGAAATTGAGACACTAGGTGTTGTTGGGGGAATTCTAGCCATTTAAGTGAGTTGAGTGCAAGGCAGTGGTGTGAGTTGTGTGGTGAGAAAGTGGCAAATCTGGCTAATTTGTGGTAAGTTAGTTGGAGTTTAGATAAATATGTGGAGTGAATGGAAGTGAGGATAGGGGATGCATAGAGAAGGGAGGGAAGGAGGAGAGACTAAGCTAGGGAGAGTCTAGTGTCCGAGTTAAGAAATTTCTTATTCCAGTATAGTAGACCTAGTTTTTGGTGTTTTTTTTTTTTTTTTTTTTTTTTTTTTTATATTTTGCTAAATATGCAAGTTAAATTTAAGCTCATCATCGATAATGGTACCTAAGAGTTTAGTGTGAGGCTTGGCTTGGATGGTGGTGTTATCAACGGATGTGATGACAAAGGTAGATTTATGGTGAGAGAGAGGTTGAGGATGAAATAGTAAGAGTTTAGTTTTTTGGAGGGTTTAAGATGAGCTGATTTTTGGTGAGCCACATTTCTATGGACAGCAAAGAGTCTTGAGTGTATGCATGGAGGTCAGAGATGTTGGAGATGGAGATGAGTCTAGAATAATCGGCATATTGAATGAGGGAAGATTATTTGCAAGAGGTGTGGAGTTCATTCATGAAGATATTAAACAGAAGGGGGCCTAGGATGGATCCTTGTGAGACACCAGATTTTATGCGTAGGAAGGAGGAGCCATCTGACCAATTGCTGCCTATTGGAAAGGTAGCTGGTAAAGCAATTAAGGGAAGTAAGAGAGAGATTTAGATCCTTGAGTTTAGAGAGGAGTAAGGAGTGAGAAACAGTATCAAAGGCTTTGGAGAGCTCAAAGAAAAGACAGGATACAAGTTTGTTATTGTCTCTGGCCTCAGCGACTGTGTGAGTAAAAGCTAACAGTGCAGTAGAGGTACTGTGGTTGTGGTTTATATATTTAATTCCTGGATGCCAAGTAATCCAAACTATGATCTTCAGACAGGTTTATTTGTTTCACATTAAGTATCTTGGCATTTGAGTCACCAAGTATGCAAAATACTTGCCATAACAGTTATCTAGTAGTTACAGCTGCAAACAATCCTGCTCAACAGGTAGCACCGTTCTTAGTAGTATACTGTGAGCTATAACATTGTGTGCTGTAGTGCTTCATCTACAGGTGCATATTGTCTCTGGGCTGAGAAAAAAAAACATTTATTATCTCTGAGCAAAGTAGGCTACAATTTGTATAACAACATCTCCCCAAAGCAAAGCAGGCTACAATTTGTATAGCAACATCTCCCCAAAGCAAAGACCTGAATAGTCAACCCAACTGCCCTAGAAGTTACCCTGACGGATACATTGTTAGAGAATTGTGAACTATTGGAGGGTAAGGCCAGTGTAGCAGAGTTACATTTGTAGAAAAATACAAACTCACATTTTTTTTCTGTCTCGGAATGCATTAGCTCCATCATTGAGGCATTAGCAGTAAAGACCATAAAGGGTGCTGAAACTTCAGAATTGAAGACATACATAGAGAGAGAAAAGTGCCTTCTAGACAGACAGATGGACAGACAAGCTTAACCCTACTACTATGCAATCTCAGGAAGCCCCTTCTTCTCATCTCTCCATAGCTGATGGGCTGAACAGTCAGTAGTGTTTTATATCAAACCCAGCGTATCCTACTACCCCAGTCCTTCTCAATTTGAAAAGAAATGTTTCAGTTTGTTACAATGCTATATTGAGGTTCCTTTCTCTACTTACATTGTACAACAATCTTTTAATCCCAGTAATATCACACCTAGGTTCACTTACTTCATATCTTCTCTCTCTGTGCATGCTTTGATCCTTAAACTCCAATATGCATAAAAAACATTTTTAAGTAAATACATAATGTATATGAACAGGCTATGTATCAACCAGCTTAATATCTGAGTGCCCATCACTTTATGTGCCTTCTCCTTTTATCTTGGACATTTCGTCTTACATCTTCTTCTGCTACCATTAGTTGTCCTTCTCTTTCTACTGATCTAGATTATCTCTTGTCCTCTATGACCTTATGCTTATTTTCAACTTGTTTTTGAGCAGTGGCTCATTCTTTTGCAGCCCTGCTTATGGAATTACAAATTAATGTCTTCCATTTCTTCCTTTTTTTACCTGCCTGTCTGTACTTCTGTCTGTCTCTGATATCTCATACTATAGTTTGTATTCATCATGTATGTTCTTCAGCACCCTGTACCTCCATTTGGCCTCGTGGTTACTGCACATACCTTCTGTGCATTCTCTTCTGCTGCTTAGTGCACTTGGTCTGCATCCTTCCCATTTTTACCCTGTCACTTGCATGACTGTTTATCACTCATTGGGCTACAGCTGCATCAGGTCTGGGCCCGATACAGGAAGTGTAGGATTTCTGGGCTTAACATTCCATTGTTCTCATTGTGTGAAAACTTTGACATACAAAAGGGAACTCATCTCCACACCACCATTAATAAATCAGTTTGCCTGGGAAAGTGACTCGGTTCAGCATGTTGTCCATTTTCAAAATTCTCTTAGTTGGCAAATGGATTTTTTCTTCTGGTGCAGATCTGCAATTTTAAATAGCGGAAAGTATTTTTTATACATTTTGAAGCACCACTTTTGCTGTAATACAAGACATTATCTTGCATATAACCTTTCTCAGATACTGTACCATGTAGGGATTCTCTTCATCCTGTGTATGCAATCAGTAGAACTTTTGGTATTAGCTGTAACTCTACAGCTGCCTTTTAATTTTTCTTTAAAAGCATTAATATCCAAAGGGGAAGGGGAATTTTAATAAACAAGGAACTACATTCCAGTTTCATGTTGATGAATGCATATATCTAGATCTTCAGCAAGATACTGTTAGGTAGACTAGATGAGGTGCTATCACATATAATTAAAGTATGCAGAGCAAAATTCATGGCAATTGGAAGACTTCATCAGCAAAGAAGAGAGGGTCAGAGGAAGGAAAAGGGGAGTGGTACTTTCTGATTTACAAAAGGCTTTTAATAAGGTTCAATAAAATTTACTCTGAATGGGAATGAAAAAAAGAAAGAAAATGGAGAAAATTTCAGAAAGTAGGTGAAGGACATACATGATAAACCACAGATACGTCATCAGATTGTCAGTAAATGAAGTTTTAGTGGTAACATTATTCAAGGGAAACACTGCAGGAGTCATTATGGGCACATTGAGGGTACTGCGAAGGGCACTACTATTTTGGGGCCAGTCAATCACTCCAAAACTATAAGTTAAGACAAGAAGAGCAAATTGATTTATAGCTTGGATTTTGTTCCTAGATGTCAATGCTGTTTTCAGAATTAATGTAAGTCTTCTAAAGTATCCCTTATTAAGTTTTATTGACATTTATTCATGTTTTATTGTTGATCCTTCATCAATTCCCAAATATGTATACACTCCCTCTTGCTCAAGTTCTTTTATATTGCATTCTTGTCTGAAACTGAAGTTTTCCTGGTGCTGCAGTTTTCCTACTTTAAAGGTTACTTTTGCACACATATCAAGACCAAATGACATTCTCATATCATCTGAAAAAGTTTTGACAACCTGCAGCTGTGCTTTCAGTTCCTCATCTGATGAGCTATATAGTTTTAAATCATCAACAAAGAGAAGATGAGAAGTCTTTTCACTTTGTTGTTTTCTAGAAGCCAAATTGTAGCCCTGGCCTAAGATATTAAGTAAACAGTTTAATGGGTTAATTGCAAGGCAGAATAGCAACAGTGACAGAGAGTCACCCTGGAATATCCCCATTTGAATTGTTATCCCTGGGATAATAATCTGTCCTTTATCATGGCTTGATTGTAAAGTGGTCTGCCACTGTTTCATGGTCACTGTAATGTAGTCGAGGGTGTATCTTATACATTTTTAAGCACTCTTTTATCCATGAATGTGGGATACTATCAATTTTTTTTTATAGTCAATCCATGCCATACTTATATTCTTTCCCTTTTTTACAGTTCTCCAGTATGTCTTTATTTAACAACAAATGATCTTTTGTTCCATATGACTTTCTTTTATTGCCCTTTTTTTCTACTGCCATGAGTTTTCTTCTAAATGACTATGAACCCTGTCAGCATCAATTCCCGTGTATAGTTTATACATCGTTGGAAGGCAAGTTAAATAATTTTTAGGGTTGCTTGCAGGTTCACTGTTAAGTAGGAGCATTGTTTTGCCTGTTGTTAGCCTGGTTGGTGTCTGTTCAGGTTGCGCATATAAATAATTCTTACTCATGGCTAAATCTTTGTACAAAGATGTTAATACTTTTAACCAAAAGTTAGGTATTGCATCTGGTCCTGGGATTTTTCCAAATAGAGGCTTTTCTTAACTTTGTTTCAATCTCTCTGGCTGTTACTTCATCTCATTTCATATCCTGTACCTTTAAACTTCTTATTCATTCTTTTATGGGTCTATATCACAAAATCAATATCTGAAAATGTCGACTCACATTTTTTCGACACGGAAATGTCAAACTCCAACTTTCCCAAATGACCAAATCACCGATTTCTTTCCGAGGGAAAAATATGTTTGTTATTCTGTGGTGTTGGTTTTTGGCCAACTGATTTCTTTCCATTGGAAAGAAATCGGTGATTTGGCCATTCGAGTATGTTAGAGTTCAATATTTTTGTATTGAACAAATGTGAGTCGACATTTTGAAATGTTGATTTCATGATATAGACCTTCTTTTACTTCTTCTATCCATTTAGCATCTTTGTTATGTTCCAAAGGATCTTCATAGATACTTCTCCAAAATGTATCTATTTATCTATTATGTATCAGTCTTTCAATTCCTTTTACCTTGTTTCCCAATTCTCCATAAAACGTTTTTGGGTAATCAATAAATTGCTTATTTTGTACTTTTCCTTTATATTTATCTGCGCATCTTCCAAATTTTTCTACCTATGCTGAAATTTTTAGTTTGTTGTGTGCGATAGTGCATGATAAGTCCTGGTCTGTTCTAATACTGTGCATTGCTTTTATCACATTTATTTTTCTTAGTATTTTTGTTGATCTAGTCCCTCTTCTATAGTCTTCTAACAGTGACAATTCTTGTCTTAATTGCTTTGTAGTTTTCTCTATTCAGTACTTCCATGATGGTATTCAATCTCTCCCCTTCCTTTCTCTCGCGACCCTGTGTTCTTGTAGTAGAACTTTATCAGTTATTAATTTAGCAGCACAGTAATATATCCTGTTTATTTATGTTATATCGCATGGATCTCTATAGCCAGTCCTAATTACTGCATTCATTTGTTATATCAGACTTCTAACTTTTTGGGTTTTATTGACCATATGCAGTCTATTCCTCTCATTGATCTTAATATATCTATCCATGTATATTAAATCAAGCAATTTTTCTTTTAGCTCATTTTCTTCCAAACTAAGGGCACATCGCTTATTTTCCATGTCCTGTGGGCATTCTATAGAAAATTCTATAGCATCTTCCTGTGGCACCTTCTCTTCAATTTCATCCTGTGCCATCTGTTGCTCTGTCATATGGGAACTCACTGGCCTATCACTCCTCAACACTGATTGCATCAGAGTTTCCACAATTTCCTGTTCCTTTCCTTGCTGTCTAGCTTCAAGTGAACATTTATACTGGTTTCCTGTGGAAGCCTCCAAAATATCTTGATATGGCACATGACCAATTGCTTCTTGTTCCACCGGTTTCCCCTTAATTTGGATATCCATTGCTCTTTCCTGTTATGGTGCATTCTGTATTCGATTTTCTACACTGAATCCTTCACTTTGCTAGTACTCCATAATCTCAGTTTCTATTTCTTTAACTTCTCCATTACTAATCACCTTTTCTACTTTTCCTCTTTGTCTTCTTATCTTTTGTATTGTAAAGTTTTCCATGTCCAAATTCCTTTGCCTGTATTTCTTTTCAAATATCTTTGGTACTGCTCTTTTTGTATTGGTTAGTTTTGCTTTCTCTTTTGCATAAATATTACACCATATTAACTCTCTTTTTCTTTCCCATGTCCATATTTCTTCTTCAGAGGTCTCCTGATCTTCCTGTTTCTCCTTACTTTGGGGACCCACTCCATCACAACTAACCTATATAGAACTGTCAATAAAGCTAGAGATAATAGCAAACTAGTCTCCTCCTTATTTCTAGACTTGTGTAAGGCCTTCAACACAGCTTGTGACAGCAAACTTCTACTTCAGACTCCCTCACTAAGTCTGTCTCAGCCAATCCTTTTATGGTTCAAAAGCTACCTGTCCAATAGGTATCAGTCAGTAAAATAGCACTCCAGCCTCTTTGTATACCACTCTTTCACCACTGGTGTACCACAAGGCTCTATCCTTGGTCCCCACCTGTTTAATATTTTCACCAACACCCTACACACATCCACACAATAGGCCTCCGTAATACAGTGTGCAGATCACTCCATACTCATTTGCATATCTGATAACATGGCCTGCTTCCATAAAATTACTCAGGTAGCTTTAACAGACACTGAAACATGGCTTTGTAACTCACAACTCATGCTCACCCCTCCCCCCCAAAAAACTACTATTTTTTCCCAGAATCCCTCTCTCATGAAAAAAAACAAAATTTAGAGTCCTCTCTCTCTTGATGACTTCAACCATTGAAGTCACTTCTCATAGCAAATTATTAAGGATGTTTGTGGATGATGACCTTAATGTTGACCTGCATATACAAAATTCATAAGAAAAGACCATTAGAAACTAGGGATGCTTTACAGAGCCAAAAACTTCTTCATCAGTGCAACTAAAGCAACAATTGTCACTACTTTTCTCTTCCCCACACTTCTTTATGGTGCACCCATCCTTACTAACATTCAGGCATCACAAAAATTGAAGATTGAGCAACGCTATAACAAAGTTGTGAAATTTACAACTAATACTCTTTTCTGAAGCCATCATCGAATACACTAAAAAACCTAAATTGGTTAGAACTACCCCATCAACTAATATAAACAGTTTCTTACTACCTATAGAATTATCCAGCATCCATCTGCTTGTCTGGCACTAAATATCATTCTACACAGCTATGTTCCTGGTCAACATTATGATCCAATGACCAAAAACTCTTGTCTGTCAACAAACCTATCAAATCTGCTAGGCATTTTCTGTAATCATATCTATGGCCTGGAACTCCTCACCTGTATCCATCAGGTCAATGCTCTCCCTGCCATCCTTCAAAACTATTCTGAAAGACTTTTCTAGGCAAAATCTGGCTCTGTTCTTGCTCAGGACCAAGATAAACTATATCCCTAAATGTGAACAAGTACCTATTCATACCTCACACTCTCCCTTCATCACTCACTTCCTTATTTCTACCAATGTCTCTCCCCTGGCTTTCTCTCTAAATATACCATAAGCCTCCTTTTCCTTTCATTTCATATTGCAACACTTGCTTGTATTATACTAACTTACCTTCAATTTCTTTATAAACTGGCTAAAATGTCTTCAAATATTGACTTGTATCTATTCTTAACCAATGTTTTCATATTATGTCTAATTTAGTATAATTATTTAAACTGTAGCTGTATTTTGTATAATTCTGGAAGATTATAAAAGTATTGTTTTTAAAATGTTTCTTAACACTTTGGAGTTTTTCTCCATGTACATCTGCTGAAAATGGGCTGCTACCCAGTCAGACTTTCCTGGTAATCAAATGTCAAGAAATAAATATTCTGAAAACAATATTAGTCATATCCCTTGAGATGTGAAATTCTATGATAATAACAGAATGATACTGAAGTTCACAAGTGTTCATAGACTTTCATAACTCTCTTGGCACAGGTCAGATGGGGCTCAGAATACATTCCAATGGCACATACAAATTACACATGTATTTCTGTACACTGATGGTTCATCCCTAAAAATGGAACATTGTTTTGAGTGCATTTTCCACTTACATTTAGATGCTTATTCTTAACTTTCAATGTTTCACTTTATATTTATTATATCTGGTTGCTTGTGCATCACTTGGTCCTTGTGAGTAGCTGTCGTCTCCAATAATATGAAAATAAATATTCAAGACTATGCATCTGTTATTTTTGATGTCATTTATATACACATCCCACCTAGAAATGAGGTACAATGCAACATGCCAAATTGTCACTGAGAAAAGAAAGTGTATGCCTATATCTTAAGAGGCAATATGTCAGCTGCCCTTTGGCATTTAATAGTAAAACTTTTTGAACAGTTTAGTATGAAAGAAACCAAAGTGGTATTCTGCTCCAAGATTTAAATACAGTTTGCAGCAGACATTGCCCCATATCACCTTACTCATGTTTGCTAATCCTAATCATATCCTACCCTACCCCTGCTACTAATCCCACACACACACATCCATGCACACATGCATGTTCTCATGCATATGCATGCTCACCACCCTTATGCTCATGTAAGCAGACGCAAATACATGCAAGTACTCACACACACACACACACACACACACACACACACACACACACACACACAAACACATATGCACTTGCACACAGACACAGGTACATTGTGTGTGTGTGTGTGTGTGTGTGTGTGTGTGTGTGTGTGTGTGTGTGTGTGTGTGTGTGTGTGTGTGTGTGTGTGTGTGTGTGTGTGTGTGTGTGTCTGTATTCACACTGTCTCTGACAATGCTTTTCAAGACTGCCTCCCCCACCAAAAATAATTATTTTATGATTAGATGCTCTTCTGGTGTTTGAGTGTGATAATGTGAGAGAAACTACAGCGGCAATAATGTATTTTAGCATGTTTGATATGAAGGTATGTATATACAACGCACACACACACACACACACACACACACACACACACACACACGTTTACACATGCGCATGCTACCATGTTCTCATGCATATGCATGCTCACCCACCCTTATGCTCATGTAAGCAGACACAAACACAGGCAAGTACTCACACACACACACACACACACACACACACACACACACGTTTACACACACACACACACACACACACACACACACACACACACACACACACACACACACACACATATGCACTTGCACACAGACACAGATACATGTGTGTGTGTGTGTGTGTGTGTGTGTGTGTGTGTGTGTGTGTGTCTGTATTCACACTGTCTCTGACAATACTTTTCAAAGACTGCCTCCCCCACCAAAAATAATTACTTTATGATTAGATGCTCTTCTGGTGTTTGATTGTGATAATGTGAGAGAAACTACTGCCGCAATAATGCATTTTATAGCATGTTTGATATGAAGCTATGTATACACAAACATACACATACACACACACACACACACACACACACACACACACACACACACACACACACACACACACACACTGAAACACATCCAAAATAAGCCTGAGAAGATTGACTGATGATCAGTTGCTTGTAGCTTTCACACAAAGAATGCCTCTCCACTCCCCACACACAAATCACCACTTTTTTTTCTAACAGGGCACCACTGTAGTGTGAGACTGTGAACAAGTGAAATACATTTTTGCCACATTATTATATTTCAATGTGTTTAATAAAAAAGAGTGAACACAAAGGCATGCACTCACACATATGTCACTTGGTTCTGAATCTTTTGCAATACACCCTTGACAAACAGTACTTAGACATTTGCAAAAGAGTACAACAATTTCATAACTGCTCAAAGATGTTAATATTCCTCCCTGTTGCAGGTAGTATACTTAAAATTCAACTTATTTGTAGCAAAATCTCTGTGTATTGAACTTTAATAGCAGCTGATAAACACAAATGTTTGAGGAAGAATATAAGGAACTCCTATTTCCCACACAGCATGGCTTTTGTGTTCCCCATAGTACTAACACTGCACTTCTAACCTGTATAGATACTGTCAATAAACCTAGAGATAATGGCAAATTAGTCTCCTCCTTATTTCTAAACTAGTCTAAAGCCTTCAACAGAGTTTGTGACAGCAAATTTCTACTTCAAACATCCTCACTAGGTACATCTCAGCCAATCCTTTTATGGTCCAAAAGCTACCTGTCCGATAGGTATCAGTCAGTAAAATGGCACTCTAGCCTCTCTGCATACCTTCCAGTCACCACTGGTGTACCACAAGGCTCTGTCCTTGGTCCACTCCTCTTTAACATTGATATTGGTGATGATACTGAGGTTCACACCTGTTCATAGACTTTCATAACTCCCTTGGCACAGGTCAGATGGGGCTCAGAATACATTACAACGGCACGTAAAAATTGCACATGCATTTTTGTACATTAGTGGTTCATCTCTGAAAAATGGAACATTATTTCGAGAGCATTCTCTCCCTATATTTAGATGCTTATTCTAAACTTTCAATGTTTCACTTTATATTTATGATATCTGGTTGCTTGTGCATCACTTGGTCCTTGTGAGTAGCTGCCATCTCCAGCATTATGCAAATAAATATTCCAGACTATGTATCTGTTATTTCTGGTGTCATTTATCTAATGTAGTTTTTTTTTCTTACATTGTTCAGAAAGAGTTATTATTCAGAAAATTCCCTTGCGAAACTTGCAAAACAGAGATGACAAACTTGCGAAATTATCAAAAGATAAATATACGAAGACGTAAATATATTTAACTTCACATAAATGAGCAAACAAAGAAGCAAATAAATAATACTGCATTTATTTTACTATCTATATGGTTTTATAATATCTGGATGTCATTTCCTAACAATGTCATTTCCTAACATGAAGCTTAGAAACACTTGCCCTGGGATTCATGAACCTTGCGCCAGGCGCACGCATGGCGTAGGCGCCACAACGCCAGACATGGCCGCCGAGCGATTCAGGTACGATCCAAACCCACGTGCATCAGCGGCGTACGCCGGAGTTGCGCCGCCTCCGGCGTAGGTATGTTAAATACCCCATGTGTGGTGTTGCACCATGCAAATGAAGGCAAGTAGCGATTCACGAAGTGGCGCGGGCGTAGCATAACAGCACGGCAATGTAAACCAAAAAAAACGGTTTACATATATCCAAACATGACATAGGAGTAACGGAAGGCTGCCAACGTCATGTGTCATAGTGGTGCAACATGGCAATGTGGAAAGAAACCAAGAATGTCAAAGGAAAACATGCAGAAAATGTAAATAACGACATAAATGTCATGTACGCAAAAACCACAGCAGAACCCCAGGACATGTCCGCGGAAGGTGAGGAACAATGAAGTAATATGACAATGCCATAAAAGAGCAGTATAAGACACATCAGCATCACAGCCACAATACACCATAGTATGAATGGAAAGCCACAACCACAGCCCAAGGATTGCCAAGGAGTGGCGTCGGTGTCTGGCGCCGTAACCATGTATTAGTAGTCAATGCCATGCAAATGAGGCAGATAATACTGAATCACAAAACCCCTGCGGTAAGGCTGCACCAAACGGCGCAGCGGTAAAACACCGAGGAGTGGCCTAGAGGGAATACCTGTCAATCGCAGAGGGGTGTGCCGCTGTAGGAGGAAGCACATTGGAGCCCAGCAAACCTGGGCTGTACAATGCACATCACAGCATCAGGACCGACGTGTGAGGAAATAGATGCGCTGAGAGTATACAATCTTGGCGCACAGATGCATGTGCACGAGGATGACTACGTTCCCCAAACCAGTCATGTGATGGCCGCCCCGTCAACAACCATGGATACAGGAAGGTGATGCAGAGAATATGAGGAAATGCGGAAGCAGTGTAATTTGAGTCGTAATGAGCAATTAACACCAATCAACCGACGGAGGGCAATCGGCGGCAGCTGACAACTCTGCATGCAGAAATCTGCAAAACGGGAAAGGGGAGGAATATGAATGCAAAGAAAGTAGTGGATGTTGCAGAAATGCAAAGAGCGAAGAACCGATACAGCACAGCCAAGGAGAGAGTTAGCATAACGGCGGCAGACAAAATGCATGACATGTCATGTGCCTGCAGGATGCACTCCTGTAAATAGTAGGTGCAACGTGCAGAAACAGTAAAGTAAGGTGTAAAGCTAAACCAATGCAGGCAAGTGTAATGTAACACCAAAGGCAACAGCGTTGCAGTGCCAACGGTAAAACACGGTAGATAACCCACAGATACGGCAGCAGAGACACACCCAATGACATCACCGGGTGTACAGCACAACACTATAAAGTGGGAATGCACACAACACACAGCGCGAATTCCCAAACGCTGCGCCTTACGGTGTAAACACACGGGGAACTTTTAAAATGTATATGTTGGGTGCTGCCGTGGCCGTGATGCATCAGCATGTGTTAGAGACAGATGGAGTTGTGGAGGAGGGTGCCGACAACTACCGGAGGCCTCAGAGGAGAAGGAGAGTGTTCAGACCAAGGGTGACCTACCAGGGGCTGCAAGACCTGGAAATAGTAGAGCGTTACAGGGTGGACAGGGACACATTACAGCAAATAGTGAAGCTGTGCCGGCCAAGCCTGAGAACAAGAGACAACAGAGGGGAGCCCATCCCAGTGGACACAAAGGTATGTGTAAGCTTGCGAATACTGGCAACAGGTACCTTTCAAAGGCCAACCGGGGATATAATGGGCATCTCACAGGCATCAGCATCCAGGGTACTACACCAGTTTCTGGATGCCATGTTACGACATGCCCATGAGTATATATACTTCCCCAGATCTCAGGAGGAGTTGGCTAGCAATATGCGCCACTTCCACCATGTGGCACAATACCAGGAGGCCCTGGGTGCGATAGACTGTGCGCACATAGAAATCAAGTCACCACCCGGTGAGCAGGGTAGACGCTACATAAACCGCAAGGGATTCCCCTCCATCAATTGCCAGGTCGTGTGCAATGCGCAGGGCATTATCATGGATGTGTGTGCTGGCAGCCCCGGAAGCTACCACGACTCCCATATCTGGCATGCCTCACAGCTGTATCAGGTATTCGCCAGGGGGGACATCACACAAGGTCACCTTGTGGGGGATGCTGGCTACGCATTGGAGCCGTGGATGATCACACCCATCAGAAATGCACACACACACACATGCAAGAACGCCATAATGAGGCACACGCACAAACCAGAATAATCATAGAGCGTGTGTTTGGGATGTTGAAATCACAGTTCCGGTGCTTGGATACATCTGGTGGAGCCTTGCAGTACTCTCCAGGCACATGTGCCCACATATTCATAGTATGTGCTATGCTACATAATATGATCCTGCGGAAACAGCTGCCGCAGGGACATAATGGTGTAGGGCCACCAAGCCCGCCACAACTGCCAAGGCAAGCACAGGCACAGGGCGTTCAGCACCATGAACACACTGTGCCAGCCCCAGTAGGACGGAGGCGTACCCAATATGCCTATGCCTTGGCAAAGAGGGAACGTATAGCACATACTCTGACAGCATAGGCCCCATGGACTGACACCTCCCTACCTGCACACACAGTGAAATGGACGGCACACAAACATGTCCGCCCGTAATGTGTACTGTATGGGCGGTCCCATGTGTGACTCCAACATAGGTAGCACCCAAACACTGCACAACCAACAGCCAGCGGAGCATGGAACACCAACACCTCAACCGCACGCGGGTCCGACAGCAGACGGCGTAGCCATATGCTGCCACGTTCGGCGCAAGGTGTCTACATATGTACATATGTGCATACACAAATATGGATATAGATATCATTACACACGTAGAAATATATGTACACATACACAGATATAAAGTACAACAAGTTAAACAGGGAATCACAGGGATGCAAGGTTACAGATGCAGTAAGATGCGAACTCTCAACATAGTAAACATACTGAACGACAACCCGACTATCCGGGAGGGTGGACAGAGCAGGGAACGCCACCCATGGAAAGGTCAACCCACCTAAATGCATATTCGCCATTCGGGATGATCGCCAGGCCACGATACAGTAACAGGACATGTGCGTGTAATATTCTTAGGATATGAGGGCGGAGGTAGACACCGCCACCGGCGATGTGGTCAACGTAGGTACTGTGTGCAACCGTCCCTGCAGCGGCAGTATGTCTATGTGTGAGGTGAGGGTGTCGTGTGTTCCGCTGTGCCAGTGTAATGTGTGTGACACTATAAAATGTGTATGTAGGTGGCATGTGACAGGCGGAGTGGAATAACATGTGTAGGCATACAGTATAGGAACCACAGGCGTATGTATAGCAGTACCCACAAAGTAGTACTGAGAGCTCCTCACTGGCTAGGCGTGGTGGCGTAAAGCGATGCAAATCGAAAATGTCCCAGAATGTACCACAGGAGTATAGCCAACATGACATGCAAAGGACGCATGTACAAACCATCACCGTATGTATGGTGCCGACATGTTAATTCCAATACGATATATCGGCAACATTACGCAGCAATAGTTATGTACCGCGGAAATACGCATGTGCTACCCCGGCACCGATCGTGGACACGTATCATCCCGTAAACACCGCTGTGTGTTCTACGAGTGTTAAACAAGCAATCGCCACCCGAATAGGTGGCAACCGGTAGCATACAGGCCGTCCCAACTACAGGACCACAATGACCGTAAATATCCATGACAAAATGCCAAGGGATAGTCGGCACGTACGAACAGCTGCAGATATACTACCGATGTGACGGAGGAATACATGCAGGAAGCACACAAGCAGGCGGTACCGACAGCAGACGACATCAACAAAACCTACACTCCTAGAACAACAGACAGGTAAATTGTAACTCCCCAGGCAGGGATGGAGCACACACAGAAGCATGCCGTGTATGTACAAATGCAAGGCCCACAACCCGTACCCGTCACCCACAGCCGGCGATATACCCCATCGCACATATCAAAGGGATACAATCCAAAATAGCAGCAAAAACATACAGGCAGTTAATGACAGCGGCATACCCGCAACATCCCGCGTGGGAACCACTATCAGCAGCGGATGCATACCTGCATCCGTTGTGTACAGGAATATAAGAGCTATGTTACACATCAGAATGCAAAACGCCATCGACAGACGCCGGCAGGACACGGACACCCACATGTGGAACATAATACCATACCCAACACACACAATCCAAGGCTAACACCACAGCCAAATGTACCTGGCGCCACACATAGCGGTTGTAGTCACACATAATATAACACAATACATACCATCCCCACGAAGGTAGTGCAGATAACCAACGCCCAGACGATGAATGAACCATGCCCTAGTTCCGAAGTACCGTCGAATGGAGGAGATGCACAGGTGATATGCGCATAAGTACACACCGAGGAACAGCTATTGGTGTGATGAACCCACATGCGCAGGTGACGGCGGATATAAGGAAGACTCCCAGGATAGTCAAACTGTATGTTCATACCGAACAAAGGCGTTATTCCTACAAGAGCCGATCACTTGTCAGTAGCGAGACACAAACGGAATACGGAAAGCAATACAGGAAAGGTATGTAGAACCCACGAGATGTACTGGTGTGTAACGCATGATATGTATGACGAATCGGCACTGTATGTGAATGGTGTTTGTCAGTAAAGATACCTGTCCATAAAGGAGAAAGTGGTGAAAGGTGGTTATGTAGTGTTAACCTGCTGAGTATACCAACCACTGTGGACACCGTGTGCACAGCAGTGGGACATCATGTACACAGCTGGGATAGGCCAAGGGGTGCCATCGTGATTTAAAACACAGAACAATGCCACCACCCACGCTGATGCTGGCAGTGGATGTCCAACAATGAAGTGCCACAGCAGGGGATAGGACATGTATGTATAGTGTCACAGCACACATGTGTATGGGCAGATATTGTCGATGTCATACGTAATGTGTGCACGGCGTGCACGTATGCCTCGCAGTAGGGGTGACCATGTCAAGTATGTATAATGTAAAGCTATCATGATGGATACGTTCAGACATTATACACAGTATCACAGGCATAGCATGCATGATGGACGTATGGCCTAGTGTTATGTACATTAACAGGATATGTATGGCCTGCAGATATGGGACAGAGCAGTAGCAGAATAGCCACCCAAAATGGAAGGAACATCAAGTAACCATGTCCAAGCTATCTGTAGCAGGTGCAATGTGTGCAACAATGATGTCTGGCAGGTCCATGTATAAACACATGTGCAATGTACACAGTCGTGCCACCCCCCCCCATGGTACTGTCCACTGGACAGCAAAGGTGGATGTCAACTGCATGTCTACACAGTACTGCTGTTGTGGTGGTCCCATGTGTATGTGTCACCCTATCAGCAAGGGAGCTATCACATGACCAGTGCCACAGTGTGTCCCTGTGGGATGTGCACAGGACCTATGTTCTACAGCATGGTGTGTGTCTAGTCTGTGTAGGTAAACAGAAGCCCAGGCTAAGCAATGTGGCTTGTGTGCACATATGCATGACTGCTTCATTCACCCTGCCCACTGCAAACGCCATGTAGGAGTACTACATGCATCAGTAATGCGGAGGACATGGCCCATGGCAGAGTACATGACACCACTGTGTAAGTGGTATGCAGATGAGTACAGATGTGTTCCCGTCTGTCATCTGCATATGTAAACTGTCTGAGCCTGGTATACATCGCGGCATGACTATACTGTGACATGGAAAGTTGTAGCCATTGTGGAAGGCACACCACGAATGTGTTATAGTAACCCTGCCCGTGTGTAGATGTGTGTATGGCACAAGTACAAAGGCTACCAATGTCCCAGCAACACACATAGTCCAGATATGTGTGGCCCTGCAGATGTGTACCCACGCCACAGTGGAATATGGCAACCACAGCACCATGTGGGGCATGTGTGTGTACAGCAACCATGTACAATGTGATATGCATGTATAGGGACAGTATCCACGTGATACCCAGTGGATGACTGTCGCTATGCAAAGGTGATGTGTATGCACCATCTGTGATGTATCTGACACAATGACATCTACACGATATATCTGCCACACCGACACCTGTATGGTTGTTAGCAGTATGAGCTGGTGGAGCTAGAATGCTGCCAGGTATGTAGATGTGGGACATGTAGACATGGACATTACTCCGTGACAGCATGTTGTGTATGTAAGCAAATAGTGAACATGAGGGGACACATGACTGAGGACTGTGTAATGCCACATGTACCTTACATGTCGTAGGTAGCATGATATGCTTGCACCACTGTGTGACCTGTCCAGGAGTCACATAGCCTAACATCCTGAGACACAGGGTATGATGTGATGGTGGATGTGTACATTGCCAATACCAGAATGTGGAATGGTGCTGAAGGGCAATGTGGGGATAATGTCTGATCTGTTACCCTCTGTACTACACCAACCACCCATGCAATGGTATGACAGGTGGCCATCATGTGGATGTGGTGTGCTGTGGCACACAGGCCCAACAAGGGTGCCAGTAAAGGCATGGAAGTCGTCAATGAGTGTGTGAAGCATGTATGTGAGGATGTGCCCCAGTGCCATACCGAATGGTGCAGTCATGTCTGTATGAATGCAGTCCCACCGTGCAATGCACTACCACCCATGTGTAGTGTGATAGATGCGGTGGTGTGGTGGTCAAGGTACACAGCGTCCATGAATGGGCTAGCAGTTAATTCAGTGGGCTGCTGCAGAGACACATAACAACCAGTTTGGCGGGATATAACAGCTATGGAGATTGGAGGTGACATTGGGACAGTGTCCGAGGACATAATGTGTGCATGGCAGTACCATGTATGTGTCCACAGGGACAATGCGATGTCCATGTATGGATTGGAACCCTGTAGTGAGTGAGAGTGTATATTATTGGTAGGTATCCCATTGGCTGGCATGTTGCCAACAACATCTCTGTCGGCAATGCCTGGGTGACTGTCGTATGCTACATTGAATGTGGATGTAGCCAAACAACACAGACATACCACCACACTGCGTGAGGGCCCACACTGCAAAGTATGGTGGTCATGTGTAGGTAGCTAGCTGTGGAGTATGTGATGGACCACGAGGACACACCATGACTGTCAAGTGATGCACCACACACATTTGAACATACCCACCGTGCAACAGCCTGCACATGCGCCCATACAGCACATGTGCATGGAACATGCATACCACCGTGGCATCTGTGAAAAGGCCAGTACCACCATGTCTCTGTGTGGAATAGCATGGTCCCTACCAGTGCGTACATGTAGCGGAAGTGCATTGTGATATGTGTCAGCATAGTCATGTATACTGTCCGTCTGCGGGGTGCCATGCCATTAACTACCCCGTCAGCAGGTGTTGCTAGTACCGGCTCGTGGGCACATGTACCATGTATACTGCAATGGGTGTGTCTCCAGTGTGCGGCTCGCAGGGCGCCAAAGCATATATGTCCATCAACCAGAGGGGATGTCTGTAGGTATAGCACACAGACACATGGAGGTATGGTGCATGCCAAGGGTAGTGTAGGTATGGTATGTCTTGTTTAATGTGTCACCCAGCTATGTGTAGTGCATGGCCAAGCATGTGTGGGTACATGGGAGTCCATACTAGGGAAGTGCGTGTTGCTGTCAGCACATGGCAGTAGCAACTGTCCGAGGTGCAATGTACAGTATGATAACACAGCCAGCATGTAACCTGTGGTGTACAGTGTACTCACCGTCACGTGTCACAATGTGTCTAGCGGTCACAAACATGGGTATCCGAACATGGAGTACCTATGATGCATTTGTCTTAGAAAAACATACAGTATGTGTGTAAATCACTGTGTGATGTGGGATCCACTCACCTGTGTGTGTTGCAGTCCAGGTATGTGCCTGGGAGGTATGATCTGTGTACAATCTGGACTGGCAGGTGTGCTCTGTAGAGCATGGAGGCAGGTCCCAGGCACCGCAGATTAATGTCAGGCATGCCTTACTGTGTGTGCAGTGCATGTGTACAGCACAGTGGGGGTGCAAGCATTGTCACACATCACTGCATGCCGTGCCTGCCTGTGACAGCCCTGCTGGCGACAGACATGTGACACTGCTGCAGAGGCAGCATAGCATGTGAAGATGGACATGTGGGCCCCACACCCTAGGCAGATGTCCGCAGGTCATGTGTGCCACAGTACTGTGGTTGACCATGACTGTCATACTGGATCAATACCACATGCCTGCATAAGTACAGTATGATCATAGTCAACAGTCGCAGTGACAGAGTAGGCAAATGTACAGTATCCTGTGTGCAGACCACTGCCTACTGTACACTCGGCTAGACACACACCCAGAGGGTGAATACACCATTGAGCCATCAGATGTCCCATTCCACGTAGCCTGTACAATGTCATCACAGGGTGGTCACAATAGCATGTGGTAAGACAGACATGTTGTACCAGGTGATGTGTCATGTGTGCATATGTTGACTTGCACAGCCGTTCACATGTCTGCAACATACCGGTGCATGATGCATACTGTTACATGATGTGTGGAACTGCACTGTGACACACAACAGGGACATCTGACACAGGTGTGTTGTGAATGGTGTAACCCATGTTCACACAGGATACACACTGCCGCTGTTGGCAGCCATGCTGGTGGCTACCAGTGGTGCATGCAGTGGTCATACAGACATACTGCATACAGTGTTCATGCAGGGATGTCCATCCTTGTGGATGATGTGTTGCTATGTGAAGGTAGGTGTGTGTTGTGAATGTTACACATCCAGATGACACCATCTGGTGCAGTCATGGTCGTCGACAGCATCACACACATCCACAGCAGTCAGAACCCTGTCCTGAGAATGTGTGTCAGTCACCCTCGTACTGTGTGACATATGTGCACATGGCAGAACACCTCCCACTGTCATCTAGGATGGCTATGTGATGGCTGGAATGTGCCGTGATAATGTACAATGCTGGTAGCCCAATGAAGTACGTGGAATCAGACACAGTGCGCCATGGCTGCCATGTAAACCATGCACAACAATGACTGTCTGACAGACACAAACAATGCGTTGACATGTTGAACATGTGCACATGAGAACTCCCAATGAGGTATGTTGCACATATCGATGTACAACTGTCATCTATGGCCATAGCATGGGTGCAGACGCACATACCCACAGGCAGTACCACGTGATGCAGGTAGGGGGCATTGCAGGTGCACATGTGACAGTTGCTGTACCGCCACATGTCCTGCATAGCCGTCATGTAGGGGTAGTAGTGGCATGTGACTGATGGACATGCCTGTACATTTGACCATGTCCCACAGGAGATGTGTTATGTGTGTACAACATGTGATGTGCCAACATCAAGCTGTGCAGTGTATGGCCGCCAGTGTACCTGTATGACTTGTTCTGCGATGGGTGCAAAGGCACATAGTACTGCATTGCACGCCCACAAGCCCCACACAGGTGCATAGCCTGAACATACAATACAAAGAGGGTGTGGGATGATAGCAACCCACAAGAGGAGATGGGTGCGGGTGGCAACCCACTACCACATCCGTGGGTATGGTGTGCATGTGTATGACACATTAGCACCTGAGAAGCTAGCAGTACAGCAGTACAGGGTTGCATGCATATATGTTCAACAATAGCCCTGTGTGTCCCACCACTGGCCCGTGGATAGACAGACACCAACACAATGTGCAGATATGATATGTGCACAGCACATAAACGATGCCTACTGTAGAACAGGCAGACTGTGTAGACATGTGCACAGTACTTCTGCGCCAGCCACACTCAAACACGTTATGTGCGAACCACACCAATAGTCCAGGCCATGCCAAAGCTGGGCGTGCATGCATCTGTGTATGTATGCCTGTGAATGTGTCTGGCGTAGCGGTATAGCTGTGTCACTGTTCTTCACAACATAATGAATGGGTTGTATGTGTGATGGGTGCGTCATATGTGTATGGTCAGATCGACGATACCATCAGTGCCCCTGCTATGTGAACATCCCTGTCCCCATACATGGATACCTATGCTGTGCCCAACATCACGTTTCCAGAGGGAGGGATGGCGGTGTGTAGTGCACCAGCAGACATGGGGTGGCAGCAGGCACTGGATGTAGACATATGTGGTACCCACGTCAGTCCAGGTAACCATCCATGTGCACGGGATAGCAGTGTGTGGCCACATACAGCACTGTGTAGATCAATATCGCAGCACATAGCACCTGTCAGGGTTACAGTGTATGCATGGGTGTGTGATACCTGCATGCACCAGACACACCCCACCAAGCAGCGTGCAGCCTACCTTGCATAAGGCCAGTGTCCACACCATGGTGATAGACATGTGTAATGTCCAAATACACATAGCAATGACATATGGAATGGACAGCCACCCTGCCAATATCATTACCCCCCAGGTGGATCACATCCCAGTGCCATGTATGTGGCATACCTTGCCATACCATGCAGCCCTGCCCAGCAAGGCTGCATGTGCTATCCTGTCCTACATGGTGCGATGGCCAAAAGGCACTGTCACTATCAACCATACACAGCAGTAATGTTACGGTGATGCACCCTGTGGTGTTACAGGTGCTGTGTGCTGCTGTGGACAATGTGCGTGTGTACATGCTATGCATGACCTTCCCTGCTAATGTGGCATGGTTACACATTGTCCCATGTGTATCACATGTGCAACACAGGTGAGCCGTGGAAAGTTGCCCAACACCCATACAGTGCTGTGTGGATGTACATGGCACAACACATGCATGTGCAGGTGTCCATGTGTATGTGTACAGTGCCACTGCTGATGTTCATAATGGCCACGTACGTGATGTCTATTGACATATAGACAGCATCCAGGTGAACAGTAGAACTGTTGTCACAAGGGGACCCGTGCCAACTGATATGGACACAGGTGTAGACAGGTACACATGTCCACAGCAGGCTAACATCAACATGGTGCGTGTACAGTGTGATGAGGTGACACACAGATATGAAATGACACCCACTGCTCAATGGTGTGGCAACACATTGGCTGTATCACTGCCATGATGCCTTGCAGAGATTACTGTGCAGATGTTGTACATGTCATAGCAATGTATTCCCAGCAGTATGCCAGAACAGCAGTGTAAATGTGACCTGCCACCATCGTTATGTCTTACAGATAATGCCACGTTCCGGCTGCCTGCCTTTAGCCGACAAGAAGACGAGGTGATCATACCATTGCTACATGATAATTATGACATCTTATTTAGCCATGTGCCACTGCAGGCACAACAATGGGAGGAGATGTGGCAGGATATGCGCGGGAGGGTGAACAGCCTGGGCCACAACCGCACATATCAACAGATCCGCAGGCACTGCACAGACCTAATCCGCCATGCGAGACAGCGTGCCACTGCAATCACCAGACAACAAGGTGGGACAGGTGGTGGCCCACCAACCCAGCCCCCACTCACAGCCACGGAGGAGCTGCTGGTCGGTCTGGGGACACCCATGGAACAACACGCTGAAACCCTCGCGTCCATCGTGGAGGTGGGTGTCTCCCAAACAATGAGCTCGGAGCTGCCTGGTAAGTCAGTGTTGCATGTTTGTATGACAAGCGACGTAGGAGTGGGTGTCATAGTACAATACATAATATAGCAACACATGCCAGGTATATGGCCACACAGGATGCATACTACAGTATGCTATGTTGTGTATGCACACATGTGCAGAGCACATGCGAACACGCAGGTGCATGATGTGACATGCAGAATGCTTACTGTGGCGATAGTAATGGATAATGTGCATACCTTTGTGTCATCCCTATACAGGTACGTCTGGCGTGTCGCAAAGACAAGGGTCTGTCACAGGTAAGTCTGTTGCTAGTAAAAGGCATGATACGGTGTATTGATATTCCCCATGTGTCCAGGTATGACATGCACACCTGGGTGTGCCCCAGTCACGGTATACAGGTTGCACCATCCGACACACACACCACCCATGTACAGTAGATCCAACCGTTAGTATAGAGTGGCATGACACCACATAACCCATTGGTGTGTTATGTGCAGTCAGCTATGCATACAATGGTGAAGGTGTTCCACAATGGCTGCATGTGTAGTATGCATTGGTATGCCTCTGCAGTATGAACACAGTACCACATAGTGAGCTGTGATCTGGCCAGAGCACAGGTGTTACCACTGTGACCTATGCCCCTGCATTGGGTGCACATGTTGTGACATGGCACATGACATGTCCCATGCACGTGGATGTCTGTCTGCAACATTGTCACACCATGACATGACCTATGCGACATAGCAGACATCCACAATGTCTGCATAGCCGTAGGGAATGTGACACCTCAGACTAGTACGGTTGTATGTCACATGTGCCACCACAGGGCCGTGTGCACGAGGTCCATCACACACAATTGTCGATGACCCAGACAAACAAGGCCATGGGTGATACCTACAGGCATGTTGCCACACAGTACATCCGCAGTGGGTAGTCACCGTTGCACCCTGTCCACACATAGTGGGCTCATCACTGTAGTGGACCCCCTGGACATCCGATGTGGTACACCAGTGAAATGGAATGACTGTCCCCAGCCAATAGAGGTGCCACCAATGTCCACCATATACGTGCTGCTGAGCAGCTGAACTGGTTTTCAGACATGGCAATGTAATGCGTCCAGGTCACGCATCGCACAGAAACATACCGGTGTCCTGCTACCGTGCAGTGGCACAGTGCCCGTACTCCACACTGCACAGCTATGTACACAGCTCACACCAACCACACATGCACAGACATCCTTGTTACAGATGCATTGTATTTGTAGACTGTACACATAACACTGCACTGTGACATCCGTTGTGATGTGGTGCATGTGGTGGGACACCATTGACACATGACACATGTCCACATGATACCGCACATGTTTGCGGTGTACATGACATAGTGACGGCAGCCATGTGTACAGTTAACTCGCCCGTGGCCACACGGTGTATCACGGTGATGCATGCAAACTACCATGAATGTGTGTACTGCATGCCTACTAACAGACACCTGCCTGTTGTAGTGTGCACTCCAGGGCAGTATGCATACTGCCACTATTAATGTCTGGGCTGCATTCACTGGGCTGTGGTGTGGGAATGCTGCATGCCACATGCAATATCACATGCATGATGTGTCTGCATGTGTGTGTGTCCACGTGTGTGTGTCAGCGTGTGTGTGTCTGCATGTGTGTGTGTGTGTGTGTGTGTGTGTGTGGCTGTGTGTGTGTCAGCATGTCTGTAATGTAACTTACGGTATGTCTCTGTATTGACAGGTGCTGTAGGTGCATTCCCCTCCTGCGGTCCATCTGATGCTAGTGTCCCCACAGATACTAGTGGTGATGACCATGTGCATGAGGCACAGGCAGGGTCATCACAGGCAGACACTGTGCCATTGGAGAACATCACACATACGTCCCTTTCATCCCGGCACGGTTCAGATGCCGACACATACCGCAACACCATTGCCCATAGATGACGGACAGTCAGCGTCTGTTGGCACCGAGCAGGAATGTGTGGTGGCTGCAGAAGGTGCGGGTACACATGACATTGCCAGTGTAATGACTGGTGGAGTGCCACACAGGCATGTGGCAGGTGCTGCTCGTAGGAGGAGCACTGCTAGACATACACCTGCCGTACAGGGTGCAGCAGCTGGTATAACCAGACGCATGTTCCAGACTGTAATGGTGGCGCAGGCACGTGCCGAACGGCAGAACCAGGAAGGGCAGAGGCTGCAGAGGTCCGCAATCCGTTCCTTAAATGAGAACATCCAGTCATTGGCGAATGCCCAACAGCATCTTGCCGATGTTCTGGATAGGAGATTGGGTGAGATGGCTGGGATCCTCGACCGAGGCATGCCATGCAGGAACACCTGGTAGGGGTGAGGCATAGGGCACGTGGCCGTGGGCTAGTAACACCACCAAGTACAGGTCAACGTGTGCGTGCCACCACCCATGCCCACCCACTGCAGCTGCTACTACACCGACCACACCAGGACACAGCAGGCCAAGTGGACGTGGCCCTGGATGGCCCTGGCATGGACACGTTTCCAGCGGACATGTGTCATCGGAGAGTGGCCACTCTATACCTCCACCTGGTAGTGCCCGTGCGACCCCAGGCAGGCACGGGTCACGTCGCCGCAGGCCGACACAGTGAGCCGTACCACCTGCACTGTACAGTCTGGGGCTGCCAAGTACACCCCGTGTAGGCATCACAGATGACTGAACTGTGTACACACATACCCACACACAGCAAACACAACTGTAGGGCTCCACCACATCCACATGCATTCTGCACAGTCATGCCCAGTAAATGCACAGGCCCTTACGCACACACATGATGTCATCCATTGGTACAGCCTATGCCTGTGGCACACATATCACCCTGTGCATATGATGAAGTCTCTGCCACATAATCGTGAGCTACACCATTGGTGCACGGTTATGCAAACATATTCTGATGCACAGGGTGGACAACATAGTGAGAGGTGTATGTGATACCTGTGTCTGCATAGTATGTGATGTGTATGTTGTGGTGGCTGTGTATGGCAGGTGACAGGTGCGTATGTGATGTGGTTTGTGCACTGACATCATGCAGCAGATATACCATGTAGTGCAGGTGCAGCATTCATTGTTCTGTGTACACAGTATGCGTGTTGGTTACATGTGTAGCACCATATTGGTTCAGTTAACCCGTATGCCACTTATGGTGTACTTGCATGTGCCCACTGGGAGCACTGTTATCAGTTCCCCACGTGTAGTCGTGGGGTACCCACAGGCACATCTGGCAATAGCAGCATAGCACAGGTACCCGCAACCGGCATGGACCCCTACATAGGTACATAGGCGCACATGTACATACCAGGCTATGTGCCCTACGGCATGTGTAAACCTAGCAAGACTGTGTGTGGCTGCTAACACCCCTTAGGATGAGGGTACCACATCCATCAGTCTCCTGTCCCCTGTCCAGCACTGACACAGAGATGATGCCTGGTGCATACTCATGATCACACATCCACACGTCATGATTACTCCTGCACAAAGGCAGTCAGGGCCTCTGCTTCACATGGGCTGGCAATCCTCTCCGTGTTGTAGGGGGTCTCTGGGCGTTGACCCTGTTCCCCCAGCACGTCCTAGTCATCTTTGTGGTGAGGTGTGTGTAAGTTGCTTCTGTGGCCGTGTTTGCCCGGAGCCTAGGAGGTGGAACTTGTCCATGTCACCCAGGTTGGACATGGCTGTGTATGTCAGGCACAGATCACCACAGAGCAGACGTGCTGGGAAGGTATACAGCCGGAGTCCCCTTGGTCGGGCAGTGTGAGACACATGTCCCAGCACCTTAACCCCGCCTCATGGAATGTTTGTGGTCCTTCCGAGTGCTGCAGGTGTCAGGTTAGGTACAGCCCACATGTGCCATTATGCGCAATCATTGCTGTGGTGTGTGATGTGTACAGGGGTACAATGAACACCCGTGATGTGGATGTGATTCCTTCCAGACCAGGTGGCCACAGTGGAATGTCTTCCCACCCACATTGGCATTGTGTGTGTTGACAGAGGTTACTGACAGGTGTGGTACCCATTTCCATGAACACGTCCACCATGTTGAATGGATCACCACCTACATGTTACGTTGGGGCAAACATGTCCTTCACACTGGGTAGGTCTGCACCTTCTCTGGCATGTAGCAACAGGCCATGGCTCTCGCACCAGTTATCCATGTGTATGGCGCCCTAGGTGGATGTCCGTGTCAGATGGGGTGTTGGGTATGGTGGCCGGTGTGCAGTCATCTGCATACCTTGTCTGCCACAATCCCCCTATGTTGGCATGCACATTGTAAGGTCGAATGCCGAATGGCAGGGTGGGCCCAGGATGGAGCCCTGTGGGCCTCCACTCGAGACCAGCTTTTAGTCTGACACGGCACCAGGAACACACACCCTGTGTGGTGTGACCTCCAACCATTCTGAGAACCATCGTGTGACTTATGTCCCCACATGTACGCTGGTGAGCCTTTCCATGAGACCCACGTGGAGTGCGTTCTGAACGCTCCCACCAGGGCATGGTAGTGTGTGCAAACCGACCTACCCCCATCAATGGCCTTGGTGACTGCTCCAGACAGGACGAGCAGGTTTGGGAGGCAGCATCTGCCCTTGACTAAGTTGTTGTGGGTATGTTCCGGTATTGGCTGTACACCACTGTTTGTATTCATGGGCACCTGTATGGCCCTACCCGCAGCTTTGCAGACAAGGCTTGTCAAGCTGATAGGGCGGTAATGTCTGCAGTCCATAACAGCACTACCCTGGCATAGTGGGACCACAGATGCCATATGCCATCCAGCGGGGACCTAGCCCGTAGTAAGGCTAACATGAGACAGTGGCCTTATGTGTGGGGTGAGGGCCTCAATGAGGTTGGGTAGCACACAGCCAGGGACACCATCGGGGCCCATTGGTGCTGTGTTAACCATCTAACAGATATCAGATTACTCCAGGGCATATGAGATGTTTGAGGCTAGACTCTGGTGGGATGGATATGTCCCCTCTTGGGGTGGGGGTGGATGTATGCATGGGACATGTCCGCTGGTTTGTTGACAATGTCTGTGGGTGCAGTGACCGTTGTACCATTCTGGATCATTTCTGGCCATGTCTGTGCGCTCCCACCCATGTCCCTACCACAGTTGAGGAAGGCCCTATGGTTGTCTCATGTGCCCTCTGCAGTACCACTACCACAAGCGGCCTTGGATGATTGTATGTGTGGCCGTATGTTGGCGCTGGTATGAATGGGTGATGGCTTTCCTGGTACTGATAATGCTCCGTCATGTATTAGCTCCAACTGCTGATGTACGGTTTGTCAGTGGCTGTGGTCCACCAGACCATGTGCCTACCTTTGGTGGACAAGGTCCTGATGTTATCATGATCACTTGGTGCAGACATCCCTGTGTGTGCTCAGAGAAGGCATTCGTAAGGGAGTTGGCAGTGCGGCCTGTGTTCACCACTGGCATGGTGGACTTGTAGGGTACCACACCGGTCGTATGATGTCTGTGGTTTGCTGTGAAGAGGTCCTCACTTAGGTCTCCCATGCCAGTGTTGGGTGCAGGATGTGGATTACCAGTGGATACACTATATGGTCTGACATCACCATTGAGGGATGTACATCCTGTGTGGAGCATTTCCTCCCCATGTGTGATGGGCAGAACTGGTATACGTCCCCTAGTGGGTATGGTTCATGGCTGTTGCACAGCGGTCACGTGTATGAACACCCGGGACCTGTGGCGTAGGGTGTTGTGTCATGGGTAATGTTCCCAGTCTATGTATGGGTGCTTGACGTCACCCAATACGGTGCTGTTGTGAGAGCATGCACACTCACCAGTGTCCTCAGGACGGCTGTGCAGGTATCCTGGATTTGGGAGGGTGGTCTGTAGCATGCAACAAACTGTAGGGCGGTCCTACCCATGGTTAATTGCACCTGGATATACCTGCTGCAACGGCCACGTCTGTGGCATGGCCGGGTTGCTGTTGTGTGGCTGGGCACACACGACGGTCCACATTCTGCCACCCATGCTGTTGCACCATGTGTATGCATGTGTGCTCTGTGCCGAGTCTAAGTGTCTGAGCATGCCCAGTAAGCAGTTGTGTAGATGGACACACAGTACAGTGCACACCGCGCCCGACTGCAGTAATACCCTGGGTGCATGCCTGTATCCCCTTCGCAACGGCCACGTCTGTGCCATGGCTGGGTTGCTGTTGTGTGGCTGGACACACACGACGGTCCACATTCTGCCACCCATGCTGTCGCACCATGTGTATGCATGTGTGCTCTGTGCCGAGTCTGAGTGTCTGAGCATGCCCAGTAAGCAGTTGTGTAGATGGACACACAGTACAGTGCACACCGCGCCCGACTGCAGTAATACCCTGGGTGCATGCCTGTATCCCCGCTGCAACGGCCACGTCTGTGCCATGGCTGGGTTGCTGTTGTGTGGCTGGACACACACGACGGTCCACATTCTGCCACCCATGCTGTTGCTCCATGTGTATGCATGTCTGCTCTGTGCCGAGTCTAAGTGTCTGAGCATGCCCAGTAAGCAGCTGTGTAGATAGACACACAGGACAGTGCACACCGCGCCCGACTGCGTTGATACCCCGTGAGCATGTCTGTCTCCCCTTTGCAACCGCTAGGTGTGGGAGGCATGGCCAGTACACCCGCCGGGGGTACACACGACAGTCGTCACCGATGTCTGCAACTGGGCGTGTAGCCATGGCCAATGGCATCCTGTATAGCCATGGTGACCATCCAGGTGACACATATGTGGCTGTCATGCCACATTGGCTGCCTACATCCTGCACGACGGATGCCCTCCCATAGGGTAAAGTGTCATGTGGTGCATCCCGTATTCCTGTCGTGATGTACTGATCACTAGTTATTTGGTATTCCCGACTGCAGCACTAACGTGTTACTGTACGGCCACCTTGGGATGGTAACAGGCTGCGTGACTGCGCACTCTGTCTTCATTCCCTATCGGACGCATTGCCTCTGCAGATGATACCACCCACCTAGGGGTATGCCTCCTGACAGTGCTGTGCTCAGTAATCCCGTTAGCGCGTTCTGTAAATGCTTCATGCTGTAGTGAGTTCATGTAGGTAGGCGTAGGTTCGACTCTCGGCCCTTGTGTGTGTGTGTGTGTGTGTGTGTGTGTGTGTGTGTGTGTGTGTGTGTTTCCAGCTGCCTCTGCAGATGAACTAGCTTTTAGACGCTTCGCAACACATACCTCGGCTATTGCCAGCTATTGTCTTACAAGTGATGTCACCCGCCTAGAAGTATGCCTCTGACAGCGCTGTGCTCAGTAAACTTGGTAGCGCGTTCTGTAAATGCTTCATACTGTAGTGAAATCATGTAGATAGGCGTAGGTTCGACTCCCGGCCCTTCCGTGTGTGTGTGTGTGTTTCCAGCTGCCTCTGCAGATGAACTAGCTTTAGGCGCCGCAACACATACCTCGGCTATTGCCGGCTATTGTCTTACAAGTGATGTCACCCGCCTAGAAGTATGCCTCTGACAGCGCTGTGCTCAGTAAACTCGGTAGCGTTCTGTAAATGCTTCATACTGTAGTGAAATCATGTAGATAGGCGTAGGTTCGACTCCCGGCCCTTCCGTGTGTGTGTGTGTGTGTGTGTGTTTCCAGCTGCCTCTGCAGATGAACTACCTTTTAGACGCTTCGCAACACATACCTCGGCTATTGCCGGCTATTGTCTTACAAGTGATGTCACCCGCCTAGAAGTATGCCTCTGACAGCGCTGTGCTCAGTAAACTCGGTAGCGCGTTCTGTAAATGCTTCATACTGTAGTGAAATCATGTAGATAGGTGTAGGTTCAACTCCTTTCCGTGTGTGTGTGTGTGTTTCCAGCTGCCTCTGCAGATGAACGAGCTTTTAGACGCTTCGCAACACATACCTCGGCTATTGCCAGCTATTGTCTTACAAGTGATGTCACCCGCCTAGAAGTATGCCTCTGACAGCGCTGTGCTCAGTAAACTCGGTAGCGTTCTGTAAATGCTTCATACTGTAGTGAGATCATGTAGATAGGCGTAGGTTCGACTCTCGGCCCTTGCGTGTGTGTGTGTGTGTGTGTGTTTCCAACTGCCTCTGCAAATGAACTAGCTTTTAGACGCTTCGCAACACATACCTCGGCTATTGCCGGCTATTGTCTTACAAGTGATGTCACCCGCCTAGAAGTATGCCTCTGACAGCGCTGTGCTCAGTAAACTCGGTAGCGCGTTCTGTAAATGCTTCATACTGTAGTGAGATCATGTAGATAGGCGTAGGTTCGACTCCCGGCCCTTCCGTGTGTGTGTGTTTCCAACTGCCTCTGCAGATGAACTAGCTTTTAGACGCTTCGCAACACATACCTCGGCTATTGCCGGCTATTGTCTTACAAGTGATGTCACCCGCCTAGAAGTATGCCTCTGACAGCGCTGTGCTCAGTAAACTCGGTAGCGCGTTCTGTAAATGCTTCATACTGTAGTGAGATCATGTAGATAGGCGTAGGTTCGACTCCCGGCCCTTCCGTGTGTGTGTGTGTGTTTCCAGCTGCCTCTGCAGATGAACTAGCCTTTAGACGCTTCGCAACACATACCTCGGCTATCAGCGGCCATTCCTTTATGGATGTTGCCACCCACCTGTACATGTGCCTCTGCTGGTGGTGTGCTCGGTGGTCCACGTAGCACATTCCATACCTGTGTTGTACGTTTGTGCGTTTGGGTATGTGGGTGTGTGGTCAAACAACATGCCTGCCACATGTGTGTGTGTGTCCATGCTCCCAGCTGCATGGGTTCATATGGTATTGCCTTGTGGTTTACGCATAACACACCTATCCTGCCGCCATCCCTGTGTTTCTGGATGGCGGTATGCAGTTCGTGTACCGCTTGTGTGTCTGTTGTGGTCGGCGACCACCGTAGCGTGATCTCCACGTACACCATGCTATGGTGTGCTGGGGTGATGCTGTGTACATGACACACCCGGGCCTGCCACATGTGTCCGTCTGTATCTCTGTCATTGTATATCTACGTACCTATGTTGTGGCCGTACTGCTGCTCTAGCATGGACGGCTGTCTTTCCCATGTATCACATATTTGCACGGGAGACACATATGACTGTGGTCCGTTGCGTATCCACTCATTGTCCATGCACTGTCCGTATTCCAGAACACCGTATTGACATCTGCTGGATATCGTAACACACAGCTATCCTTGCTGTCCTGGCAGTGTACCCGTACACGCCATACACCTTGTGTGTACTTGGCTAGTTATGGTGTGTGTATGTCTACCTGTGCTGTATGCATGGTTGTGTGTGTGTCCCGCTACAGCCATCTGTGCATGTGTCGCCACCATGGCTAATCCTTGTGGACCGCAGTTTCATGTGCACGTCTGCACATACCTGCAGACTGTACTACCCCTCCTACGGCTGCGGACTTAGATCGACTGCTGCCCTAGGCTGTAGGGCTCCTTGGCGCCCACCACCACAGCACATGGTGCCCCATCATGGTATACCTACATGACACACCTACTAGACAGGTGGCCCTAGTAGTGCGGTGCCCTGGCCAGCCGCAGGAATGCTGTACGCCTACGGCCGGATGTGGGCAGATCACAAGGCATACATCTACATTCGGCGTTTTACGATGTCCAGGTTGTAATACCAGAGGGGGGACCTCATCAGCTATGCTATAGTATGCGGATCTATTTGGTTTAGTAGGTGGAGGGTTGCCCACACGCCAGGGCTGACCGATGGAACACTGATGAGGCCTCTTTTGAGAGGCAGGTGGAGCAAGCCCCCGTAACATGGATGTAGTTTAGGTACAGATGTAGGGTTAGCACACATTCGTCCACTCATTCAGTTCTGTACCGCTGTATTACAGTGATATGCTGTGCATATCTGCCATATACATTGTTAGATCATTCAATGATGAGTATTCGGCATAGTACAATATCATATGATACATGTGTTAATAGGATGCCTTCTGAGGTGTTAACATATGTGTGTGTGGTAAACATTGCGTCTGTGCTTTCTATGCTGTGGTTACATGTTCATTGTTTGCACAGAAGGTAACACATGGAAGTGTAAGGGGGGATATATAAAGCCTGGACACGTCTATGTTATGTGTACGTCTCACGGAGCGTACGGGTGATAGCGCTGACATGTCTATGGAGTAACCTTTGGATACCACATGTGACCTGTCGTGGACGAAACGTCTACGTTGACTGTATCATCTACCTATGTGTGTCGTGCTTTGTGTGCCATAAGGTGCCAGCGGGTCTTTGATGTGGATTATGTGTATTCCATGGTCAATTGACATTAACAGTATTACTTCACAGAAGGATGTCCTTCATTGGTGGGGACGCCATAGTTTCACCATCGTATGGCTTTCCTAGCTGACGTTGATATTGTGCCATTGGTATGTGTTCCACAGGTCACCCATGTCTCCCGCGGTACGGAGCGTGTGAACCCCATTCCGGTGCTGGCATATTGACAGCTGTGTACGCCGGTATTGGCACAGCGGTCTGGCTTTGTATGTGGAGTGTCTACTGGTTTCCCCATCTGTATTACCTGTGTTATGCCTCACTGCAGCTGTGTGGTTACACCAAGTTCGCGGTTATGGGTGCCATCTCGGTCCTACGCTTGTCCATCCCTCGCGAGTGTCTACTGGACACTGGTATGGAGCAGTACACATTTCACACCTGCATTTCGCATTAGACGGTGGATGCTTTGCACTATCAGTGGGGAGTAAGGCACGTGCTACTCCCACATCCCTCCCATGGTGCGGGACAACGTATTATCTGCCAAACAACACCGAGCCCCGTTACTGCATACCCAGGATCCCATGGATGCAGCCCTCGATGGTACCCATTACACATCCTGCATGTGTGCGGGAATGGGATGTGGACGCACATCTATGGGCTCTACAATATGGGAATATCTGTACATATGTCACGCCCTCTGTGGACAGCTGTCATCAACCCTGAACACGCTGGGGGTGCATATGTCTGGCTGTACCGTAGACACGGCTGTCAGTTATTTCGGGTCTCCCGATCGTGGCTGGTTGACATTGCGTACGGATGAATCTCTGGGGCCCTACTATGAACACCATTGTGCACATGTACAGTGTAGACCTTGTTGGACTGTGTCCATCTGGCTAGTGGGTTTGACCGCTGCTGTATGTTCCCCCATCGCGGATGTGTGGTTGCTACCCATATTATGTAGTGCTACGTTGACCAGGGTATTCTAAACCGAAACCGGATGGTGTAGATCCAATGATGCAGGCTAGGAGAAGCTTTAGGTCATCCTCCAATGTCCCATTAGGATATGTCCGCCACAGTATCGGCACACGGACACAACCAAAGAATGTAGATCCTATTAAATCATTGACGGATGTTCTTCATAAGCGTGAACGCCATAGTGTCAGGATCCTATGACTTTCCCACTTAACGTTGTTGGTGTGCCGTTAGTATGTGTTCCACAGGTCGGCCATGTGTTCCGCGGTATAGTAGCGAGTGATCCCCATTCACCTTCTAGCAGATTGGGTGCTGTGTATGCCGGTATTCGCACGGCGGTCTGACATCGTATGTGGAGTCTCTACTGTAGTCCCTATCTGTATTCCCTGTGTTGTGCCTTACCACAGCTGTGTGATTCCACCAGGTTTGCATTTATGGGTGACATCTTGGCCGTACGATTGTCCATCCATGGGAACTGTCCAATGGACACTGGTATAGTGCTGTACACATTTCACAGCTGCATTTAGCATTCTCCGGTGGGTGATTTGCATAATTAGTGCGGAGTAACGCATGTGCCATACCCACATCCCTCACACGGTGCGGGACAACGGATCATCTGCCAATCAACACCGAGACCCATGTCTGCATACCCACGATGCCATGGCTGCAGCCATCCTCCACGTGTGCGGGAATGGGATGTGGACGCACCTGTATGGACTGGACAATCTGGGGATTCATGTGCATATCACCTGCAGTTCATGGACAGTTGTCATTAACCTTGGACACGCTGGTGGTGTATATATGTAGCTGTGCCGTAGTCACGGCTGCCGCTTCATCTGGGTCTCCCGCTCCAAGCAGGTTGCATTGCGTAAGGATAAATTTTTGGGTCCTACACTGGACACCAGTGTGCATATGTAAAGTGTAGAACATAGTGGACTGTGTCCATCTGAGCAGTGTGTTTGACTTCCGCTGCATGTCCAGCAGTCACGGATGTCTGTTTGAGTACCCATATTATGTAGTGCTACGTAAACCGGGTCTTCCGCCACTGAACCCAAATGGTGTAGTTCCCATGATGCAGGCTAACAATTGCTTTCACTAATCCGCAGATATCCCATTGGGACATTCCGCCTCTGTATTGTCACATTAACACGAAGAAACCATGTATAACCTATTGATTCATTGCAGGATGTTCTTTATATGTGTGTACGCCATAGCTTTAACATCCTATACCCTTTCTATTTGACGTTGTTGGTGTGCCATTAGTATGTGTTCCGCAGGTCGCCCATTTGTTCCGCGGTATGGCAGCGAGTGATCACCATTCACTTGCTGGGAAAAAGAGTGCTGTGTACGCCGGTATTCGCACAGCGGTCTGACTTTGTATGTGGAGTCTCTACTGTAGTCCCTATCTGTATTCCCTGTGTTTTGCCTTACTACAGCTGTGTGATCCCAGCAGATGTGCTGTTATGGGTGCCATCTTGACCGAACGTTTGTCCGTCCATGGGAATGGCTACTGGACACTGGTAGAGGGCTGTACACATATCACAGCTGCATTTAGCATTCTCCGGTGGATGATTTGCATTATTATTGTGGAGTAACGCATGTGCTATACCCACATACCTCCCACGGGCGGTACGACGGATTATCTGCCAATCGACACACAGCCCCATTTCTGCATACCCACGATCCCATGTCTGCAACCCTCGACGGTACCCATTGCACATCCTCCATGTATGCGTGAATGGGATGTGGACGCACGTCTATGGACTCGGCAACCTGGGGAGTCCGATCCATATGTCCTGCATGTCATGGACACTTGTCATCAACCTTGAAAACGCTGGTGGTGCACATATGTGGCTGTGCCGTAGTCACGGCTATCAGGTCTTCTGGTTCTCTAGATCGCCGCCTGTTCACATTGCATTCGGATAATTTTGGGTCCTACAATGGACACCAATGTGCATATGTCAAGTGTAGAACCTATTGTACTGTGTCCATCTGGCCAGTGGGTCTGACTGCTGCCGTATGTTCAGCAATCACGGATGTCTGTTTGAGTACCCATATTATGTAGTGCTACGTGAACCGGTTATCCGCCACTGTACCCAAATGGTGTAATTCCAATGTTGCAAGCTAACAATTGCTTTCACCTATCTGCAGATATCCCATTGGGACACTCCGCCTCTGTTTTGTCAACTTTACGAGCGAAACATGTAGATCCTATTAATTCATTGAAGGATGTTCTTTATATGTGGGTGCGCCATAGCTTAACCATCCTATAACCATCCTAGTTCACGTTGTGGCGTGCCATCAGTATGTGTTCCGCAGGTCGCACATTTGTTCCGCGGTATGCAAGCGAGTGATCCCCAGTCACTTGCTGGCAGGTTGAGAGCTGTGTACGCCCGGTATTCGACGGCGGCCTGACATTCTATGTGGAGTGTCTGCTGTACTCCTAAATGTGTTCCTGTGTTCTGCCTTACTACAGCTGTGGGATTCCGCCAGGTGTGCAGTTATGGGTGCCATCCTGGACGTACATTTGTCCATCCATGGGAACTGCCTCATGGACACTGGTGTAGGGCTGTACACATGTCACAGCTGTATTTAGCATTCTCAGGTAGATGATTTGCATTATCAGTGCGGAGTAACGCATATGCCATACCCACACACCACACACGGGGCGGGACAACGGCTTTTCTGCCAATCAAGTCCGACACCCATTTCTGCATACCCACGATCCCATGGCTGCAACCCCCGACAGTACCCATTGCACACCTTCCATGTGTGCAGGAATGGGATGTGGACACACATCTATGGACTGGACTATCTGGGGATTCCTGTGCATATGTCCTGCATTTCATGGACAGTCGTCATCAACCTTGAACACGCTGGTGGTGCATATATGTAGCTGGGCCGTAGTCACACCGGTCACATCATCTGGCTCTCCCGATCGCGGACGGTTGACATAGCGTACGGATTAATTTTTGGGTCCTACAGTGGACACAAATGTGCATATGTAAAATGTAGAACATGTTGGACTGTGTCCATGTGGCCAGTGATTGTGACCGCTGCTGTACATTCCCCTATCGAGGATGTCTGTTTGACTACACATATTATGTTGTGCTACGAAACCCATGTTCTACTACGATTAACCCAAATGGTCTTGCTGTACTGCTGCAGGTTGGCAACTGCTTCACGTAATCCTCAGACAGCCCAGTAGGACATGTACGCCACTGTATTGTCAATATGACACAGCCAGACCATGTGGACACGATTGATTCATTGACGGATGTACTTTATGAGCGGGAACGCCAGTGTTTCAACATCCTATGACCGTCCGAGTTGACGTTGTTGGTGTGCCATTGGTATGTGTTCCACTGGTCGCCCATGTGTTCCGCAGTATGGCAGCGAGTGATCCCCATGTTGTTGCTGGCAGATCGAGAGCTTTGTACGCCGGTATTTGCATGGCCGTCTGGATTTCAATGGGGGGTGTCTACTGTAGTTTCCATCTGCATTTCCTGTGTTATGCCTTACTGCACCTGTGTGATTCCACTGGGCTTGCAAGTATGTGTGCCATCCTGGTCGTAGGCATATCCATCCATGGGGATTGCCTACTGGACACTGTTATAGCCTGTACACATTCCACACCTGCATTTAGCATTATCTGGTGGATGCTTTGCACCATTAGTGGGGAGTAGGTCATGTGCTACACCCACAGCCCTCCCACGGGTCGGAACAACGAAATATCTGCCAAACAACACGAGCCCCATTTCTGCATACCCAAGATCCCATTGCTGCACCTATCGATAGTACCCATTACACATCCATCATGTGTGCGGGACTGGGATGTGGACGCACATGTATGGACACGGCGATCTGTGGATTTCTGCTCATATGTCCTACATTTCATAGATACCTGTCATCAACCTTAATCACACTGGCGGTGCATATGTCTAACTGTGCCGTAGTCACGGCTATCGCATCATCTGGTGGTCGGAAACGGCTGGTCGTTCTGTTATAATGTATTTTGGGTCCTACAATGGACACATATGTGCAAATGTAAAGGTAGATGTTGCTGGATTGTGTCCAACTGGCCAGTGGTTTTGACCGCTGCTGTATGTTCGCCAATCGTGGATGTCTCTTTGACTACCCATTCTACGTGGTGCTACGTAAAACAGGTGTGTTAGAACTGTAAATAACTGATGTATATCCAAAGATGCAGGTTAGCAACTGGTTTACATAAATCCCAGACGTCCCAATAGGACATATCCGTCACTGTACTGTCAACATAACACCACCGGAACATGTTGATCCTATGTATTCATTGAAGCATGTCTTCTTTATAGGTGGGAACGCCATAGCTTACATATCCTACTTGGCGTTGTTAGTGTGCCATTAGTATGTGTTCCACAGGTCGCCCATCTGTTCCGCTGTATGGTAGCGAGTGCTCCCCATTTTGTTGCTGGCGGATCGAGCGCTGTATGCGCGGTATTCACGGCGGTCTGACTTTGTATGGGGAGTGTCTACTGTACTCCCTATCTGTATTTCCTGTGTTATGCCTTACTGCAGCTGTGTAATTCCACCAGGTTTCCAGTTATGGGTGCCATCTTGGTCGTACACCTGTCCATCCATGGGAATTGCCTACTGGACAGTAATATAGGGCTGTACACATTTCACACCTGCTTTTACCATTATCTGGTGGATGCTTTGCATCATTGGTGGGGAGTAAGGCACGGGCTATACCCACATCCCTCCCACGGGGTGGGACAACGGATTATCTGCCAAACAACACCGAGCCCCAATTTTGCATACCCAGGATCCCATGGCTGCAACCCTCCACGGTACCCATTACACATCCTTCATGTGTGCGGGACTGGGATGTGGACTCACTTATATGGACACGACAATCTGTGGATTTCTGTTCATATGTCCTGCATTTCATGGACAGTTGTCATCAACCTTGAACACGCTGGTGGTGCATATGTATAGCTGTGCCGTAGTCACGGCTGTACACCGTCTGGGTCGACCGCAGCTGTTTCATGTCTCAAATGGGTATATTTTTGGAGTCCTACAATGGACACCGATGTGCATATGTAAAGTGTAGAACGTGTTGGACTGTCAACATCTGGCCAGTATGTTCCCCAATCGCGGATGTCTGTTCGCCTACCCATATTATGTATTACTTGGCCTATCCATATCCACGTGCCAGTAAGCGTAAATACAGCAAACCTTTAGTCCTGGTCATCTTCATAAAAGACATCCTTGAACATATATCAGGCCAAAACGGACAATGACAGAAACGATACACTCCACAGTCAAAACATACTAAGCTCTTTCACCCACTAACATGGGTCATCGCCGGAGTACGAAATACATTACATAGTCGTCCCTTATACACTTCCTTCAGAGTCAGTTTAAAGTCAATTAATCAGTAAACCTGCTCATAGTTAAGTGGACAGTGCTCCATGTCTTGAAGATAACGTGACATATACAAGTCAGTGTTGCATACATTACTTAATGGAAACAATAATACAACAACAATGTGTTTATATAACTACAATATTGGTCAATACAATCAGTATATTGACACATAGTTGATAATTGTTGTGAGTAAACCTTAGAATGTAGTGTGTTGATCATGGTATGAAATATCAATGTGTATAACTGTTGCATTACGATTCCAAAGCATGGAATCAATAAGTACAATTGAAGCATAATATGTATAAATATGAATGTAAATGAAAGTCACAATGTTACGTGTGAATATGACTGTATCATAACTATATCAATATGAAATGGAATGAACTGTAGTTGTTTACATCTTCTTTTCGGTGACAAATCTATGTCCATGCGTCATATATACGGGCCGTCGGGCTGCTGTGTGTAGATGTATACATGTGAACCCCTCGTTTCATACCTTTCTTTGTTACTGTCTGTGGATTACCTGTGTACACACATCAATTACCATGCCATACCTTTCCGCTGTACAGGTTCTGGCATGGTGTACGGCTGGTTGGCCCTCAATCTTGCTGTGTGTTACATTGACCAGTGTCTATCTGGCAATTCGCTGGCGTGTCATGTGTGACCTTCTTGCTTCTTTAGGGACCTGATCCCATAATTGTGACATGCTTCCACTGGCCATATATCTGTCTGTCTGTCGTCTGGGATCTGTGTGTAACCAGTCCTTTCAGGACACGTTCTATTGTTGTTCTTTTTTGTTTACATATATGAGTACTTTGGTATGTTGTGCTATGATTGTGTGTGGGGCATTTTTCCACGGG
>NC_056735.1:332051347-332106347 GCF_019279795.1 Protopterus annectens
AATTTCATATGCTCGCAATTTAAGTAGGCTAGCTAAATTTGTTGCATCGTTCAAGCCAGGGAAGGTAGTGGCGTCTAATTTAATCTGCCAAAACAATTTTCTAAAATCAAGATAATCTTCCCATGGTCCACCCCTAGGGTTCTGTGGGACTTTTTCAATGAGACAAAATCTAAAATCATGTCCATTGTTTTTACTGATGTGTTTGAATAAAGCACTAGTGTTATTCTGGGTTCTTATAGCCCTAAGATGTTTGTATACCCTGTCTTTAAAGTGCCTTTTGGTTTTACCAATGTAGAACCCCTTACAATTAATACACAGAGCTGCATAAATAACTCAAACAGTGCTGCAAGAAAATCTACCCTTGGACTTAATACCTGTGTGGTTAATAATAATCTTGTCTGTGTTCAAAATGTAAGAACATTGTGAACAAAACCCACACTTCCTTGTGCCTAACCCACCATTACTTGTAATGGGATGAAATTCCCTCTCCTTTAAATTTTTGATGGTAGCCCCTCTCCTGTAAACAACCCTAGGGTATACACCAACCTTACTCAGAATAGTATCTTGTCCATAAAAAATGCTCTAATACTTCTTTAAAATACTGTATATCTCATTGTGATCTAAAGAGAAATTTGTAATGAAGGAACAAACTTGTTAGTAGTCTACTTCCCCAAGAGCAGTGTTATTAGTCGTATTCACTGCATAAGTATTGTCTAAAAGTAACCGGCACAATTTCCCATCTAGTCTCATATTTGAAACCTCACTAATGACGTTGTCAATTAATTCCAGAGGATATCCTCTAGCCAAAAACATAACCTTTAAACAATTAATCTGAGTATGAAAATATTCAGTGCTGCTAACCATGCGTGAAATTTTAATAAATTGACCTTTAACAACTCCTTTCTTGATATGTTCAGGGTGGCTACTCTGATAGTGTAATAGACTGCTGCTATATGTAGGCTTCCTGTACAAATCACAAACAAAGGAAGCGTTGGTCAAATCCTTCTTATAGTAACATCCAAAAAGTGAATTTCATCTACACTATACTTTGAAGTAAATCTTAAAAACTGTCTTGTACTGTTGATATAGATAAAAAAATTGGACACTTCTGCTGGATCACCATTCCACTCAAAGAATAAATCTTAAATCTATAAAGATTATATATTATAATTCAGTAACTCTTAAATCTATAAAGATTATATATTATAAATCAGTAAATAAAATAATTAAAAAATGTATATGTTTGCATAATATATGCAAAGCATTATTTATATATCTATATCTATCTATCTATATATATATATATATATATATATATATATATATATATATATATATATATATTTATATGTATAGGTGTATGTATATGTATGCGCGATAAAATTTATGACAATCACATAAGGGTTGGGAGGGTGGCCTAATGGTTAAGGTGTTTGCCTTACAAACACAAGGTGCAACGTTTGAGTCTCACAAGGCCAAATTGGATAGACTTAAAATGGCTCACAAGGGCAGTTAGCTTAGTACTAATCTATGAACCTATGAATAAGCTGATAAGCCCTGCATCATATGCATATTCTTCTGCAAACATACCTCTCAACTGTCCAAATTTTCACAGAATCTCCAATGAGATACGTTTGAGTTTCAGACCTCAAATCCTTCAGAAAATGTATGTCAACACAAACCCTGTTACTCTAGAAACTTTTAAGTTTAAAAGAACAATATTTAAAATCTGTCCCTATTTTTGGGCCTTTGCTCCCCTCACTTTGTCAGACTTTGTCCAGATTTCCTGCACTATGAGTTAGAGATGTATGTCTGCAAGACTGTTTTTCCTTTTTTTTTTTTGCAACTCCATGGAGATTACATGGGTTGTACTGACGTTTTTGGATGTGTAACTCTCCTAAGCCCTCCACTAGCTGATAACATAGTTATTCAACATCACTGAGGTGATCACCCTCCATACTTCCATACTGGGGTCACCAACTGGGTGCAGCAGGAGAGTGAGCCTGGGAGCCTTCACTGTTGCTAACATAGGGCTTGAAACAAATTTAAGAGGTCCTATCCCTATGTTCAGGCATCATTCAAAAAACAATTGTGAGTTATTAAACATTGGCATCTTTTTACATCTGTCAACCTCCCTCCTGATAAAGTGACACTACTTCCTCATGGTATGATAACCAAAAGTATAAACTGTGTTTCCCTAAAATACTGGAAAGCATTAGATCTGCTGAAAAGGTAATACAATCTGTGATGTTACTGAAACTCCTTACTAAAATCCTCATGGTCTTCCCATTCATCTAGTCCAACTGCCATTAAAGAGTCTTGACCAAGGTCCAGCAAAAATTGATCTCTTGCTTCACTCCAGCACATTCCCATTATCCTTCTCTTCAAACAGAAGTGAGCAGGCATAGCCTGGTAATAATTTTCCCTGACAGCTTCTTCAAGTATTTGAGCTGAATAAATGAACCCAGGCCTGGGTCATTACCAGGATTTCATCCCTATTTACCAATGTTGCTGGATTGCTCTGCTATTCTTGCAGAGTTTGGCACATACTATTGGAACAGAGAGTGTCTGTGAATATTAGTGTTGCCTGCTAGCAGTCCTTGGCAAGGTAAACATTTCACAGAGAGTACGATTCTGAAACACACCATGTTAAGGAGTTCCATTAGTGATGTATGGCATTGGAAAGCTAAAGATCTGTCATCTCATCTAGGATATCCACTTAAGCCAGATATATCATATCTGTAGTATTCATAGGTTCATAGGTAGGTACTAGGCTATTGCCCCTAGGGCCTATATAAGCCTAGCCAAAAGGTACCATGGCTTTCACCACCCAAGAAAATTATTTTTCTGTGCCCCTGTTGAGCAGAGCCACAGAAGTGATCCCTGGGGTGAATTTCCTATCTCCCATCCAATCATCAAGATTTTTCTTGAAGAGTGCTAATGAGGAGCTTTGTTTGATATAGACAGGTAGTTCCCTCTGGCATGTTCTGTTTATTGTGGTGACAAGGTTTAGGTCCCTAGAGCATGTAGCTCGGAGGGATTGGGATTTCTTTAACTCATTCCCTCCAGTACAGCTCTTTTGATTGTGTACCTTTAACTCCTAGTGGGCGTGGCTTGAGCCTTTAAAAAATAAAGTTATCACCTTATAATTCTAACAAATACTCACTGACATAGGTCAAATATCAATACAGTTGTGTTTGCCATCATGTATGCTTCAAGATAAAATATTCTGATACCTTGTACAGGGCATGGTTGTGGAATTATTAATGCAAATATGAACAAGCGATATTTGATGCCTAGAGGAGCAGTAGGAGGTAACTGCAGATGCCCCTGGAGGTGTCACTCAGATGCAATGAGTTAAGTGGAGCATGTCCAACAGCTCTGGGTTTGACATAGCTTTGTATGTTAGGCAGTGATCGTCTCTGAGTAGGTGATACGCGATGGAGTAAAGCTGGAATTTTTTGAGACGGTCTGCTTAGGCCAGCTGTTTGAGGCCGGTAATTCTCTCTGCAAGGTATTTCTGCGGCCTTTCCAGTTGTTGTAGATGTCTTGTGAGGTACATACCAAAAGGAGTGTTGTACTCTATAATGGGTCTAATGAGTGATGAGTAGAGGGGAACAATGACCTCTTTTTTCCTGGATGAGAAACCTTTTGTGATGAGGTGTGCCACATAGAAGGATTTCCTGATTACTGTGGCGATGTGATCATCAAAGGAGAGACTACTGCCCACCTGTGTCCCAAGGTCTCTTATCACACTTTCGGTGTTAAGTAGACTACCGCCTATGTGGTAGTTCATGGGTACAGAGTTTTTACCAAAAGGGATGACAATGCACTTTTTGACATTGAGCTTGAGGCCATGGCTTTGACACCAGGCATCTGTTTCAGTGATGCCCTTTTGTAGGCTGTCCACATCATTAGGAGTTTTAATTATGGCTCCTAGTTTGCAGTTATCTGTGAACTTCATGAGCCAAAGACCTTCTGTGTTAGCTGTACTTCAGAGAAGTAAATACCAAATAGGAGAGGACCCAGGACTGAACCCTGTGGTACTCCACTTGTCACTGGTCTGAAGTTGGATTTGGAGTCTGCTACTTTCACAGTGTGGGTTCTGTTAGTGAGCCAGTTGGCAACCCATCTTGTGACATAGGGATTTATACCTAGTTTAGTGAGTTTATCTATAATTCCAGATTGGGGGATGGTGTCAAAACCTTGGCGAGATCTAGATAGGCTGTGTGAACCACGTTACCTCATCTACGGCTTTGGTGACCACTTCAAAGAAGTCTATCAGGTTTAGGAGACATGATCTGCCTTTTACAAACCTGAACTGAGTGGGGTCCAAAGTTTGGAGACTACCAATGTCATATTTTATAACTTCCATGATGATACGTTCCATAGCCTTGCAGACCAGGCTTGTCAGGCTAATGGGGTAGTAGTTCCCGGGGTCCATAGTAGCTCACCCTTTGTGGAGTGGGATAGCCATCACTGTGCACCATTCAGTGGGCACAAAGCCTGACGTGAGGCTATCGTTGAACATGGCACTTAGGTGGGGTGCCAGTTCATTCTGTAGTTCATGTAGAATGCAGCCTGGGATGTTGTCAGGTCCCATGGATGCTGTGTTCTTGGCTTTGGAGAGTGTTTTTTTTACCTGTGCAGCTGTGATTAAAGGAACTTTGCATTCTTCCGGTATAGAGATGGGCTCTTTAGGGGTTGAGAGGGGGTTAAAGTTAGCACTGAACCTATCTGCCAGGATGTTGGCAATATCAGTTGGTTTTGTATATTTACTGCCATTGTGCTGTGTAACTCAGAGCAGATCTGAGTGTTGCCATTGAGATGTTTGACATAGCTATGGAATGCTTTCTGGTTGTCTTTAGAATCAGTGGTGATTTTGTTTTCGTAACTAGCTTTGGAGGATTTTATGAGGGATCTCAGCTTCTTATTGAGGCTGACCAGGGAGTTCCTCCAACCATGGGATTTTACCCTTTTCTGCAGCAGTTTCTTTCTTCTGTTGTAGAGTTTGTTTATGGCAGGGGACCACCAGATTGGCTTACTTTTTTTGGAGGATAGCATCTTGGTTCTGTTAGGGATTGCATGATCCATGCACTCGTGTAAGTGCTTATAAAGTGCATTTGTGTAGGATTCAGCAGTTGTACCTCTATTGTTCATCAGCCTGGGTGTTGTGAAGTTTGCCACTTCTGTCTTAAGAAACGTGAAGTTGGCTTTGGAGAAACTTTTTTACAGTGGTTTCCCTAATGGGGGGTGGGGGCAGGATGTGGATGTCTAGGGTGATTATCTTGTGGTTGGATCTGATCAACGAGGAATTGACCTCTGATGTGGAACACCGGTTGCCCATGTTGGTAATGACCAGGTCTAGGATTTTGCTGCCCCTGGTGGGGGCGTGGATAAGTTGATCCAATGCACTGGAATTTATGAATTCCAGAAAATATTGAGCACAAGAGTTGGTACATGAGTAGTTTTCTCAGTTAATGGTGGGGTTGTTGAAATCACCCATTATTAGGGTGTTAGGTTGTACCCTAATATTTTCCAGTGTATCAAGAAATGAGGAGTGGGAATCCTGGGGAATGGTAAGGGATTTGGAGCAAGCTACAATTTGGATTGTGGTCTTGCCCAGAGTTAGTTGCACTTGGATAATCTCGGATTTATTATGCTGAGCAACTATCCTGGAGGTGCGGATATCCTTAATGAATATGGACACGCCTCCGCCTTTAGTGTTTTGGTCCAGGTTAGGTGGCCGAAAGTTGTTGTATGAATTATGTCCTGGTAATGCAGGGGTGCTCTCTGGAGCCTTGAACCAGGTCTCTGTCACTGCACAGATGTCGATGTTCTCCATTTTAAGAAGTGCCTAAAGGTGAGTGCATTTTGAGGTTTAGACTTCTAGGATTGAGTAGCATTACCCTCAAATTTTGCTTGCTTCTACCTGTTATGGTGGTGAATTTGTCATTTGAACCTTGCCTAAAAAAGGCACTATAGGGGTGGAAAGAGCCTTAGCCAGTATCCAGAATCCCAAGGGCGACAGGTGCAGGCCATCTCTGGAAAAGCATCGTGGTTTGTCAATCATGTCATCCCAGGCAGACAAATACTGGATCCTCTTAGAATGACAACAGGGGCTTATGCAATTGTTGAAGTCAATCATTTTGTCCTTGTACTGTTGTATCATTCTGGGTGATGGCAGGATGCTACTCAGGGCTAGGGTCATACCTGCCTGGGCTACAAGATCGGAGAACTCCTCCATGTCTCTTTTCATGTAGTCCAGGGAGGTATGTCTCAGGTCATTCACACCAACATGGACAATGATGGAGTCATATTTATACTTGTTGTACAGTGACCTGAGTGTGTGCTTTATGTGGTGAATCTTGGCATCCGACAGGCAGCTGACAGTAACTTTCTCCTTGTTTAGCTTGGTGAGTGGAACATCAGTGTGCCTGACTATAGAGTCACCTATGACTAGAGTGTTGGGTACGCTGTTATGCCTTATGGGCTGTGATTGAGTGGCACACTGAGTTTGTGGGTTATGTGTCATTTGGGTTGTGTTGGGGGGTGGATGTTGCTTGTGTTTCTGCTTTGGAGGTCCCTTTTGCTTTTGCAGATTTTTATTGAGAGCCTCCATGAATGTAGGTGTGCATTTTGTGTTTCTATGTGTGTGTTTTGGTGGTGTAGGTTTTGAGGGACTATGTGATGAGTGTGGAGTGGTGCAAGTATTTACCTTCTCCTCTTGACTGTCTAGTCCAGTCTTGGGTGAAGAGGGCTTTGCTTCCAGTTCGGCTATTTAAGTGCATCTCTCACAGGTTGTAGTGTTGGGTGGTAGGAGGAGAGGGTTGTCTGTGGACATGAGGCAATTCCTGCATTGCCCAAAGATACCCATATTCATCAGGTAGACAGGAAAAAACAGCAGGAGCTGAACCTTAGACATGCCTGGATAGGTGCTTATTTATTAAGTACTAAAAACTGTTTTCCTCTAGACAAGTGAGGAAAGTTGAGTGCTGTAGTAATTTGTAGCTTATTTAGTGCTTATAATGAGTTCTGAACAAGTGCTGAGCTCAAAGAAACAGATTTGAGTGCTGAAACTAAACAACTAGCTAGTTCTAAAAAACAAAATTAAACTAGAAGGCTTCCCTCCAACACAGAAAGGCTTAAGGGCTCAGAAGCTTACAAACAGTCCTGGATACAGCAAATGTGTATCTGGACTAGACTACTCACAGGAAAGGCAGGAAACAAGCTTAGATTTTTTTTTGTAAAGTGGAAAGGGGAAAGGAGGAACAGAAACTAAGTGGGTTGGGCTTCTCAAATGTTCTCCCTGGATTAGGTAGAATGAGGCAATGACACTAGACTGGGAGGAGTGACCCAGATCAAATCTACAGTAGGGACGGGCAACTGCAAAGCAACCAAGTATAAAAACACGATACCAATAGGGAAAGAGGGTTGGAAACAATATGATACACTCCTTGGCAGGAAATCAGAACAAAACCCCCAAACAGGTGCTTAATAAATGTAGACAATTTCCAGTTAATACCTCACACACAGTGAACCTAGCTAGAAAATTATGCAGCAGACAATAAAAGTGCTATAAATAACTTGTAAAAATAAGCAAAAAACAGGATACTTAATGTTATATATTACAGATCCGAGTTTGCTCAGTGCCCTTCCTCTGATTAGCTCAGTGTAAAATGGCAGAAACACTCACAAGTTAACTTCTTAGGTAACAGAAAGTTGAAACCTGAAACAACTTTAAAAAAAGCTCAAAAGAACCAATAAGGTGCATACTCCAAGCCATAGTCCAGGTAACCCCAATCAGCCAATGACCATAAACAATCCCCTCTCACTGAACTGCTGAATGGCTTTTGTTAAACTAAGATGGCCTTGAACATGTGCTCAGACACACAGCCTCCACAAACAACTAAGCCCAAAACACAAGCCTAAATATGGACAATGCTCCAAATACCCACACTTCTTAGGTTGAAAAAAAACTGCAGAAATGTTTATCACAGCAGAAAAGCAGCAGTGAGACTTTAAATAATGTTTTAAACAGATAAAGGAGCAAGGAGACTCTAGAGAAAGCTTTTAACTGCAAACAAGTTATATGATACACTCCTTGGCAGGATTTCAGAACAAAAACCCCAAACAGATGCTTAATATATGTAGACAATTTTCGGTTAATACCTCACACACAGTGAAACTAGCTAGAAAAGTATGCAGCAGACAATAAAAGTGCTATAAATAACTCGAAAAAATAAGCAAAAAACAGGATACTTAATGTTATATATTAGAGATCCGAGTTTGCTCAGTGTCCTTCCTCTGATTGGAGACATATGCATGTACATGGTTAATGCCTTCACATAGGGAGATAGTATTGCTGCCTGATACCAAGGAATGTCTACTTATCTGTTATATCACATTTGCTGGGCTATAACACTTTTGTGGTTTGTGTTGTATATGTATATGACTATAAAGCTCTTTTCATGTATTGTTACTGATAAGGAACACTTTTGCAAGGAAGCCACAACTTATGTATTGTGATACTTCATATATTTGTGAGGCTTTCCTTTACAAATGATTTAATGTCAATGGCAATATTTCCATTGTGATTCTTGTTGATGGCATCTTTTGTGAGTACTGATGCATATTTTACCATATGTGCATTTACCATAGTTATGTCATGTTTTTACTATAGAAAACTTTTTGAAGTCCTCACTGTCTTTGATAGTAGCCACATACCAGTACAATATGCAAGTAATTATTGCAAATCTATGTGATTACGTAGGTAAGTAAATCATTGTGTCACTATGGTGTTTAGAGTATTTTTTTCTGTTTTATATCTATATCTATATCTATATCTATATCTACATCTGTATCAATCTATTTATATAATGTTGGCACTTCAAATGCCAAGTGCTGACAAGCTGAAAAAAAAAGACCAAAAACACAGGAGAGAAGTGAATCTCAAAAATAATTTTTCTCCTTAAAATGTGTTTTTGTAAGGGGAAAACCCCCTCAATATCCTCCATATGGGGGGGTGGGGCTTGCCTTCCATCCGACAAAATTATATATATAACAACTCCGAGATTGCCATACCTCAGAGGAAAAGGAATATTCTAAGAAATGGCATCTCAGACTTGATATATTTTAGTCCGATCTTTTTTCGGTCTCCATATTTCAGGACTCAGTCTAGTGGGTCTTTACATTTGAAATGGTTACATATATATGTATGTATATATATATATATATATATATATATATATATATATATACATATATATATATATATATATATATATATATATATATATATATAGGTGTGTGTGTGTGTGTGTGTGTTTGTGTGTGTGTGTGTGTGTGTGTGTGTGTGTATGTGCATATGGGTAGCCTGCATTTGGTCTAAACTGTTCTTGACTGACATCTGTTTAATCAACCTCTTTTGGTTGGTCGACTAAACAGATGGTCAACAAGTGTATGAGAGACTGCACAAATCTCATGGTTGGGGAATATGTCCTTTCCCTGATGTTGTGGAATCTTGGAGTTAGTGTATATAATTAGCAGGGTGTGGGGGGTACAGAAGGCTTGCTCTCCTGCAAAAAAATCATATGATTTTTAGATATTATGCTAAGAATCACATGTACTAAGGTTCTTCTCAGAGCATGCATGGTAGCATGTCAGTGTTTGGTTTGTTGACCTTTTATGGTCAGTATTTAGGAGACTGATGTATAGGTTACATGATTAAAATGTACACATATACTTATCTGCATGCATACATATTGATTCCATTAATTTCATTAGATACTCAAAATGTCAAACCCATTTGTTGCCGACATTTTATATCAAAATGTTAACATTTCAAAAAATGCTAGTAGCTAGTTGTGTGAGATCAAGGTAGAAAGAGCTATGTGATTTTGCCCTTTCCCCACTATAGTGCAATCTTGAAGTTGGTAGATATAATTAGTGGTGGGGTATAGGTACCTCTGCATAAAAATGTTTTACTATTTTTTTTGTTTGGTTTGTTTTTTTGTGATTCTGAAGTTTAAAGTTGTAGGTTTGAAGTTTTGGCATTTACACATATATATATATGTATATCTATATCTATATATCTATCTATCTATATCTATATCTATTTATATATCTATATCTATATCTATATCTATATCTATATATATATATATATGTGTGTGTGTGTGTGTGTGTGTGTGTGTGTATATACACACACATGCGCACACACGGGTTCAGGCGCCTAGCCAGCGAGACATTCCCCTGTGGTACATTTGACTGGGGACACATGCCTGAAGTAACATTCAGCTGCAGAGAAATATGGCTGTTTGCAAATTCCCTATGGGCAAACAAAAGCATACGCTGCCATGCCCACAGTTTCAGTAACCAAATGCACAGGGGGAAAACAATGTCCATAGTCCCCATGGGAACATGAGACAGTAGGCAATATGGCAGGCATCAGCAGCAGGCTGGCCAGAGGGCATGTCAGTGGCAGTAAAAATGCAGTGCACAATGGGCAGTTCTTTTATAATTGGAATGTGTGGACACTACCCCTTCACAGTGGCTAGGGAACATTACCTAAAACACATACTTGAGCATAAATGTGACTACAGTATCCTGCAGGATTTCCTTCATGCTGTAGCACACTTCTACCTGATGTAGTTACATAAGTATGTACTGTACACTGAGCACAACACTCATTACTTCTTCTGCCACCATTCGTTTGGTTATTAAAGCTGTGAGCATGGCAGGGTGTGCTTCTCTTTGCCCACAGGGAATTTGCAAACAGCCATATTTCACTGCAGCTGAATGTCACTTCAGCCATGTGTCCCCAGTCAAATATACCACAGGGGAATGTCTCGCTGGCTAGGCGCCTGAACCTGAATTTACCATTGACATTGTGGTCTAGGTTTTGGCTAAAAAGGTAGTAAAAATCAACAACAACACGACTCGGCATGGTACAATAAAAGCAAGTAAATGAAAATAAAAGTACTGTGCCTGCAAGGCTTAAAATAAAACCAACTTTTAATACACAAGAGAACAAGGTAAAACAAAGTAAGTGCTTTCACGGTTCTCACACCGCTTCATCAGACATTCTCAATACAGAAAGAAAGCAATTAAATAAGATTACAAAGGAAAAATCAAACCAATAAAAGACAAGCCTCTAATTAAAAGGACTATACTACTGTTTCAGAGGGCGTGCCTTCAAAAAAGGTTTTAAAGTAAAAACACCATTGAGACCTGGAGGTCTCTCTGCATTAAGAAGCAGTATCCATTTCTGTTCTGCTGCTTCTGTACGATTGCGTAGGTCACCACCCCTCATATCTAAGTCTAAAACCTGAAGTACAAAAAATGTAAAAACATGTGTTACCCCATTTTCTAAAGTATGCAATGCCAAAGTATTACTTTCTTTTTTATTCCTAATGTCCCTTTCGTGCTCTAAAACCCTTTCTTTAAGGGATCTATTAGTTTTACCTATGTAAAAAACATGGCATAACTGGCAGGAGGCAAAGTAAACAATGTAAGCTGTTTTACAACCAGCATAAAATCTAACATTATTAGTAAAACCTATGTTGGGGTGTGTGTATGTCTGGAGGTACTAATATATTTGCAAGCTGAACAATTCCTACAGGGAAAGGTGCCAGTCCTAGTAGACTCTAACCTATTGTTAAGAGAGGAAGATCTATAACAAAGATGCAAATCTTTTTAAGTATTTTAATGTTGAGCTACCCCTTGTTCCAACTATATATGGTCTACCGAAAATCCATAAGAACTTGGTTCTACCACCCATTCATCCCATAGTTTCGGGTAGATGGTGGTGCACGGAACCCTTGTCGATTTTTATAGAGAATACTTTGCATCCCCTACTGGAACAATGTGACAGTGTTTCGAAGGATAGTAAAACCTTTTTGGAAAGACTTCCTGTTAAAATGTTGGACATTGGTAGGTATTATATTTTTGTTACCTTAGATATTGAGTCTTTATTTTCTAGAATCCCCAATGACTGAGGAGTGGATAGCATTAGGTCATTCCTAGCTGAGAATAATTGCTTTACAGGAGACATGGTCATACTTATTTGCTCTCAACTTGATATGCTGGAAAATAATGTCTGCATTTTTGAACATGAATTTTTTCTGCAGAAGGTTGGAGTGGCTATGGGCATTGCTTGTGCAAATAGCTACGACAACCTAGCACTTGTACAATGGGAAAAGACTTATTTATTAACATGTGAGAATATTTATTTTGATTGTGTCCATTGGTATGTTTGTTTTGTGGACGATATTTTTTTGTTATGGCTAGGGACTGTGGAACAACTAGAAAGTTTTGTTGAATTTCTACATCAAATGACTAGTTTCCCTAGATTTACACATAAATATTCTGCTGAAAATATAGATTTTGTGGATCTTTAATTGAACAGGTCTGACCTAGCTAACCTTACTACTAGCATTTACAGGAAACCTACACGGAAAAATGTTTTTTTACATAAAAGAAGTATGCACCATAGACATATCCCTTGTAATGTTTTGAAGGGCCAAGTGTATAGATTGTTATGCTTGCACAACGATGATCAGGTTGCACATAAAGCCCTCGAATTATTGAAACAGGTATTTTTTGAGAGGTGCTATACTGGTCCTGAGATAGATGCATGTATCTCAGTAGCTTGGACACAGAGGGAAGGTAGGTGTAAACCTCATTTTGAGGCTGGTCAATTCAGTAATGATCCAGTTGTGTCGCCAGTGGCCAACAGAGAGATTTTTAGGGTTTCATTACAATATTCTAGTGACATCAGCAATTTTTGTGATATCATTAAGGGCAATTAGCCTAGTAATAATCTATGAATCTATGAATCTATGAATCTATGAAACTTCTGAATTGTGTACCAGAACTCAGAGGGAAGATTGGTGAGACACCCCATTTCTCTTTTAGGAATAACAAGTCCTTGAAGAAGTATCTTTGTTATAGATCTTACTCTGTTAACAATAGGTTAGAGTCTACTAGGACTGGCACCTTTCCCTGTAGGAATTGTTCAGCTTGCAAATATATTAGTACCCTCCAAACATACACACATCCCAACATAGGTTTTACCATTAATGTTAGTTTTTATGCTGATTGTAAAACAGCTAACATTGTTTACTTTGCCTCCTGCCAGTTATGCCATGCTTTTTACATAGGTAAAACTAATAGATCCCTTAAAGAAAGGGTTTTAGAGCACCAAAGAGACATTAGGAATAAAAAAAGTAATACTTTGGCATTGCATACTTTAGAAAATGGGGTTACACATGTTTTTACATTTTTTTGTACTTCAGGTTTTAGACTTAGATATGAGGGGCGGTGACCTACCCAATCGTAAAGAAGCAGCAGAACAGAAATGGATACTGCTTCTTAATGCAGAGAGACCTCCAGGTCTCAATGGTGTTTTTACTTTAAAACCTTTTTTGAAGGCATGCCCTCTGAAACACTAGTATAGTCCTTTTAATTAGAGGCTTGTCTTTTATTGGTTTGATTGTTCCTTTGTAATCTTATTTAATTGCTTTCTTTCTGTATTGAGAATGATTGATGAAGCGGTTTGAGAACCTTGAAAGCGCTTATTTTGTTTTAACTTGTTCTCTTGTGTATTAAAAACTGGTTTTATTTTAAGCTTTGCAGGCTCGGTACTTTTATTTTATTTTCATTTGGCTAAAAAGGGTGAACAGGTAAGCCTAGTTATAAAATTAAATCATACAACAAATGAAAAAGCTGTGTAGTATAATTTTTGTTAACTTAACTTAAAATGAACTTCTATTCTCTATGCTGCGTTATGCAGTATTTTCTCAAATTCAGTCTCACATAGATGGTCATAGAAAACAGTAGACATAATATCTAGTATAGCTGTACCACCATTCTCATTTTTGACTGGTTGATTCTGTGCCTTCCTCAAAGAGTGACAGCTCCTCTATTTTAACCATGCTCTGCAAGGGATTGTTGCATTTTGCTGCTCTCAGTATTACCAAAATACCTAGTGGTCCTAGTTCTCTCATCAAGTATTAAAACGTTAGCCCAATTTACAAATAGCTTTTGCTTTGCAGTTATCCAGATCAGATGGACTCCTATCCAAAATCACATGGAAATGGAGTGTCCCTTGAAATTTTTCAAATATTCTTCAACCACTGTGAAAACCAAATAATTTCCTACTACTTTCAAAATATTTTTGAAAATATCAGTATTTTTGGAAATACAAATCCCTGTATCACCCAACAAATATACCAGTTAGTGAGACAAAGGGCATGGTCTAGTTTATAGCCAAACCAAACACTCATCTCATTTTCCCTTCACTTCATTATATTCCACCTCAACAGGAGCACAGCTCCCCAGTCTTAACTCATTATGAACCCAAACCAATAAAAACAATATGAAAAATAAAACAAGTATTTCTTGGAGGAGGCAAGATCTATCTATAATGATTCTATAATCACACAGCTACAGAGGAAGAGGAAAACACAAGACAGTAAACCACTGCAAGCATACAAATAGAAATTGCACTGGCAAAGATTTTCTATGAAAAGTCTGCTTACCTTTCAAACTGGGAAATTCATATCAGTGAAACTGAAATGTCGTCTTGTGTGTATTTGTTGACTAGTAAGTTTTCCTACACATCTCAGTAACTTAATTCTGTTAGACTATAAAACGAGTCTAAACCCCAGGTCAGAGCAATAAAGATCACCTGCTACTAGAACAAACAAGTGTTTTTATTCAATGAGCCCAGGAAGACCCATAACTAGATCAGCTAGTGATGTGGACAATTCCCAGAGTAGCACCCATGTTAACCCAGAGTTGAAAAAAAAGGTTCTTCAAAGTGTAACTGTGCTAGCACCTTGCTATTGCTACAGTTGCAAATGCACTATTAACAGTTAAGCTTATAAATGTATTAATTTATTCAGTCACAATATCAACCATGGCTGATTGAGTGATGGCCATTATTTCAGTTGGACCCAGCTAATAATTCAATTCTGTTGAGGTGCTGTATGATCACTCCCCTTAACAGCTTGTGCCCTGGGCAGCCACCTTCCTTGCCATGGTATAGCTACAGCACTAAGCCCAGGAGGTTCTGAAAAAAAGAATAAGTACATTAACTTGCAAAAGTTAACTTCCCTCTGTTGCCCTTGTTTTTCTTTATAGCAAGTTGTGTAACCCTACTACCAGTATAAAGTTCTTCTGTCAGCAATTTCTAAGTACATCAAATTCCTTCAAGTTACCACAGCCCTTTAACAACCCTATAGCAAAACATTACTTAATAAATGCGATTTAACAAGCAAGTCAATGAAAACAGGAAATGGGAACGACTACAAAAAAGATTAAAAAATTACTGCCAACAATAAGGATATTAAAGTGAACTTTATTGATAAAAATAAAATCACAAAATTGAGGAATCAACAAGGAATATAGAAAATATTTCCAAACTTATAACTGCATATGAAGGTTAATAACAACACACAATAATGACACCAAGTTAGACAATCATTCTGCAAAAATACTAATTAGTAACTCACAGCATCCCAGCTGTATAACTCTCAGTGACACACAAATAAAACACCTAGTCCTTATTCAAAAAGTTATAAACTGAAGCTATAGGTTAGTAGAAGAATTAGCCAAAGGTTCCCAACAGAGATTGTCATAACCCATAAGGGTAGAGAGGTAGTGGGTCTTGTTTGCCAACAGAGCATCTTATCTTTTCAGTGGGAATTAATTTCTTAGAAGCATTACAATTCATACCTATATGAGCATGGACAACAGCTGAGAGTTGGAACACCCACCCCCCCAAAAAAAAAAAAAAAAATTCTCCTATCTCTTTAGGAGAAGGGCCATTGTCCATAAGAAAGACATGTTTAGACAGGGAGAGTGAGAGTTGAAAACAGCTATTTACAATAGTATTAATCATGTTCCAAATATATAATTTGTCCATCCCCAAATCTTGTGGAGAGCATTGCCTGCTTCTGAGCATTTCACATCGCAGACTGGATTGGTATTCACATACCTTACTTAGCATATTTTTGCAATATGCGTCATACCAAAATTAGACTTTTTCACCTGCATAAGGCTTGTGTCTTGCTTTGTGTAGGCCCATAACTGCAATATACATCTGTTAATTAGAGTTCTGACAAAAACATTCATGCAGTTTGCTCAAGTTGTTCACTTATTTTATGTATAGTTGAGGTAATCAATAGATTATAAATATGAGATCATTATAGCAATGCTTTGAGGTACACCAATGTAGGATCTTCTTTCTTTGACCTGCCCCAGGGGAAAAATAGATCTCATATAAGAATATCAGAAAGTTAAATCCTTCCAAAAGGAGGATCATGGAAGCCCCCAGGGCTCCTGCAGTTAAGAGCAGGTTATGAATTCCTGAGCACCTTCCTTAAACTGAGCCAAATCCCCTAACCAAAGTATTCCTGCTGAAGCCTATTCTTCCCTTAAAAAGAGTATGACATCTATTTTCAGCTGCGGGCAACCCGATAAAGGTGCAGAAACCCCCCAGACGTATTTATAAGGGAGCACGTTATATAACTTCTTCAGGCTAAAAAAGGCAGTGTAAATACAATGCATTGCTTCAAATCACTAGAATGTCTAAGTGGATATACTCAATAGTCATCCTTCAAGCTGGGCCTAAATAGGTAGTGGTCCTTGATACTCAAGTAGAGCTGTCTGTCACTTATTACAGGGGGTAAATACTGAAAACTATAGTTCTTGTGGTACAGTGTTTGATTCTCTCCGCTCACATTTACTTTCTGTGCTACTCTGAGCATGTCACTTAACCTGTCAGTGCTTGGGGACTTCTGAGAATTTGGACTAGGCTCCTTAATGGTCCTCTGGACTGCAAACCTAGTAACTGTTTATCAACTGCAGCTACATACTTAGTCCACTCCAGCACCCTTAAAACTAAGTACCAAGTTGGGAAACTTTCTACAAATTTTTTATGTTGCTTCCTTTTACCATCCCAGATCAAAAGAGATTTAAGCCTAGCAGTTTTAAGGAGGCCTTGCTTATTCCATGTGACTGGGATATGCCTAAATAAGCATAACAACAAGAGAGATATTAGAAGTGTAACTGGTTCAACTAACACCTGGGGTAATACTATGAACCAGCACCCCATCCAATCACCCCCTCAACTCTTCAAGTCAAGAGAGAAAAACACACTTCATTGTAATAAGCCAATCACTACATTGTATGATCAGCTAATTACAATTAGATCTATGCCCCCCTCCACCCCAGCTCTTCCACTGAAGAGCCAAAAAAAAAATCCTTCTACTGGGAGACACATGACATGTCCTGCCTCCCTCCTGTCCCAAGTATTCAGGTCCCATTTCTGTAATCTGCCACAGACCCACTATGAACATATTTATTAAGTTACAGTTTTTACCCTGCTTGCACAGAGTAGTATGGTGCTCATGCATTAGTTTAATATATATATTATTTTTAAACTGTAGCAAACAGCTTGTAGCAATCAGTTCCTACAGTTATAAAAAAAAAATGGTGGCACCCTGTGTGGCAGCTGCGGCTTAAAATCCCTATAGAAAAGTGTACTATCTGTTTTGCTTTTCATTGGATACATCAGAAAAATCAGTTTCAGAAGCAGGAAATGAAGGTATGATATGCTACAATGCTGAGAATCTACTTGAAATTTGATCTCAAATTTTGCCGTGCTGTATGTATGATGAGCTACTAACAGTGTGGCCTGTAAGCCTAATGTACTCCAGGAACTACTACAGCTAGGCATTTTGCTAAAACATGGCCAAAAATGCACAGATCTGGCTAAGCGTACATTCATTGCCCCTGGCAGATGCGTAAAAAGGAAAAGAAGTGAAAGACCAAGAAAAAGAGGCAGCAGAGTAAGAATTACAGCCAGACTGAAAGTTAATCCACACAAGCCTGCATTTTCTTCCTTACTGCTGGATAATATACGCTCTCTAGAGTGTAAGATGGATTACTTAAGGCTGGAACTTTCTACACATACTAAGGTGAGAAACAGTTCTTTATTTGTGTTCACTGAAACTTGGCTTAACCTTTAACATAAATGACAGCACAGTAAATGTAGAGGGAATGACATTATTTGGTGCTGACAGAATTCATTCTCTCTGTGGAAAATCTTGTGGAGGGGGGGTGTATGTATATACATGAACAACATAACTGCAAGGTGGTTGTATCACACTGCTTAGAGAACACTGGATTTTTGTCTCTAAAATGCAAGCCCTATTACTTGCCTCGAGAGTTTAATGGAGTGAGCAGAACAGCTATTTATATTCCACATAGTGCAAACACCAATGTAGCACTTGTCACTCTATACCAATCTATAAGTGACCTCCACAGCAGTAACCCAGAGTTTGCCCATGTAATTGCAGGTGACTTTAACCAAGTCAACCTGAAATTGGTACTTCCTCACTACCATCAGTATGTGAACTTTGCAATCAGAGGGGAGAATATACTAGATAAGATTTTCACCAACATAAAACTGGCATATAAGGCAGGACCTAATCCACACCTGGGCAACTCAGATCATCTTGCCGTCATGTTGTTTCCTGCATGCAAACTACTGCTAAATTCAGGAAAACCATCAAGGAAGAAAATAAGGTTATGGCCTGAGGGTGCAGTCACAGCACTGCAAGACTGCTTCAAGAGTATGGACTGGTCGATGTTCAGGGAGGCAGCCACAATGAATCACCAAACAGACCTGGAAGACTATTCAGAATCTGTATATGTCCTACAATCTCAAAAAGTGTGGATGATGTGACAAATAGTAAAGACATCACCATACATGCAAACCAAAAACCATGGTTGTCTAGTAAAGTGTATGAGCTTATAAAGGCCCATAATTCAGCATTCAGATCTAAAGACAAGGATGCTCTAAGGGTGGCCAGAACAAACCTAAACAAAGGCATAAAAGAGGCAAAGAAAGCCTACAGAAGAAAAATTCATGGTCACTTTAATGACCAAAGGGTCTCTAGACATCCAAGAAAAGGCATACAAGCCATAACTGACTACAAACCTGTATCCGTCCTGTGTGATAACAGTACAGAATTCTTAAATGAACTAAACAAGTTTGATGCAGACAACAAAACTGTGACAAATAAACTACCTGTCAGTCAGGATGAGGAAGTGCTATGCATCAGCACAGGTGATGCACTAAAAACTTTGAAACGAGTTAACCCAAGGAAAGCAGCTGGTCTGGATAACATTATGGGCAGGGTTTTCAGGGACTGTGCTACACAGCTAGCATTGGTACTCACAGACATTTTCAATACATCACTGAGATTAGCCATCCTACCGAGATGCTTTAAGAACATAACTATCATTCCCTTGCCGAGGAAACCACAACCAGTAAGTCTGAATGATTATCGCCCAGTTGCTCTAACATTGACAGTAATGAAGTGCTTCAAGAGGCTGATCAAGGACCACACCTCAGCATGTATACCTGCAACATTAGATACATTGCAGTTTGCCTACAAGTCATGTAACCTTGACTCACTGGACACTAAGGACTGTTATGTCAGGATGTTATTCATCGACTTAAATTCCACCTTTAATACTGTCATCCCCCAGAACTTAATGATAAAACTAATCCAACTGGGGATCAATACCCCCTTGTGCAATTGGATACTAGACTTTCTCACAGACAGACCCCAAAAGGTATGTGTGGGAAATAATAGCTCTAAAAGCATAACTCTGAACATGGGTGTACCACAGGGCTATGCCCTGAGTCCTATACTATTCACCTTGCTTACAAATGACTGTGTAGCCAGACATGATTCCAGTAGAATTATCAAGTTCACAGATGACACCACAGTCATAGGTCTTGTCAGGAACAGCATGGAAACAGTATATAGGAGTGAAGTGGGACATTTGCTAGGCTGGTGTGACAGCAACAATCTGCCATTGAATGTCAGCAAGGCCAAGGAAATTATTGTGGATTTTAGGAGGTCTCAGGCAGTACATCAAACTTTGGAAATCAAGGGAGTAGCAGTAGAAGGAGTCAAGAGCACTAATTTTCTGGGTAAACACATATCAGAGGACCTGTCTTGGTTGGCGCACACCAACCACACTGTCGAAAAAGCACAGAAACATTTACACTTCCTACGGAAACTGAGGAAAGCAATCCTGTCACAGAGAGTGGTAACAGCAGCAGAAAGAATAATTGACTCTCCACTGGCATCCTTGGATGACTTACATGAATCTCGATGTATTGGAAGAGTTAGAAAGATAATAAATGCCTAAATATACTCACCCTGCTTGTAGTATGTTCTCCCACCTTTCCTCAAGTAGACATTATTGCAGCATGCACTGTAAGCCTTCCAGGCTCAATAGAAACATTTTCACCTTATCCATCAGATTGCTGAACTCAACAACAGGCATGCCAGAAGCCATTCTACTCTTTCAACCAATTAACTGAATACTCTCTTGACTAATCCACTAAATGACATACTCTCATGTCCATTTATTCTAAGATCACTTCTACTAGTAGCATATCTTTTTGCAATATGCAAATCTTCATCTGTTCTGAAACCTGAATGTGCAATACTCTATGCAGTGTTTTTGCTTCAATATATCATTGCGATTAGCCATCTATTTCAAGATGCCAGAATTATTTCAAGATGCCAGACCCCATGTGGTCAGACTCAGGCATATTAACATGAAATTTCTAGTCCATGCAATATCTACTTGTGCAATACCCTAAATGGCACATTTTTATGCATGTAATGTCTTTAAGTGTCTGCCCTACTATTACTAAATAGTAACTGTATGTATGTATGTTTCTTGCACTGGGAACGAAGGAACATAATTTTGTTTAGTTGCACTATGTGTAGATCTAAATGACAATAAAGTTTACTTTGACTTTAACGACAGTTTATACCTTGCCTGCACAGAGCGCTACAACACACATGGTTTAAAGAAAAAAAATATTTTTAAACTGTAGCAGACTGCTTGCTACAAATGTAGGAAACAGTTGCTACAGTTTATATCTTGCCTTCAGGGAGTGCTATGGTGCTCATGGTTTAAAGAAAACAATTCTTTATAAACTGTAGAAAATTGCTTGCTACAATGTAGAAAACAGTTGCTACAGTTTATGCCCTTTTGCATGGAGCACTACAGTGCTAAGGTCTTACTTTAAAAAAATATATATTTTTTTTACTTTTAAACTGCACCATTCTGATCGTTCTAGACCACACACAGAGTGTTGCAGTGCACAAGATTGACCTCAAATGTAACACAGGAATAGTAATGTAGACCAACTCAGGAACACTTCTTAATCTTTTCACTTGGTCTGTGGCTGTGGTCCTTGTGTTGGGCTGAAGTGTTCCTGACCTCAAATGTATTACTGGCTTTTAATGACTGGTATTGCAGTAAAGAGAGATCAGGATCAGCTGATTATGCCCTCCCAAAACTTTGTGCCTGGTGCAGTTGACCCTCTTGCCCCACCTTACTTAGGCTACTGGGACATCTACACATTTTAACTAAAGTGATACAAACTAATAGTGGAAAAAGTGAGACAACTCCAGCTATTAAAACATATAAAACTCTTCTCCCAAATTTGATTTGGTTAGCAATAACAATCTGTGTAACATCAAATGAAAGAAGCAGCTTCAGATACTGAGGTAGTTTCAAGGCCCAAGTAAAAGGAAGGATAATACCCATTTCTTTAAAGGACAACAACAGGATTCTACTATTAAATGCTTAACTTCTCTATCCTTTTTCTCATTATTTACTGTCCCTCTTATGAATAAACAACAATACAACATTTAAAATATTTTAAATTGACTGTTTCACTCCACCAGAATAGTACCTTAATATACTGTGGTGGTTATACTTTCAAAAAACTTTTATCCCACCCTGGAAAATCTTGCTACCATCTCCAATTCATTGATGTCATCAAGGCTAAGGAATACGTGTAGTTTTCTGGCCAGTTCTCTTCCCAAACTGACATCACCATGACCATCCTAAAAACCCACCCATGTTGTGATGTCACAGCTCCCTGGTCCTTCCCCTCCCCATACAGAAAGTAAAGGCTAGAACAAGGAAATAGTATATGAGTCGTTTCCTGCTGTGAGCTGTCAATCACAGCAGATAGCTCAAATTACCCTTAGCACTTTGAGAGCTAGGGACGTTAGGTGTGAAGGGGGATGGTAGATGAGTCAAAGTAGTACAATCCAGGCTTCACAAAAGTCTGCAATTTAGCCATTCTAATAAAAAGCAGCAATAAAAAGCACTTTGAAAGTCTGTTCTGTATTCATTGAAGAGCATGAAATGTTACTTAAAACTAACTGATTGAAAGACAGAAGTGTATGCACGTAAAATCAATGCAGTGACAGGAACTTTAGGAAGAAAGATGCCTGCGTGATATAATTTTTTACAGACAAGCACTGCATTGTGGGATACCTAGAGGCAGAGTAAACAATCAGAATTATTTCAAGATGCCAGACCCCATGTGGTCAGACTCAGAAATTATGTATAAAAATATTAAAAACCTGTAAATGGTCACAGAGTGGTGGTAAAATGTAGGAAACACCAAACCATGATGGAATAAACATGTTTTTGAGTCTGTGGGTGCAGTTCTCCTTTAAGATCAACTTCTGGCTGTTTAATTGTGAAAACATCACATTTCTGATAGTTCTATGCTCTGTTATCCTGGGGATATCATCTACAGGATCCTGGAAAAGTATAATGCAGTCATCAGCAAACAACAAAGCCTTGGTTTCTATCCCAAATATTTCCCATCCTTTTATATATGGAGTATTGTTAAGGACTCTGGTCGTAGGTTTGATAGACAAGACTAAAAGAACAGAAAACATGGGAAAGCCCTAATAGGTACTTGTCTCCAAGGGAAAGGGATCTGAGACAGTTCTATTAGCCAGAAATTGATTTTAAGGAAATGTATAAACAGCCTGGACTGCATCAACTATGTCAGTGGAAAATTGCATACCTGTAGAACTTTCCAGAGATAATTCCAGCTAATGGTGTCAAAAGCTTTTCTAAAAGTCCAAAATTGTAGTGGTGGTCAGGTCTTTAGTTTTCCTTAGACCTTGCACATAAACAAGTAATTCCTAACCAAATCTAAACCCAATCTACCTTCAATAAACTGAACTTGTGTAGGTAAAATAAGAAAAGGATGAAGACTATTAAATTGTTCTGCAAAATATTCCAGCATAGATTTTCACATCCACATTTAACAATGATATTGGCCAATAAATCTTTATTTTAAATAGTAAGTAATAGAAAAAAGAATAAATGCACTAAAAATAGTGCCCAAGCTGACTACTTCACAATTTGAAAAAAATCTAATATTTATACAGTCAGACATTCTTTATGATTATCTTCTCAACTAAAGTATCACTCAGTCTAAGAGACAACACATTCATCATGCTGTAGAGAAATCTCACCTCTTATGCACACTAACCAATCACTGCACTAGGGTCATGGAACTTCAAAACTCCACCTGAGAGAGAAATCCAGTGATTAACGGATAACCCAGACCCTATAGGTTCATTGTAAAATCATGATAGTGACTAACGCAACTGCGCAAAATCTGTTATTCTAGCAACTTTTCAAGTTTATGGGAACAATATTTAAATTCTGTCCCTATTTTTTGGGCCTTTATTTCTGGCTTTGTCCATATTTCTTGCACTGAGCGGTTGAGGGGTGTGATGACTTGCATGAATGCTTTTAAATCACCCTTTCTGGATAGGTGGGTTTTCAACCTCTTCCACTTGGTAACTGTCTTTTCAACTAATAACATTAACTCATTAACCTGGCTCTGTGCCATAGATGAAATAAGCAAAAAGACTTAACATTAATTAGCAGCTCATGTACCAGACGAGCTTATGGGTTGGGAGTACGGGCTGGTATCAGCTTGTCCACACTGAAAGGATGGAGCCAGCCCACCCCACTACACTGTCAGCACCTGGTAGAGAAAAAGAGCATGACATGCAGTCTGTGGGCCAGGGGATTTGCAGTTGGTCCTTCCAAGTTATGTTGCATTGTAGCCTTCATGGGGCATGTGCAGGAAGGAGCACACCCACAGAGCAAGGTGTACCAGGTCTTCAAGTATGTCAATATGTTTGCCAGCCACTGGAGAGAGAGATTAAGGCTGTAGCAGCAAAAAATGGTTTCCCGGATATGTTCATTTACAGTTGGCTCTCACACCACTGATGAATGAATTAGCCAATCACTCTTAGGAGGCATATGGTTGGCAAGCATGGGGGATAATAAAAATACTCATTTACACATGACAGCAATGACATTTCATACTTGCTGATGCTTAAAGAGTTCCATGCTATTTTACTGAAAATGCATGTAGGAAACCTGCTTTTAATCAAATCTAAACATCCTGAAAATGATAAGTTACAAAGAAACTATGGACAAAAAGTTGCTTAGCACTCGGTCCTCTTCACAATATTGACAGTCATTTGCCATCAGGACAATAAGCTAATTTTATTCTAAGCAATAACCCATACAAAATAAATTCCTGCTACTAAAATAAAAAAAACTGTTAGTGTCTATATAAACATAGCAGGTAGGATCCATTATATCACCATATTGTTTTGTTCTTGTAGATGTGGCCTTCAATTGGATGCAAACAAATTCTGTGATGCCATCCCCGTTTTGAAACATCAAAATATAATATTTATGTATACTTTAATACTTTATTAAACCAACAACAATAAGTAACTACAACGTTGTATAGTTTACAAAACAAATAATATTGAGATTTTTCCAAAATTGTGTAAGCTTTTATTTCATATGAGAAAGTACAATATAATTCACTTTAGCACAAGTTATCAAAATAAATAAATACATATGGTCTATATTCATAATTTTACAGTATTTCACTTACTCACCAACTCTTTGGATTATGGGGCATTCATTAACTGTGACCTAGCTAGGCCTGTGGCATGCTCTTTAACATGCTTTTAAATGGGCACTATTTTAATCCAAATATAGTTAGAATTCATAATTTTTTTGACATTAGGGAAACAAATGCAGATAGTCCATGCTGGAAGGTAAATGTGTTTATTTTGTTCATCCAGTCATCCAGTCAAAATAGTATTATTCAGGCCACTCAGTTGTGTACCAGATTATTAAATTATGCAAACATGCCTTAATTAATCTATTATTAAAATGTAAATATCTCTGCAGCTGCACAATTAGCAGATACATCATTTGCTATTGTATAAGCATAAATCCCATACCTTTCACGATCATATAGCATGTATTAATTTCAAGTTATTGCAAATATGAGCACAGAACATATGTTTAGAACTGGCCAGAACATCGTAGTCTCTTTCGTGTATATGCCTTATAAATTATATGAACTTCATTAGTTATGTAATGACAGATGTGCAGACCAATACTTCTGAGTAAACAGTTTAATCAAGCTATAGTGCTAATTAATAATTCTGTATTTGCAAAGCAAATGCAAAAATCTTATTTTGGCTGTGTTCCAGGCAGATAGCTTTGATCTAATTATGCACACAGCTAAAAATATATGTCACGATATATTGCAATATCCATATTTTCATGATTACTGGTCCACCTAAATGGAAATATTGTGGTTGTTGAAGCGTGTCACCAGGCAGCAATTCAAACTTTACCTGCCCCTATGTAAGTATAATTTTAATATTCTCTGGTACTCAGTAATGCATATTTTTTTCAGGATTTCAGGTTAATTACTACCTTATATTACAAAAAGTACTAATGATGTAGCACCTCTTCATAACTATTTAAAATGTCATAATAGTTTTTATTCCTCTTAGTTATGCCTGTATGAACACTCCATACTGCAAAATATGTGCTGAAGGGGTCTGTTATTAGAAATGACTGCAAACATTGAGTAGTAAAGAGGCTATGCATATGAAGACTGGATATAACGAGGAAAAAAGGGTAGAAGAAATCTAAATAGAGATAATTAACAAATCAAAGTTCTGGAAATCTACCAAGACACATGAACTGAGTAAAAACAAAGGATGAATAAAAGAAAAGGATGAAAAAGGGACAAGAAGGATCTGACTGCAGACCAGAATGTGCTACAATGAAGAGCAGACGTACAGAAATTGAAAAATAAACAGAAAAAGGAGGACTAGTGCTCACATGCTGCAAGGGATAGGCAGGTGGATGGGAATGGGTGGTTTGTGGCTCCCTCATAATGGATAGAGACCCTGGATTTCGTGCTTACCTCTAAGGACTTAATATGGAGACCAGTGAGCATTTCACAGCAAAAAAAACAGGCTAACATTCACTCAGTAATGGGATGGGGAGGGGGAGTATGAGTTTTGTGAGTCATGCAGAGTAGTGAATATGCTGATGTGATATATATATTCTACCCATGTGAAGCTTCCTCTTTTATTCACATCAAAGATCCCTGCCCCTAGCTGCATTCATTATACATGACTCTCAAGCCTGGCACTTCTTAAAGGAATGATGGTGATCACAGCATATCAAACATCTTTAAGGCCATTCTTTATCTGGAAAGGTCCCATCTCTGTCTAGTCTTAATCAGGATTTTGCTGTAATCCCTCCCCTTTTAGGGAGTCAGGAAAAATGGAAGAAATGGGCTAATGAGGGCTAGATCAGTAGGGCAGAAAGGTCATTAGGGCAAAAATGGAAGGCTACAGAAACAAAAACACATGAACAAATGAGCAACAACAAAATCAAAACAAAAGAATGATTGGCAACCTGTTATCACTGATATTTGCTGTGTGTGTATGTGTGTGTGTGTGTGTGTGTGTGTGTGTGTGTGTGTGTGTGTGTGTGTGTGTGTGTGTGTGTGTGTCTATGTGTGTGTATGCACATACATATATACATATACACACACACACGCATATATATATATATATATATATATATATATATATATCTATATATATATATATATATATATATATATATATATATACATATTTTGTTTGTGCCCCTGTACCCCCCCACTAATTAACTATACCATCTCTGAAACTGCACTACAGTGAGGAAAATGGTAAATATACTGTCCCGCACTGTGTGCTGATCTCCATTCAAACGGTTCAAATCTGAACCTGAAGTAAAAACCTTTATAGTCTATAAATATTTTGCATCATCTATTCTGCCAAAGAAATTCAAAACATAAACCATATTGCAAAATATTGTGAACATTGTATGTCCCTTCCAGGAAATAAATGCATCCCGACCAGTTTAGTAAATATAATAATTACAGATTTAATTAAAATTTAGTAAAGAGAAATTCCTTCTAATAACATTTCTGGGTTAGAAAAGAGTTCCTGATGCCACAGTGGTTAAACCAATTCGTAAACAGCAAAATACATGCTGTATTTATCTAGCTGGGGGTCTATATTATATATTCGAAGTTTCAAAACTTCGAACCTCATATGTTCAACAATATATGAGCAAGGTTTGAAACTTCAAAAATAAAAAAAAAAAATTAAAAAAACTTATCTGAACACTGTGAGCAGGGGGGCAAGCCCCCCTGCACCCCCACACCCTCCTACCTAAATATACCAAGTCCGAGATTGCGGTTCTGTGCAGAAAAGGGGAAATTTTCCATTCTGTGCCATACAGAGCCATTGCTTTTAACCTTCGGACTTTTCAAAGTTTGATCATATGGTGTTGACCATATGATATTCAAACTTTGACAAGTTCAAATAATGAATAGGGACCCCTAGCTGGTGCTTAATGTCATCCATCGGATTCAAAATTCATTAAAACATATATTTTGCAATATAGTTTTTGCTCTGAATTTGTTTGAGGTACTAGACTATGTATAATATTTAAAGCCAATAAGTATTTATAAAAGGTGCATACTTTCTAATGAGTTTTTTCTATATCCACACAAATTTGAGTGTTTATATACTGAGAGGCACTTGTGACATTACATAACTATATATATGTATGAGAAAAGTCACATTTCGGGTGGTGTTATTTCACAGTGTCATTTAACAGCAGGAAATATACATTTCTAGTGAATTTTGAATTTGCTGGATGACATTAACACCAGCTCTATAAATACAGTAAATATTTTGTTGTTTATATATTGGCTTAACCATTGTGACATCAGTAGCCCTTTTATATCCCAAAAATGTTATAACAAGGTATTTCTCTTTACTAAATTTTAATTTAATCTATAGTTATTACATTTAATGAACTGGCTAAGCTGAGTTTATATCCTGGAAGGGACATGCAGTGCTCATAATAGTGTGGCATATTGATTGTGTTTTGAACTTGCTTGGCACAATATATGACGCAAAATGTTTATAGTCTATAAATGTGTTTCAGATCTGCTAAAAAAGGCTTTTGTAGCTGAAAACAGCTTGGATCTTGCCTAACTTGTTGCTGTTTTCACTAAAAATAAAATATCGGAAAGTAAATATTTAGTCAAGGGTGCTAGAAGTGCTTTTATGTATGCTGAATATTATTTGGTCTGTGCTCCCCACTATTTCCTGCACCATTTTGAGTTGGGATTTATATGTGTGTGTGTGTGTGTGTGTGTGTGTGTGTGTGTGTGTGTGTGTGTGTGTGTGTGTGTATATATATATATATATATATATATATATATATATATATATATATATATATATATATATATACTATTTATGTCACAAACAAATAAATCCAGCACTCACAATTTTTGCTATTTTCATGATGTAAACAGGCCCCATAGAATGCTATCCACAGCAAAGAAATAATAAGTGAAACTCAGATAATCCCAAATAGTGGCTTTTATTCCATAACAAACTCAGCAGGCTGTAACAAACACTGCAGGCCTGATAATCTGGCTGTGACAAATTGCAAGAGTCCAAGATGATAGTTTGACTGTAATAAGCTCTACAACTCAGCAGGCTGTAACAAATTCAGCAGGCCTGGCAGTCTGGCTGCAACAAGCTCTGTAATCCAAAATAATGTTCTGGCAGTAAAAAATTCTACAATTCAAAATGGTAGCCTGGCTGTAACAAACTCTGCAAACTGGTTTTGCCTATCATCTTATGATCCTAGGTGTCCCTCAAGGCTCTATCGTAGGCCTACTACTATGTTCATTATTTACAATTAACCTTCACATGGCAACCTCACAGGCCTGTCTCATCCAATATGCAGACAACTCAGCAGTGATATGTACTGCTCCCTCACTTCAAGATCTTCATAATCTAATACAAGAATCCTTTCTAGGAGTTGAGCCCTGGCTCACAAATGCTCAACTAACATTAAACCCCCAAGAAAAACAAACTTAACATCTTTTCCATCCCACTAAATCAGCACCACACAAGAATACTTTCAACATTTTATCTTAAATAACACCATAATATTCCTATCACCTCACAGCAAATGAGTGAAAATTGAGTGCAAACTAAAATTTGATATTCACATTTCCCACACTGCAAAGAAAGTACATAAAAAAACTTGGAACACTGTATACGAACCAACACTACTTTACTAAACATATTAAGACTGTCATTGCCCAAACTCAATCTCCACATTACTGTAAGCAGCTCCCATACTTACAAATCTAAAAAAAATCTGAGCTAGCAAAACTTGAATCCTGTTATAACAAAATTGCCAGATATGCTACAAGCATACCTGCTAGAACACACCATTGTATAGCACTCAAGCAACTCAACTGGCTACAGCTCCCCCAACTCCTTCATCATATCCAGTTAAGCATGGTCCATAAAATCCTCCATGAACCTGGGAAAACACCTGCCCTGCAAATATTAGTTCAACCATATGCCCCTAACAGAACCTTATGATGCTCCACTAATAAACACCACATAAAAATCAATACATCCAAAAATCAAGCAGGAGATTCCCTCTTCTCAAATTGTAAAGGAAAATCTGGAATGAGCTACCAGAAAACATCACAACCACTGCATCACTAGCCCAGTGGAAAACAACACTAAAAACTCACTTATTCAACAAATGGTTGTGTCCTTGTTCTACTCCTGACTAACATCTCTCTCTGACCTTGCTAATGCCATGCTTCATTTACAAATTACAACTGCCTTTGTGTGTTCTATAGGAAATCCTGACTACATCACCTCCCTTTGTCTGTTCTAACTACACAATGCCTCAATGCATGCTAACATTTCTCTTCACTATTACACTGTTGATATGAGGAAATATTGGAGTTCTTATTGCAATCTACTTGAAAATATTTGTAATTGTAGAGTGTCACTTGGTTTCTCTATTTATTTACACAAGATTGTATAATGATGTGATACCTTTATATTTATCTGTTTAATTTTGTGATTACCTAGCAATCGTTTAAACCTATCGTGTATTATCTGACCTAGTCTAAGCTAGTATTTTACTTCTTGTACTACATTTACTATTGTACTAGTTACTGTTGTATGTTATGTGGAGCTTTTCTTCCCGGGCCTACACTGAAAAAGGACATGTGTCCAATCGGACTTTCACAATAAAAAATAACTAACTAAATAAATAAAATATATATTCCAGGCAAATTCTGCACTCCATACATAAGTATAATGCATGCTCATGAAGTAAATATGCCTGCGGGTCTCAAAGCAAGAATCAAAATTACTCATGAGAAGTGTATCGGACTAGAACTAATGATGCCTTGAGAAGTGAGTACAAGTAACATCCAGTTAAGCAAGTTTTATTGAAGTAACATGTTAAAAAAGATGTCTTTAATACAAGTACTTTAATATTGTTATACATTGTAATGTATTCATTTGGTGTGTAGATCAAAGGAAAAAGGTTGTTGGGCCACTTTAAATGCTATTAGAAGGGGTGGCTGTGTACCAGTCCATTGATGGGTGTTATTTATTTAAATTCACTTGTTTGATTTTTATCCATTTCTATCTGATGAATTCTGCAGAGGCAGATAAAAGTGCTTATATTATGATTTTTTTAATGTTTGCTTTTAATACAAATTTGGATTTGAGACAAGCTGTTGGCGTGGAGGTGCTTTACCTTACTTTTGGATGGGTTGGTTTGTTCCAGAGTTTTTGTAGTCTGCAGAGTGTTTGGCTTTGTCTGTAATGGTGGAAAGCAGTGGAAATTGCTCACAGGACTTATTTTTAACAAGAAATAGTAATGCTGATGACATTTGAGTTTCTGTGGGGAACTTAACATTGCTTGTTGAACAATTAATGAAAAGAGTAGATTTATTAACAGCAAACAGTTGTGGCACACACCTGGGAACCAGCAGGAGTGGTGAGAGATCTGGAGAAGACAGTATCAGCGTGAATATGTTTGAAAATGCTGAAATGAATTGGGAGCAACATCTGAACTACTCAAACTACCAACAAACCAACAAAGGTAATGGTTTTATTATTACTAAAGGAGTAAATGAATGTGAAAATATTGACAGGACTAATAAGATGCTTAATGTAAACCAACAGGCAGCAATGGACATTCCAGTATTGGGTAATTGGCTGAATTGAGGTTAAATTGACTGATGCTGAATAACAGCTATTGAAATACAAAAAAATTACAGCTTGAAAATGAATATTTTTAGCGGTGTGTTGGTGCTAGAATAGTTCCTAAAGGATTGAGAAGTTGGAAATTCCCTACAGGACTAGTAGAGAATTCCCCATTACATCTGGAACTATTACAAATGGTTGATAGACATGGTTGTGAACTTTTAGAACTGTTAATAAAATACAATATGAAAGAAATTAATAGACTGGGATCTGAACTAACAAGACTGGAAAAAATTATTGTGGAAGATGCAAATTGCCAGCCATTTAAATATGAACATGGGTGGATATGCAGAAGTATAGAGGCACATTTAAATATGCTGCAGGAGGGTAAGGTGAGAAAGTTAAATAGAGACACTAATGATTACGACAATGGGGTTGCATACCCTAAGTCCCCTAAGATCCCAAGGTATGGAGCCAAGACATCAGCTAAGGAATTGGGATGTGAGTGATCAAAATATATGTAATGAAGTGGTGGTTGGTGTAACTGGAAGAGGTGAACCAAATGATGAGAGGAAGGAATTCCCCCCATTGCCACCACAACAGTCTGAACATCCTATCACCCCCTACCAAGGCATTCACAGAGAATATGTAATAGACAATTAAATATGAACCAAGGGGGATTTTTGCCTGATGAGCAGCACCAAAATTTTCAGATTCCACAGGGGCCATACCAGAACATGTCATCATATGGGACCAGGCCCACAACCATGTACCAGAAGAGAGGGGGATATCGAGCATGGAGGAAATGAGTACTATATATAATATAAATGAATTAGATAGACAATCTAGGAGGGAGGGGGTATGGTTGTAACTCATAATGAACAAAGAGATTTTCATGTATATAATTATTCAATGCTGAATGTGGATGTAAGAGTGGCAAACACCTTAGCAAGAGGTATGACTTATCTGCCGAATAGGGGCCCAAACTTAGCAAATCTGTACTTGGATTTAAAATTATTTTTAAGGAAAGTTAATTTTAATATCATGTTTGAAAATAATACTAATACCATAAAGGAATACTATATTTCTAGTTCATTTAACCCACCATTACAACTGTTGTTGCAACATTTGAGAGAATCTGTCAAATAGATATGAAACAAGAGTATATTCCACGTAATAAGAAGAGGAATAAAAACAATAGGAGGGCATATGGATCAGTGAATTGGGGTGATGATGAGAGGGAGGTAATGAGTTTTCTAAAAAGAAGTGAGGTATGCATAATTAAACCGGATAAATGGGGTATGGTAGTGATAATGGACAATGATGATTATACGAAAAGAATGGAGAGCATTTTGATGAAGGATACCTATGAATTAGCATCATTAAATGATGTCAGTGGGGCATACTGTAGAATAAATATACAGTTGAATGATTTAGTTATAGAACAATGTGTGAGTATTGAGATTTTTAACTACCTTAATGTAACCCACCCGGTAACACCAAGAATGTTTGGTGTACCTAAAATCCATAAATCACTCGAAAATCCACCACCACGGCAGATAGTCGATTGTAGGAGTTCAGTTACAAATGCAATAGCTAAATTTTTAGACTCTAAGCTGAAAGGGTATATGAAAGAGGAAGGAAGAATTTGTAAAGACTGCTGGGATTTTTTGACGAAGATCCAAGGAGTGTGTTTAAGCCGCAGGATTTGTTAGTTACTATAGATGTTAAAGATTTATACATTGTAATACCCCAGCATTTAGGGATGGAATGGACTTGTGAATTTTTATTATGGAAAGGAGTCCCACAAAATGAGATAAATTTAATAGAAGAATGATTAGAAATAGTTTTGCAAAACAATTATTTAATGGTTGGGAGAAAGTATTATCTTTAGAAAAAAGGAGTAGCCATGGGATCGCCATGTGATGATGCAGTTGGAAATATGGTGATGACATATTGGGAAAAAGAATATCTAGAACCTTCCCATTATTTTCAAAGGATAAGATTCTATATATGCTTCCTAGACAATGTATGCATTTTATGGAAAGGGAGCCTAGTGGAATTACATGGCTTTCTGGAATATATCAATAATATGACAGGGTTCTTAGTTTTTTGTCATGAAATAAATAGAGATAGAATAGCTTATTTTGACATATTATTAGAAAAGGATTATGAAAACAAGCAATATATTGCAAAAATACATCGGAAGGAAACATTTTCTAACAGTTTTTTTTATACTTTGATAGCGCACACCCATACCACCAGAAAAGAGGAGTAGCGAAAGAGAAATTTGTATGTGGTGCGAGAATGGTGACAAGGGAAGATGACTTTGAAAAAGAATGTGACTTTATGAGGTCCCTATTTTTAAAAAGAGTGTACCCGGAGAAGCCATTGGAGAACTTGATAAGTGAAGTGAGCCAAAAATGTATTAGGGGGGTTTATAAACCATTATTATGTATGAATATGAATGAGAATAACATTAATACTCAAGAAATAAGGCTATTTACCCCCTAGAGAATTAGTTGAGAATGAAATAGAAATGCATGATTTAAATACCTCCAATGGAGGAAAAGGAGGTAATTATAGGAATAATTTTATTACAACATATTTTGAGGGGGATGTTCACTTAGAAGAATCCTAAATAAAAAACTGGCAGTTACTTAGAGACACTATCATACTTAGGGTAAAACTGGACCCAGTCCCTAATACTGTGTATAGGAAGGATAAAAATATTAAAATGATTTTGGAATAATAATAGGGGGTCAAAACTGGAAAAAATGGGACTATTAAATGTGGGAGATGCTATTATTGCAAATATTTGCATGAAGGAACAATGTTTCAAGTTAAGAGTAAACAGTATAAGGTCAATGAAAATGTTAGTTGTGAAGCAAAACAAGTAAGCAAAATAGATAGGAGATTGAGAGAGAGAATTTATGAACACCTATATAGTATCAGGACAGTGAATACAAACAATGTGCTGGTTAAACATGTTATGGAAAATCCAGAACACACATTTAAGTTTATGGGCATAGATAGACTGATAAGGAATGAAAGGGTTGGACCATAGTCACTTCTATTGGAAAAGAAAGAATTGATGTGGCAATTATGCCTAGAAGCAGGGTCCTAGCCAGGGTTAAATGAAAGTATATACATTGGGTGTATCCTAAAGCTGAAGGCACTGGAAAGGTGATGGTGGTGGATATTACATACATATATGGATGTATATATATATATATATATATATATATATATATATATATATATATATCATTGAAATGTATTATGATTTTTTATCTGAGACAAAGTTTTATAAAATATATACAAACAATGATATTATTTATAATGACATGTATAAATCTATGGGTAAATGGGGTGGTGCTGCATTTAGTGCCTTTGCAGGCTTGACTGATTGCCTTGGTGGGAATCAAACTCTGTACCTTTTGCTTTTGAGGGTGAGCACCTTAACCATAATGCTATTATTCCTTCCATTGGGTATATGTTTATTTTTTGTAACTTTAAAAGTTAAATATATATTGACTGTAAATACTCATTTGAATTTTATATTTTTATATTTTGAGTCTTATAAAATATTAAGTAGGAAAGGTTTATTGATGTAACATTAAAAAAGGTGTCTTTAATACAAGTATTTTAATATTGTTATACATTGCATTTATTTGGTATGCAGATCAAAGGAAAAAAGGTGTTGAGATGCTTTAAATGCTGTTAGAAGGGGTGGGCGTGTACCAATCCATTGATGGGTGTTATTTATTTAAATTCACTTGTTTGATTTTATACATTTGTATCTGATGAAGTCTGCAGAGGCAGACAAAAGCACTCATATTACAATTTTTTAACGTTTACATTTAATAAAAATTTGGATTTGAGACAAACTGTTGCCATCAAGCTGCTTTACCTTGCTTTTGGATGGGTTGGTTTGTTCCAGAGTTTTTATTTTAGTCTGCAGTGCATTTGGATTTGTGTATGTAAAGTATATCCATCAGGGCAGGCAGGGACAGAGACAGACACAAGTCTCCTCTCAGCGATCTGCATACTTCATGGTTTGGAGGCCCTGCATTTTCTTGTTGAGGAACCTCTGTGATGTCTACAGCTGCTGCAGGTGTCTGTGTTGAGGTACATGCAAAAGGGAGCATTGTACTCTGTTAGTGGTCTGATGAGGGTCGAATACAGTGGGGCTATAACATCCTTAGACCTGAATGGGATGCCCTTACTTATGAGGTGCCCAATGTAGAATGCTTTCTTTAGCACAGAGGAAACTTAGTGCTTGAAGTTCAGATTGCTATCTACCTGTATTGCTAGGCCTCACACCACTGAGTTTGAGCTTGGGAGGTTTGGGGGGGTTGGGGGGTTTGTCAACACTGTAGTTAGTGGGGATTCTACTTTGCATAAGGGAATATTAATGCACTTTTTTGTGTTTAGTTTTAGACCATGGCTTTGGCACCAGTCATTTGTCTGTGTTAGCACTTCCTGTAGTATGTTAACATAATTGGGAAAATTGGTGATTACACCCAGTTTGCAATCATCAGTGAACTTGGTAAGACAAAGCCACTCTAATTTAGCCTGGACTTCTGAAAAGTAGATTCTGAACAGTAAAGGACCCAGCACAGAACCCTGTGGTAGGCCACTGGTGAGGAGTCTACTGGTAGAGGTGGAGTCACCAACTTTGACAGTATGTCTTTTGTCCATGAGCAAATTGGTTACCCATCTAGTGACATAAGGGTTAATCCCTAACTGAGAGAGTTTTTCAATGATACCTGAGTGCAGGATTGTGTCAAAAGCATTGGCCAGGTCAAGATAGGTGGTATGCATCATCTTACCTTCATCTAGAGCTTTGGTGACATTCTTAAAGAAATCCACTAGGTTTAATAAACATGATCTACCCTTAACAAAGCCAAATTGGTATGGGACTAGAGTTTAAATGTCACCTATGTCCTTGTTGATAAGACCCATGATGATTCTTTCCATAGCCTTGCAGATGAAAGTGGCTAGACTTACAGATCTATAGTTTGCAAGGTCTGTTGATGGCCCTGCTTTGTGCAAGTAAATTACTGTTGCTGTTCTACACTCTGCTGGAACAAAGCCAGTTTTCAGGCTGTGGTCAAAGAGAAAGTTAAGTGGGTCTGCTAGGTCCTGTTCTAGATTACTTAATAAGCATCCTGGGATATTATGTGATCCCACTGAGGCCATATGTTTGGATTTGGAGAGCACAGATAAGACCTGATCTTTAGAGATACTAGACAGAGGACTGATGTTTGGTATGATTTGGGTATGGCCGGTGGGGCCGGGGGGGGGGGGTGGTGAAGTTTGCACCAAATCTGTCAGCTAGCAGGTTGGCAATTTCCTCCAGTGTAGTATGAGTGGTGCCATCAATTACCAGTTCTGCACAAAGCTAGCCATTCCCTTTTAGGTTTCAGATGTAATTAAAGAATGCCTTATGATTATCCTTAGCTAAGGATGCTATTTTAGCTTCATACTTAGCTTTAGAGGATTTCTCAAGATTTCTGATTTGCTTGTTCAAGCTGAGGAGGGAATTTTTCTTCTGATTAATCAGTTCCCTCTTATTCTTAGACATCAGTTTCTTCCTCTTTTTGTAGGATCATAGGAGTTTACTAAGCTATCGACCCGGAGGTCATTTCAAGCCTAGCCATTTCATCCTAATTCAATACCATAGATATGCTAGTCAATGCCCAGGACTGCATTTAGTAATGACTGTCCATATCCAGGAGGGTTGTGGGGAATATCCCTGGAAAGAATTTATGGTGCCCCATCCACTCATCCAGTTTCCTCTTGAACAGTGTCATTGAGGTGCTCTGTTTCACATGAATCGATAGCCTATTCAAAAGATGCAACATTTGCTGGGAGACAAATCTGTCCCTCCAGCATGTCTTATTCAGTTGCAGGCCATATTTAGGTCCTCAGAATGGGTAGCGCTAACCTTGTTTGATTTACAGATATGCAGAATTTCATTAGGTCTGGGTCTGAGATTGCTCTGTAGGTCAGGCATAAGTCTTCCCTAAGAACTCTATATGATACAGAGTATAGCGACAGGGACTTTAATCGATCTGTGTAAGGCACGTGCTGGAGTCCCTTCATCTTCTTTGTTAGAAACTTCTGCGGTCTCTCCAATTGATGCGGGTGCTTTGCACAGTACATGCCAAATGGAGTGTTATACTCAATTATGGGCCAGATTATTACCGAGTATAGAGGGGTTATAACCTCCTTTGCTCTCAAGGTAATGCCTTTACTAATCACATGTGCTACATAGAAAGCCTTCCTTACTACAGTAGACACATGGTGGTCAAAGTTAAGGTCACTGTCAACTTGTGTTCCCAGATCCCTTACCACTTTGTGGATACTTAGGGTATTGTAGTCAATATGATAACGTGTAGGAACATTGCTTTTGCTGAAGGGAATGATGATGCATTTCTTCACATTCAGTCTGAAACTGTGACTAAGACACCAGTTGTTGGTCTGTGTAAGACTCTTCTGGAGTATACTGACATCATTTGAGGATTCAATAATTGCACCCAATTTGCAGTCATCTGCAAGCTTGGTCAGCCACAACCCCTTAGTTTTGGCCTGAACTTCTGATACGTATATATATCAAACAGTAGGGGGCAAGCACTGACCCCTGTGGCACCCTGCTGGTGACAGATCTGCTGGTTGATGTGGAGTCACCCACTTTGATAGTATGTGTCCAGTTTGTGAGCCAGTTGGCAACCCATCTTACAACAAAGGGGTTTACATTCAGTTTGCTAAGTTTATTAGTAATACTTGAGTGTGTGATTGTGTTGAGAACCTTTGCCAATTTGGGGTATGCTGTTTGCACAGATTTGCCTTCATCAATGGCCCTGGTCACATTTTTGAAAAAAATCACCAGATTTAACAGGCAGGATGTGCCCTTAACGAAGCTGAATTGGGTTGAATCCAAGGTTTGGAGGTTGCCTATGTCTTTACTTATGAGGTCCATAATGATAGGTTCCATGGCATTACAGATGAGACTCGTCAGGCTTATGAATCTGTAATTCCCCAGGTCTGTTGCTAGGCCACCTTTGTGGAGGGAAATAACTGTTGCTGTTCTCCATTTCACTAGAACAAAGCTTGTTGTTAGGCTATGATTGAAAAGGGTACTTAATGGTGATGCTAGTTCATGTTTTAGCCTGTTTGGAAGACAAGTCTGGGATGCCATCTGGTCCCATAGAGGCTGGGTTTTTGCTTTGCACAAGGCTTTAATGACCTGCTCTTCAGATATGTAGGGTCAGGGGAAGTTTGGTGGAAGCTTTGTGATAGTTTGGAAGGGATAAGGGAGGGAAATTTTCACCAAACCTATCTGCTAGCAGGTTTGCTATCTCTGTGGGGGTCAGTGTGTGTGTGTGTGTGTGTGTGAGTGTGTGTGTGTGTGTGTGTGTGTGTGTGTGTGTGTGTGTGTGTGTGTGTGTGTGTGTGTGTGTGTGTGTGTGTGTGTGTGATACTATTAGTCACTAGTTCTGCACATGCTTGGGTCCTACCTTTTAGGCTACATTAATGGTGATGCTAGTTCATGTTTTAGCCTGTTTAGAGGACAAGTCTGGGATGCCATCTGTTCCCATAGAGGCTGTGTTGTTGGCTTTGGACAAGGCTTTAACGACCTGCTCTTCAGATATATAGGGTCAGGGGAAGTTTGGAGGAAGCTTTGTGATAGTTTGGAGGGGATAAGAGAGTGAAATTTTCACCAAACCTATCTACTAGCAGGTTTGCTATCTCTGTGGGGGTCAGTGTGTGTGTGTGTGTGTGTGTGTGTGTGTGTGTGTGTGTGTGTGTGTGTGTGTGTGTGTGTGTGTGTGTGTGAGATACCATTAGTCACTAGTTCTGCACAAACTTGGGTCCTACCTTTTAGGCTACATACATAGCTGTAAAAGGCCTTATGGTTATCATTGTCTGTGCTTTCTAAGTTCTCCTCAAGGAAGCCATTAGAGGATTTGACATGTTGTCTTGTTTGCCTGTTGAGGCTGAGGAGGGTGCTTTTCCATTGTTGGGGGCTTGCCTTTGTTTTCTTGGACAGCAACCTTATGCATTTATTGTAAAGTTTGTTGATGCTGGATGTTCACCATGGTACCTTGTTTCTACTTGGGGATTTGGCTTTGATTTTTTTTTTTTTGGTGCAGCTGAGTCTATACACTTTGCAGGTGATCGTACAGGGCTTTAGTGTAAGCTTCAGTGTAGTTAACACTTCTAACTGGGGGTGGGGCTTGAAATGCATTCATAACTTCATCTAGGAGGGTACAGTTTACCTTGGTGAAGTTTTTCTTTAGTTTGATTTCACCCTTTGTGAGTTCTGGTGTTAGTGCCATCTCAAAGGTGACTAATTTGTGATCAGAGTTAACTAATTGGGGTCCGACAGTTGCAGCAGTGCATCTGTTTGACATGTTAGTGAGGACCAGATCTAGTATGTTAGTTCCTCTTGTCAGGGTATGAACAATTTGTTCCAGGGCATTTGAGTTAACGAAATCAAGGAACTTATGCACTAGCATGTTAGGGCTAACGTAGGTTTCCCACTTGATGGTGGGATAATTGAAATCCTCTATAAACAGACTGTTTAGGAATATTTGGATTGACTCCAGTTTGGTCAAGTAGGCTTTGTGCACATCATGACCTATAAAGGGGGATCTATAACTGTCTATGACTTCAATGGGGTTCATACCTACAGTAACCTGAACTTTAAGTAACTCCATGGAGTTGTCCAGTCTAACTAGATGGGTGGTGAATTTATCTCTAATATAGATAGAAACACCACCTCCTTTGGTTCTAACAAGGTCATTTTGTGGTTTGAAGGTGTGTAAGGCATTGTAGCCTTGCAAGGCCTGGGTACTCTCTGAGTCCTTGAACCAGGTTTCTGTGATGCACAGACATCTACATGTTCCGGTGATAGAAGTGCTTCCAGGGTGTGCAGTTTCTGGTTTAGGCCCCTAACATTTAGCAGCATGACCCTTATTTTATTATGATTGACAAATTTCACATTGCTAAATTTGTTTTTGAGACCTTGCATAAAAAAGGCACTATAGGGGAGAAAAGAACCTTTGCCAGCAGCCAAAAGCCTAGTGGTGTCATATGCAAACCATCTCTGGCAAAGCAGCGACGTTTGTTGACCATGGCTTCCCAGACTGACTGAAACTGGATCCCCTTTGAATGACATCAAAAACTAAGCCAATTATTGAACTCAATCTTTTTTTTATACTGTGGCATCATTCTAGGTGAGTGCAGTATGCTAGGACCATACCTGCCTGGGACACATACTCAGAAAACTCAGTCATGTCTCTCTTCATATAGTCCAGTAAGGTATATCTCAGCTCATTCACTACAACATAAGCTATGACAGAATCATAATGGTACTTATTGCTGAGAGACTGAGTGCATGCATGATCTGATAAATTCTGGCATCAGACAGGCAGCTGACAGTGACTTTCACCTTGTCCAACTTGGTGAGTGGGACATCTGAGTGTCTCTCTATGGAGTCTCCAATGACAAGAAAATGTGTTTTTTGACTGTTATGCCTTACGGGCTTGGTAGGAGAGACACTGATGTTACTATGTGGCATGGGTGCTGTGGGAACTGTGTTAGTTGTAGCAGTCATGTGTTTTGGAGGTCTCTGGTATTTCTGTAAGTTTTTGGAGAGAACCACTATGTATGTCGATTTTTGTGTTTGATGCATACTGTGTGTATGAGTAGTTGTACTATGTGCATGAGTAATGGTGGGAAACACTAGAGAATGTTTAACACAGCATAAAAATAGCAGTGAGACACTAAAAAAAAATAAACAGCAGAAAAATAGCATGGAAACACTAATGAATGTTTTAAACAGCTAACAAATCAGTTATTTTAACACTACTTGGTGGAAAAACCAGAAGAAGCAGAACAGATCACTTTGCAACAGTGAAAATTACCAGCAAATACTTAAGAAACAGAGGAAATAGGAAAAACAGTTTTGCAAACAGTTAAAACAGCAATAACGTGATTTAACAGGCATAGTAAGCCAGACAGTTGCAGTACAACAGGGCGGTTTAGTACACAGTATTTAAATACAGTATTAAAGTAAGCAGAAGGCAATAAAACATGCAGCAAATCCTATAACTAAGCAAAAAAAAAAAAACAGGCAACCCATGCTTTTTGGGAAACTCAGAAGCCTCTAGTTGTTTGGTATCTAGGCTCAGAGTTGTGGCTCGTAGCCTGCCTCACTTCAGCTTGGTACAAATCTGTTAATTCTTGAGGTCCACCAGGGTGGCTTGTTTTTCTGGTCAGGTTCAGTTGAGTCTATACAGCTGCTTAAGTGTTTGCACAGGGCATCTGAGTACACCTCATTTGTCATTTGTGTCTGTGAGTGCCAAGGGTATAAAACTTTTTGTACCATTGCTTAGCAGTCTGAAGTTAGCTTTGGAAAAGTTCTTCAGTTTTTTGCCCCTGTTGGGGTGTTAGGTCCAATAGTTAATTCAAAAGAGGCAGTTTTATGGTCCAACCTTACCATGGAAGGAATAACACAGAGGGGAGTGCAGTGACTCCCCATATTAGTAAGTACTACATCTAGGACATTTGATTCCCTTGTGGGGGTGCTAACTATCTATTCCAGAGCATTTGAATTAACAAAGTCCAAGAACCTCTGGGTGAGCATGTTTGCACTCATATATGTCACCCAGATGACAGAAGGATAGTTGAAATTACCCATGACTAAAGTGTTGGGCTGTATGGAGAGTGATTCAAGTAAGTCTAGGTAGGCAATGTGCTTTTTGTGGTTCATGGTGGGGGACCTGTAGCTAGCAATGATGTGGTAGGGTATTTTGCCTAGAGTTAATTATACATAGAGTAGTTCAAGAGAGTCATACTGTCTGACCAGTCTTGAGGTGTACTTGGCTTTAATGAAGATGGATACCCCTCCACCGTTGGTTCTTTCATGCTCATTTTGAGGTCTAAACATGTGGAAAGCATTTTAGCCTTGCACAGCCTAGGGATGCTCTCCAGCTCTCCATGGCCTTGAACCATGTCTCAGTGTTTGCACATATGTCAGCATCTTCCAAGGTGAGAAGCACTTCCAGGGAGTGTAGCTTCATGTTTAGACTTGTAGTATTAAACAGCAGAACCTTGAGTTTACCTTAGGTGGATTTTGTTATGTCAGAAATGTTGTTGCTTTGACATTGCATATAAAAGGCACTATGGCAGAAGCAAGTGCCTTTGCCAGTATCCAAAAGCCTAGAAGAGACAGGTGCAGACCATTTCTGGCAATGCAGCATGGCCTGTTGACCATGTTATCCCAAGCTGACAGATACTGGATCCCCCTGGACTGACAACAGAAGCTAAGTTAATTGCTGAAGTTTTTTGTTTATACTGTGGCATCATCCTGGGAAAAAGTAGAATGCTGCTTAGGGCTAGGGTCATACCTGCCTGGGACACATAGCTTGAAAGTTCAGTCATGTCTCTCTTCATATAGTCCAGAGAGGTACATCTGAAGTCATCCACCCCAACATGAACTATGGCCAAGTCATAATGGTACTTGTTGTTGATTGACTCAAGTGTATGTGTGATCTGATGAATCCTGGCACCTGACAGGCAACTGACCGTGACCTTGTCCTTGTCCAGTCTGGTGAGGGGAATATTTGTGTGTCTCACTATGGAGTCAGTTTAGAAGTGTTTTGCCTTACTGGATTATTTATTGAGATACATTTGTATGTGGTATGTGTAGTGGTTTCTATTTGCATAACACTTTGTGCACTTTGTTTACTTTTGGGTGGTCACTGAACGTTTGGTAGACTTCTAGTGAGTATGTCTGCATATGTGGGTCTATGTGTCATGTATTTAGTTTGTGTGAGAGGTGAAGAGTATGTACTGACAACCTATTTGGTATCCAGTTTGTTTTTACATGAGAGAAGTGATTCCAATTTCTTAGTGTACTTACATCTCTCATACAGGGTATTTGTTTGCTATAGGAGTAAATGGTTGTCAGTATGCATGAAGCAGTTACTATATTGCCTCAGTATTTCCATGTCAATCAGGCTGTCTGGGGAAATCATGGGAAAACTATCTATCCATTATAGCAGGTTCTTACAGTATGAGCTATTAGGGAAAGGAGTGGGCCGGATTTACGAGTTTTTGTGCTAGTACTATCAAAGGTTGTTAAATTGAGGGTTGTGAATGACAGGTGTGACAATGCAGCTCAGTGTGCAACTAAGTTGCTTTTAGCACAACAAAGAAGCTTGTGAGGGCTTCACTGACAGTTGTCAAGGAAAAAATTGTGTTTCAAGGCATTTGCGTCCATACAGGGCACAGCTAACCCCCACTGGGTGATGCACAGTGGCAAGCAAATGCAAGGCTTAAATACAGGTGAAATTAAACTGTTTTAAACTAATCTATAAATAGAAAAGTACACAATGAACCTTGTTCCCAGTAATCCCCAGCTCAAATAAGGCTGGATCCATGCTCTTTTGCCACAAGGGTGCAGGGGAGCCTTTCTTAATGTAATATGGTTGATTTAGTGCTCAAGTATAGCAAAAATAGGCTAGATTAAGCAGGTCTGAATCTAGACTATGCTATCTAGGTTGAAAATACAGTTGAAAACAAGTGCAGAAAATATGCAATTACAACAGTAAAAAAGTAGAAAAAAATGCAGTAATCGGATACAATGCAATTTAAAAAGTGCAATAGAGACACAGAATATGCTTATTTTCTTGATGCAGAAATCTCAAGTGTATCCTCAACCTAAACAGACAAGGCTACCTCCCAGTGCACTAGATGGACAATACACCGATCTCTTCACATAAAAATAAGTGCTTGCTAGAGTGTAAGAATATACTACTTTATCCAACAGCTAGCTAGTAAATGAATTCAAATCAAGTAAATCAGTAGAACAGACAATAACAGGCAAAAATCCACTTTTAAATATCATACATTGATGATGGCCTTTCTCTGTCTCGAGAGACAATAAAGTTTGTGTCACAAAATCAGTCTGTGATTGAAATGTAGTGCCTGCTGTGATTGTAAAGTCTGATTTTTGACTGTCAGACTCTGTTACAGTTTGTGCAGGTGTAGTTGACGCCTTGCTCTGTAGGTACCAAAGCTGTCATCTGCCATCTGCACTCTTGCTTCTCCTCCCACAGCTCTTCTCTCTTCTTCTGTTTGTCTGACAACCTATCTTGATGGCCAGTCTCCAAGTGATATGATTTCCCAGCCTGTTGGACTGATGTTTCCTGCCTTCATGTCACGCTTGAAGACATATTTGAAGTGCAGAATGGGCCTTGCTATGGGTTTGGAGCAAGTGGCAAGCTTGCAATACAGAAGGTCTTTGGGGATTCAACAATCCCACATACAGCTCACATAACCATGCCAGCACAAGTACCTTTGGGAGAGCAAGACACACATGCTTGATATCCCTGCCTGCTCTAGGATGTCCTTGTTTGGGATGCATCCCTGCCAGGTGGTTCCCGGGATCCTTCTGAGGAGTGCAGATGAAAGCGTTGAGCCTGCATAATTTTCAGGAGTACAGGGTCCATGTTTCACTACCATAGATCAGCGTGTTAATCATGCATGCTTGGTACACCTTCATCGTAGTGTTGATGGTCACTTTAAAGTTGTGCCAGACCCTTGATGTTAGGTGTGCCATGGCTGTTGCTGCCTTACCAATCTGGATATTCAGCTCGGTGTCCAGGAAGAGGTTACTGGTGATGGTAGAGCCCAGTAAGTGAAATCCTTCACCACCTTGAGAATGTAATCCTTGATGAAGATGAGGGATGTTGTTGCTGACATCCTGCCCCATGATGTTGGTCTTCATGAGACTGATTGTGAGGCTGAACTCTCTGTAAGCACCAGCAAAGGAGCTTATGAGGTGCTGTAGTGCTTTCTCAGTGTGAGCAGTCAGGGCAGCGTCATCTGCAAAACCATCTCTCTGATCACTATAATCCGCACCTTGGTCTTTGCTCAAAGGTGTGAGAGGTTGAAGAGATTACCAGTGCTTCTAGTGTGGAGGTATACATCATTTTCAGACTCATTAAATTCATGGGACAATAATGGAGAAAATATGCAGAAGAGTGTTGGAGCAAATACACACCCTTGCTTCACTCTGCTCTTAATTGGGAATGGGTCTGAGGAGGAGCCATCGTATTGTATAACATCTTGCTTGCATGCTTTTGTGGAAGGATGTAATCTTCCTCAGGAGTTTGGGGGGACATCCAATCTTCTGTAGCAGGGTGAAGATGCCTTTCCTGTTGACCAAGTCAAATGCCTTAGTTAGATCAATGAAGGTGACGTACAATGGTTTCCTTTGCTCGCTGCACTATTCTTGCAGCTGCCTTAGTGAGAAGATCATGTCGATTGTAGAACCTCCTGCTTTGAATTCACGCTGTGTCTCAGGCTAAACATGTTTTGTGAGTGATTGCAGCCTGTTCAGATCAATGTGGGTGAAGGCCTTCCCAACAATGCTTCTGAGGGATATTCCATGGCAATTGTTGCAGTCACTTGGGTCTTCTTTGTTCTTATACAGTGTGATGGCATCACGCATATGCTGAGCTACTGTTCCTTCTTGCCAGCACTGTAGCAGGAGCTTGTGTAGGTGGTTGAGGAGAACACACTTCTTGCCAACCTTGATGACCTCTGGTGGGAATGGCATCCTTTCCTGGAGCTTTACTGCAGGCAAGGGAGTCAATGGCTTTGCTGAGCTGTACTACAGAGGGTGGATCTTCAACCTGTTCCATGATAAGGAGGGAAGTTATGTTTTCGACTGCTGCATCAGGTGAATGGTCTCTTTTGAGCAGAGATCCTTTTAATGCTCTATTCTTCTCTCAATATGTTTGCCTCAGTCTGTAATGACTTCACCTGAGGCATACTTTAGGGGCATAATCTTGACTGTACTGGGAACAAAGGCTTTCTTCATGCCCTCATACATAGCACAGGTGTTGCCACAGTCAGCAGCAAGTTGGAAGCTATGACAGAGATTTAGTCAATAATCAGTGGCACACTGTTAAGTGATATGCTGGGCATCATTTCTGGCCTTCCTGAGTGCTGCTAGAGTCACCTCTGAAGGCTCCATTTTGTAGCTGAGCAGTGCTGCCCACTTGGCTGTGAGTGCTGGTTCAATCTCAGCAATTCTTGCTTCAAACCAGTCTGGGTTCTGCCTCTCTCTTTTATCAAAGATATCCATGGCAGGGTTGTAGATGGTGTCACGGATATGGTTCCACCTCACTTCAATACTGCCTTATAGGAAATCCCTGAGGGCCTCTGCAATATTATTGGCAAAACACTCATACAGGTCTGGCATTGATGTCCTGGCAGTGTTGATATGAAGGAATGCTTTCTGCTTTGAGTGGTGGATTCATTTGGGTTAGAGATGCACCATGCTGCCAACCAGGGTGTGATTGATGTCACATTCAGCACTGTGAAAGCTGCAGGTGAGAAGAACACAGGTTAGCAAGCATCTTTTAGTGATGACAAGATCCAGCTAGTGCCAGTGATGTGACCTTGGGTGTCGCTAGGATACTCTGTGGTTAGCCTTGATGACAAAGAATTTGTTGGTCACACAGAGGTTGTGATAAGAGCATAACTCTAGCAATCTCTGCCCATTCTTATTCAGCTTAGCAACACCAAACAGTTCAAAGCTTCTGGGCCAAGAAACATGGTCTTCTCCAACTCAAGCACTGAGGTCTCCAAGCACAAACAGGTGTTCTGTGGTAGGTATCCCTCTGATAGCAGTCTCAAGCTCCATGTAAAACTCAGGAGCGTAAACACTCAGGATGGTCAATGGGCCTGAAGACATTGAGAGGTGCAGAGAGAGAGAGAGAGTATTCAAGCTGTGCCATTTAATGGTGGTTTCATTGAGGACAACATGGAATTTCTTACTGCAAAACTGACACCATGCAATCGCTACTCCTCTGGTTGCTTCCTCTGCCAGAAGAAAGTGTGGTCCTGTTCTCTCAGGCTACCATTTGCTGGGAGTCTGGTCTCTTGCAGCATAGCAATACTGATGTGGAGCCTCTTGAGTTTGTGATCAATGATGACTGTTTTTCTGGAGTCATCAACCTGGCAAAGATCATCAGAGAGGCTGGGGCATAATGCCCTGACATTCCAGCTTGTCAGTCACAGTATTGGCAGTTTACTTTTCTTTCTTCTGTTGTCTGCTGCAGAATTTTATAGTCTGATCTTCAGTATTTGCCTTAGCTCCAAGCACCCATTGAAGCAGGCAGACTGTGGTGGATCAGCATCTTACTGGCTGGGAGCTGCCCAACTTAAGGCAGGTAATAACTGATCAGTGGCACTACAATGGTCCTCCCTACTATTAGAGACAACCCATAGCATTTGAGGTCATGGCAATCACTCTGGACTTATAACTTGTAACTGCTGTCTCCCATGTTGTTTCTGAAGGTGTAAGCAGTGGCACTGAAGTGACCTCTCCAGGAAGCAAGCCTAGGCATAATATAGGGAGATCCTGAGATACCCAGTCAACAGGATCCCCCTTCCAGCCTCCCTGATGTGATTCAAAGGAATATGGTGTGATATGTTTGGTATCAGCTTAGCTGCAGGAGCTGGCAGAAGGAAATCAGAGTTGACAACCAGCTACCTTAGAAGTTCAGTTCTGGATTTTCTATCTGGGTTTACTCCCATAGCCTTTACTTATGAAGTTGTCCACAAGGTAGCAGAGTCATCATCCAATGGACAGATTGTGGGTTTGAAGTCAGGGTTACCTTTTCCTAGATGAACTGCCTGACAAGGCTAATGAGCTCTGTCTGCCCAGGTTTGGAGACAGAGTTTACCTTCTCCTAGGCTGGCTGCCAGCCAAAGCTGATGAGCCAAGCCTGCCCATTGTGTTATACCACCAAGCAATTGATCACATCACACAGCAGGCTGTGTGAAAACAGGGGGCCCCATGAGAGGGTGCTGCTGCAGACACAACAGTGTAGGAGAGGCCATATGCAGGGACTACCTGTCTAGCAAACCAGATAGCAGTCCCAAAGTGATCACTTCACCTGGAAAGGCGAGGCTATCAGAGATACTTTACTTTCCTTTAATGAGAGGGACATCCAGCCCACACTTTCAACCTACAAACACAAGGAAGGGAAAATAAATAATTCAATATTATCAATAGCAGTGTAGAATGGGAGGAGCTTATTAAGCTCAATTTACAGTAGGAGTGGAAAGATTAAAATCACCAGGTTTAAAAAGCACATCAAAAAAGGGGATGGTGGGTGGAAAACATTAGCAGGGAATCACCAGCTGTGCTTTAGTTTATACAGGCTTGAAATCTTTTCAGCAAAAGACAAAGGGCCAGAAATTCACTGAGTATTTAAGTTTCACTCAAGAGACAATTAACCAATAAAAAAAACATGTGAAATGTGCACCCTAGATAATTTAAGTGTCTATCTCTCACACAGGACAAGAACACCAGACCAAGCAGATTTCGTAAAACAGAAAACAAAATGGAGTAGGTAAAGCAGAAAGCAGCTCTATCTGTCACAGACAAAAAATATAGGTTTATTTTCCTCAACCAGCAGGGAATCACCAGCATTGCTTTAGTTTATGCAGGCTTGAAATCTTTCGGCAAAAGACAAAGTGTCAGAAATTCACTGTGTATTTAAGTATCACTCAAGATGCAATTAACCAATGAAAAAACATGTGAAATGTGCAGCCTAGATAATTTGTCTACCTCAATAATGTATAATCAGGGAAAGTACTGAGTTCTGCAAGCCTGAAGAGAAACATGGAAACAAGTTAGTCTGTCTATGATGAAATACATTTCCCTCAGCTCATGAAAAGTGCATGAGTCCAAATTATAAGACTTTATTACTGCCTAACAGTCACATATCACCACATCCTCTTTCATCTTCAAACCTATGCCCACATCCTATATAAAATTACTCTTAAATTTAAACTATGCTCTTCTTCAGCTGATGACCTTCAAAGCAAGTATCTAAAAATAGCAGCCAATAACATTGCCTATCCTGTCTCAATCCTTATGCATAGGTCAATCCAAGAATTCCACATTCCCTTTCTCTGGAAAAAAAATACACACTATCCCTCTGCACAAAAGAGGAAATTCAACAGACATTCATGACTTTAGACCTATAACAATCTTATCTCCCCTCACCAAAATACTTGAAAAAAATATTTAAAAACAATTGCTAGACTATTTCTTGCAGGAAGAACTCCTGTCCCATGCACAACATGGTTTCCATCCTTCCCATAGTACTAGCACTCCCATTTTAACCTGTCTAGATATTGTCAATAAATCTGGAGATAATGGAAAACTAGTTTTGTCCTTACTTCTAGACTTGTCTGAAGGCTTCAACACACTTTGTCAAAGCAAACCTCTACTTCAAATGTCCTCACTAGGTCTATCACAGCTAACTCTTCTGTGGTTCAAAAGCTACCTGTCCAATAGGTATCAGTCAGTAAAATGGCACTCCACTCTCTCTTCTTATCTCCCACTCACCACCAGTGTACAGCAAGGCTCTATCCTTGTTCCCCTCCTTTTTAACATTTTCACCTCTATACATTCATACAGCAGGCCACCCTAATACAATATGCAGATGATTCCACTCTCATTTGCACATCTGAAAACATGGTATACGGATACCTTCAAAAAATTACTTGGGAAGCTTTAAAAGTTTCCAAAACATGACTTCATAACTCAGAACTCATGCTCAACCAAAAAAAACACCAAACTACTACTTTTCCCCATATCCCTCTCTCATGAAAAAAAAAACACAATTTAAGTCCTCTCTCTTGATAATACAGCCACTGAAGTCACTTCTCATAGCAAATTGTTAGGTGTGGTAATAAATGATAATCTTCCATTTGACCTACATACACAAAATTGCACAAGAAAAACTCATCAAAAACTAAAGATGCTTTACAGAGCCAAACATTTTTTCACCAGTGCAACTAAAACTACACCACTACTTATCTCCTCCCCACACTTCTTTATGGTGTTCCCATGCTTACTAACCTCCAGGCTTCACAAAAATTAAAATCTGAACAATGTTATAACAAAGTTGCTAAATTTGCAGCATATACCTCTTTCAAAACCCACTACTGTATAGCACTAAAAAGCCTAAATTGGTTAGAACTACCTCATCAACTAACATATAAACAGCTTCTTACAACCTGTAAAGTTATCCATCCATCAATGAAGTCCAGCACTAAAAAGCATTCTACACAACTATGTGCCCAGTCAGTCACTGCAATACAGTGACCAAAAACTCCTGTCTACAAACCTATCAAATCTGCTGGGCATTGTCTGTACTCATACATGGTTGCTAAGTTCTGGAACTCCTTACCTGTATCATCAGGTTAATACTCTCCCTCCTATCTTTCAAAACAACTGTGAAAGACTTCCTAGCTAAAATTTGGCTTTGGTCTTGCTCAAAACCAGGATAAACTGTATCCTTAAATGTGAACAAGTACCTTTTTATTCCTTATATCTCTTTACTCTCCCTTCTTCACTTTACTTCTATCAAATTATCTTCCTTGATTTACTCTCTAAATATACTATGTCTGTTTTTCCCTCACTTCATATTGCAATTCCTGTTTGTATTACAATAACGTACATTTAATTTTTCTACAAACTGTCTAAAATTTCTCTAAATATTAAATGATTGTCATATATCAATTCTTAATGTTTTTATATTATGTCTAATTTGCTATGATTATTTAAACTGCAGCTGTTTTTGTTTTATTTTTGAAGATTGTAAAATTATTGTTCTTAAAATGTTTTGTAAAATTATTGTTCTTAAAATGTTTTGTAATAATTTGGAGCTTTTCTCCCCTATCCTCCTCAGAAAATGGGCTTCTACCCTTTTGGACTTTCCACGTAATCAAATGTCAATAAATAAATATATGTTTTCTATTTAACCACTGCAGTCTTCAGTCCAGTGGTAGTTTGCGTGATGTGCAAAGAGTAGGATGAGAGAAGTTTGTAACATTGAGGAGTAGCTTTTTGCTGTATCATACAGTCCAGTGGTGAACCAAGGAATAGTAGTATGGACCAGTGCTCAGCTGTGCAAAGAAGGAAAAGGACAGCTTAGGCTGGCATGGTCTAACATTTAGATGGGACCATGCAGTGAAGTGGGCCCCACCACTCCAAAAAACAGCATGTCTTCAAGTCTTTCAGTATCTGATGTCCCAGGAAAGTACATACCAGTGTAATGTGCACCGGTTATTCAATTACTCCAAGGGTATTTGCATATTTACATAAGAGGATGGCACACAATGGCATATATTGCATCATATTGATTGTCCAGGCAAATGTCCCAGAAAATGTTCCCTTGGGTAAATTAAGAAGACCTGCAATACAAACTCCTGAGACAGATTGCAGTGCAAGATGCCTAGTATGCAGGAATGACTAGCACAAGTAAGCTCTTGTCAAGAAGTTAACTAATCAAGCCAACTCTACTACCTATTCCTGAATGGGTACCTACTGAACTCCTGAGGGAAGTACCCAGAATCTTGAAAATAATGAAACTATAAGTGTTATAAGATAGAAATTAACCTGCAGTATCTTAAAGTATTCTCTCCCCATTCTTAAAGGTACAGTGATCTTTAAGTTAGTGTATCAGGGGGAGTGGGACCACAGCTATGTACATAATGGGGTACTTGATGGCAAAGCTTCCCAGCAAAAATATTTTCAAAGTGTAACAATGAGGTCTGTATAACAATAAAGTTTGGAATACATTGTTTTGACCAGAATCTCAGTTTAAGTTTCAAAGTGTCTGGATTTGCAGGATTTGGTTGGGCACTTCCCATAAGGAGCTGTTCCTACAAACTGAGCTGCATTTGCATCTCATTATACCCCGCATACTATCTTGTACTAAGAGAAAACAAGCCAAGTCATGGTGTAACGTCACCAAATGTAACTCTGAATGCATACATTCTTAAATACTATCAAATACTGTAGTAAGCCAAAAGTGCGAATAGGTATCACAAATCACAAACATAAAGTATTCAAATAAATCCTTGTACCCTTGCACCCAACAGATTCACAGACTGAAGTTGCATAACTTGTACATCACACCACAGTACAGATGCGTACTGTATGGGGCACATTCACCTCTAAGTTACCATTTCTTGGTTTCAACCCACTAACATGCCGGCTGAATGGTTACACTAATCCATATGTGTAAATGTAGTACTGCATTTTCCTTTGCTCTTCTGCACAAGTTCTGTCTGACAAGGACCATTTTCTTAATTGGTTACCAAATACAATGAAAATAATGTTAATATTTTTTGTATTTCTGTAAGCTCTGCAGTCTCTATCATGCTCATGTACAATCACCCTGTTTGCAGTCTATGTGATCTATAAATCAGCAGCATACACAGCACAAATTATTCCACTGCAAAAAGAATAGCACAGTGACTTGACCTGGGGTCATGACTAAAGACTGGATGGTGGAAGCTGGTGCTGTTTTACAATCAAATCCATGACCTAGATATAATTTATGGATGCTCTGTTACCTGTGGTGGTTTGTAATACAGACTATACAGACAGTGAACATAACGTCCCTACTTTAACCAGTCATTTAAAAAAATCAGAATTGCAATTTTACTTTAAATGAATGCAGAAAAATGCATTATCATTTTTTTAACAACAGGATAAAAAGCAACAGCCTGAAAGCACAACGGGAAAGCACACATAACCCTTTATGCAGAAAAGGAAACTAACCTCACACAGGAATCATTAAAACATATAAAAAATGTTACGCCACACATAATTTCACAACCTATGTAACACTTTATATGTAACTAAATCTATGAATTCTGTTGCTGTGAGGCAGGATAAACAAAACCATGAAATGTCTCTAAACTTTGCCATTTCTAACACAAACTAAACTAAAACATATGTAGTTAGAATGAAAGATTCAATGCAGGATTCCCAAGTAATGTGCAGTAACACAGTTTCCCAAAATTTGCAGAAAGGAAAACTACTCTGTATCTGAGTATACATGCTCTATGTGTTTGTGTGTGATTTTATATAAATAAATAAATAAATAAATAAATAAATATAAATATATATATATATATATATATATATATATATATATATATATATATATATATATGTGTGTGTGTGTGTGTGTGTGTGTGTGTGTGTGTGTGTATGTATACATATATATATATCTACAGTGGATATAAAAAGTGTACAAGCCCTGTTAAAATGCCAGGGTCGTGTGATATAAAAAATGGGACCAGTAACACAATAAATCATTTCAAAACTTTTCCTACCTTTAATGTGACATAACCTGCACAATTCAATTGAAAAACAAACAAATCTGTTAAGGAAAAAAATAAAAAAACATACAATAAGCTGGTTGCATAAGTGTGCAAACCCTTAAACCACTACTTTGTTGAAGCACGCTTTGATTTAATTACAGCATTCAGTCTTCTTGTGTATGAGTCTGTCAGCATGACACATCTTGACTTGACAATTTTTGCCTACTGTTCCTTGCAAAAGTGCTCCAAATCTGTCAGATTGCGAGGGCATCTCTTGTGCACAGCCCTCTTCAGGTCACACCACAGATTTTCTATTGGATTTAGGACTGGGCTCTGGCTGGGCCATTCCAAAATTTTAATTTTCTAATGGTGAAGCCATTCTTTTGTTGATTTGTATGTATTCTTGGAGTCATTGTCATGTTGAAAGGTGAAATCCCTTTTCATCTTCAGCTTTCTAGCAGATGCCTGAGGGTTTTGGGCCAAAGGTGACTGGTATTTGGAACTGTTCATAAGTTCCTCCACCTTAACTAAAGCCCCAGTTCCAGCTGAAGAAAAGCAACCCCAAAGCATGATATTGCCACCCATGCTTCATCATGGGGATGGTGTAATGGTGATGCGAAGTGTTGCTTTTGTGCCAAACGTATCTTTTGGTACTGTGGCCAAAAAGTTCAGCCTTGGTTTCATCAGACCATAAGACATTTTTCCACATGCTTTTGGTAGACTTGATTTATATTTTTGCAAATTTTAGCTGGGCCTGGATGTTTTTCTGTGTAAGAAAAGGCTGGCATCTGGCAACCCTATCCCATAGGCCAGACATATGGAGAATATGGGAGATTGTTGCCGCATGTAGTACACAACCAGTACTTGCCAGAAATTCCTGCAGCTCCTTCAGTGTTGCTGTAGGTCTCTTGGCAGCCTCCCTGACTAGTTTTCATCTTGTCTTTTCATTAATTTTGGAGGGAAGTCCAGTTCTTTGCAATGTCACTGTTGTCCCCATATTTTCTCCACTTTATGATGGCTGTCTTCAGTGTGTTCCATGGTACAGCCAATGCTGTGGAAATTATTTTGTACCCTTCTCCTGACTGACACCTTTCAACAATGAGATCTCTTTGATGCTTTGTAAACTCTCTGTGAACCATGGCTTTTGCTATAGCAGGCAACTGAGTAAATGTCAGGAAAATCCTACTAGGACAGCTGAACTTTATTTGGGGTTAATCAGAGTCTCTTTAATTGATGGCAGGTCTGTACCCAAGAAGACTGAATAATGTAATTAAAGCAGAAGGTGCTTCCACAAAGTATTAGTTTAAGGGTGCACCCACTTATGCAACCAGCTTATTGTATGTTTTTTTTATTTTTTATATTTTTCCCCTAACAGATTTGTTTGT